>NC_142069.1:84027320-84359820 GCF_059756535.1 Pantherophis guttatus
AGGGAACAGAACGGAAACTACAATAAAATATCTGGCATGTAGTAAGACGCGGTTACTTTGCCTCTGAGAGGATCTATTAAGGCAACTGAAATCTCATATGGTGAGAAAGGGTGCAGAGAATAGCAACGAAGATAATTAGGGTACTGGAGGTTAAAACATATGAAAAACAGTTGCAGGAACTGGGTTATGTCTAGTCTACTGAAAAGAATGAGTTGGGGTACTTGGCAACAGGCTCGTACTTATGACGGTTGCAGTGTCCTAGGGTCATGTGATCCCCTTTGGCGACCAACAAAGTCAATGAGGAATCCAGATTCATTTAACAAACCACGTTACTAACTTTACAAATGCAACGGTTCAGTGGTGGGTTCCTCCCGGTTCGGTCCGGTTCGGCCAAGCCGGTAACGGTGACGATATGACGTCACGAACCGGTTCTCCCCCCCCATCCCCCCACCCCCCCACCCCCCCACATTATTCTTACCTTTTATTTGGTCCCACCCCCAATCTATTGCTGCCTCCTGAGTCCCAGCTGATGACTAGAGGGAAAAAAACTTTAAACTCTTGCCGCGGGGCTTCAAAGGGCCGTCCTACCACCCACCGCCATCGCTACCGGATCGGGCGATCCGGTCCGAACCGGGAGCATTTCATCCCTGTTGGAGACCCCTGCCATAGACGGCTACGTGTATCGTAATTCAGGGCATGAAGTTGCTTCTGAACAGCATGTCAGCTCTTTCTCATGAATTTATTTATTATTTATTTATTTTATTTATTAGATTTTTATACCGCCCCCTCTCCCGAAGGACTCGGGGCGGTGAACAGCCAAAATTAAAAAAACATACAATATAAACATTAAAATACGTTTAAAACAGAATTAAATCCAAAATGGCTCCCCAATTTAAAACGTCTTACCCATGACCCTATAAATAAGACGAATTTAAAATTTCCACATTTAAAAAGGGGAAAGATTTAGGCCAGGCCAGCTTGATAAAATAGAAAAGTCTTGAGCGCGCGGCGGAAGGGGCGCAGATCCGGGATCCTACGTATCTCCGGGGGGAGCTCGTTCCAAATCGTAGGATTTAAGATCTAGTTCCTTCTTTGGTGGTCTTCCTGGCCTGGCCCAAAGCTACCATCTGTGCCAACCCTCTGCCTGGGCATTGCAGAGCAGAACAGGGCATCTCATGCCAAACCTCATGACTGTAGGATGGGTGAGTAACAGGAAGAGGCTCATGGTTTTCACTGAGGAAAATGCAAGTCCTCGCTTTCTGGCAAAGAACGCACATACTTTGGGTTCTGACATGAAAAATGCAGACAGGCTATTAGAGCAGAGCTATTTCCCCTGCAGCCAAGCAAGATTCTCTCTCACACACACACGATTGAGGCTGCAAAACTTGGCAGAGGAGATACGTTTGATACGTTAATGAAGAGAAGGACTAAGCGCGACATGATAGCAGTCTTCCAATATTTGAGGGGCGGCTACAGGCAAGGAGGCCAACCTATTCTCCAAAGCGAGGGTCCCCAACCTTTCGGACCTCAGGGACCACTAAATTCATAATTTTAAACCCCATAGACCACTAATATGATCTGCCTAATGACCAGCTGGGTTGGCATGGCTAACTCAATGTCACTCACATCGAGGGGTGCCTCGCCAGCCTCTACTCGCCTCTCCCCTCCCAGCCATTCCTCGCCTCCCCGCCCGGGTTCCTTAGGGCCCCAACAGGAAGTAGTTGTTGGAGCTAAGCAGCCACCATGAGAAAGAGTTGGCAAAACAGCTCAGTTCAGATTGGATCTGACCGAGAAGGAGGCTCAGCAGAAGCACCTCACTGAGGACTACGAGCATAGGCTTTCCAAGCAGAGGGAAGACCTGCAGGAGTGCAAGGCCAGGTACCAGCACCTGGAGGCTCAGCGGGCTGAGATGGTCAGCCAGTTCCAGGCCATGATGCAGTCCCACTGGAACGAGGCCCTCCGGCTCTTCGCCACCAGCGGCACTTCCCTCCAGCCTTTGCCCAAAGCCCCACACCAGGAGGCTCAAGCAGACTCCAAGTTGGAATTTCTTCCCCCCCCCTCCGATCCACACAAAAGGACCCCAAAGGGGGAGACTCTCTGCAGCAACACAAACATTCATTGCACGTATCCGATCCAAAGTTTGAGGACCCCTGATTTAGTGCAATATAAAAAATGCCAATAATTTTTCTACGGACCACCAAAAAATTTTTCACGATGGTCCACAGATCACCAGCTGGTGACCACTGCTCCAAAGCACCCGAGGACAGGACAAGAAGTAACGGATAGAAATTTACGAAGGAGAGATTCAATCTAGAACTCAGGAGAAATTTCCTGATAGTGAGAACAGTTTATCAGTGGAACAGTTTGCCTTCAGACATTGTGGATGCTCCAACTTCGGAGTTTTTCAAAAAGAGATTGGACAGTTTAATCTAATCTAATCTAATGAAGAGAAGGACTAGGGATGATATGATAACAGACTTCCAATATCTAAGGGGCTGTTCTGATTAAGGCCTCCCAAGATCACGAAGCAGACTCCTCGTCCCGATAAAACCTCTTTTATTTAGATTAAAGGGAATTCCTCTCCAGCAAAGTCCCGGCAAACAGTCTTTCATGAGATTTCACAACTACAGACCTTTATCAGGCTTGGAGAGTTGCCAGGCCGATATCTTCCAAATGCCAGCAATTACTTGGCAAGAAGTCAGGAACAAATCTTCACCTTCGTGAATTGAACTAATTGTCTCCTGCAAACTCCCCTCCCCTTTCGCTCCTCTTTATTCCCTCTGGGAGGGGCCATTCACCGTCCACCTGTGCCTTTACTCCTGAGTCGGCCCTTGTTCCTTATCTGTTCCCTTCTCCTGGCGGCTCTGCGCATGCGCACATTGGGAACAGGCTCCAGCTATTCTTCTGCTCCACTGATATCTGACTCCGAAGGCAGCTGATAACTGTCGGACGGCACTGGCCCCATCTCTGCCTCTGACATAGAGCCCTCATCAGAGCCTTCCCCAGACTCCAGGACTGATCCATGTTCCTCCCCAACCTCCTCAGTGTCTGAGTCTGCCACCAGCTCTGCTGGCCACTGGCGGGCCACAACAGGAGCTATTATAGAAAGGAGGGGGTGAACTTACTCTTCGAAGCACCAGCAGGCAAGACAAGAAGTAACAGGTGGAAGCTTCTCAAAGAGAAATTCAAGCTACAACTAAGAAGACATTTCGTGACAGTGAGAACAGTTAATCGGTGGAACAACTTGCCTTCAGATGTTGTGAATGCTCCAACACTGGAGGTTTTCAAGAAGAGATTGGACAGCCATTTGTCTGGAATCAGATAGGATCTCCTGCTTCAACAGGGAGTTGGAACTAGAAGGCCTTCAAGGTTCCTTCCAACTCCGTTATTAGGTAATTCTGAAGGAATTGGGTCCTGCTATCCTAAGTGAACTCTGGCACAGTCAGGAAATTCAAATTATGCCCCATTCATGCCAAGGCCTTTCCTGGTTCAGAAACAAAGCTTGGGACTCTACAGCTGAAAGTCCTGAAGAAGGACAGAAACTGCTCTTTTGAGATTTTTGGTAACTAAATCATTCAGGTTTTTTCCAACCCTTTGCTCCAAATCAGACTCCAAATCAAAGTGGGCCTGGAGAAGTTCGATTTGTAGTCTTCAACCTTCTCACCTGTGATTTAGATCTGCCATAGTTACTCTGATGTTTGTGTAGCAATAAAATGCCTCCTTCATAACAAAAGAATAGAATCAGTACTAGTACTGAGTTGTGGTGACGAGTGGTTAGAATGCAGTACTGCAGGCTACTTCTACTGACTGCCGGCTGCCTGCAGTTTGGCAGTTCGAGTCTCACCAATTCACGGTTGACACGAGCCTTCCCTCCTTCTGAGGTTGGTAAAATTAGGACGCAGATTGATGCTGACTGTAAACCACTTAGAGAGGGCTGTGAAGCCCTGTAAAGTGGTATATAAAGCTAAGTGCTATTGCTACTCCTTCCTTCCTTCCTTCCTTCCTTCCTTCCTTCCTTCCTTCCTTCCTTCCTTCCTCTATAATTCCCTTTCTCATTCTTCTTCCTGGTGACACAGTGAGTATTGCAGGCTGATTCTGCCCACAACCTGGAGTTCGATACTGACTGGTTCAAGGTTGACTCAGCCTTCCATCCTTCCGAGGTTAGTAAAATGAGGACCCATATTGGCAACACAAGAAACAACAGATGGAAACTAAGCAAGAAGAGAACCAACTTAGAACTCAGAAGAAATTTCCTAAAAGTGAGAATAATTAATCGGTGGACAATTATGGTAATTACTGCAGAGCCGCGGTGGTGCAGTGGTTAGAGTGCCGTACTGCAGGCTACGTCTGCTGATCACCGGCTGCCAGTAGATCGAATCTCACCAGGTGCAAGGTTGACTCAGCCTTCCATCCTTCCGAGGTCGGTAAAATGAGGACCCATATTGCTGGGGGCAAGAGGCTGACTCTGTAAACCGCTTAGAGAGGGCTGTAAAGCACTGTAAAGCGATATATAAGTGCTATTGCTATTGCTTAGAAATGGAAATTGTGGACTCAATTTTGGCCATAAGCCAAGGACTATCTGCATTACCTGAGAGAACGGAGGAACATCTAGAACAGGAAGATCAATTCTCGCAGGATGATGAGACACGGTTTCTGAATACCCAACATGGAAAAAAAGGGCTATTTAGTGGTGAAAGTAGAACAAGGAAACAAGTGTTATCAGGCAAACCAAGGTCAGAAAAATTAGAAGGAGGACATGTAGATAAAAGTTTATGCCTCAAAAACTACACAGAGAGAGGAGTTCTGGGTAATAGGAAGTCAACCCAGCCGAAACCTCAAGAAAACATGATTATCTCCAGATACAAGTTGTGTTGAAAGCCAGAAAACCTACAAGGCAATGTGTGTTCCAACAAGCGACAACTGAAACCTGGGCAAATAAGAGATCCAGACAGAGCCAGGGTGGAGGTTCAATCCAGGCTCCAAAAATCTTGTAATCCAGTGGAGTGACAGAAAGTTGATGGAGACGGGCCTCTGTAGAAGACGTAATCATACTAAATATGTAACTTATTACCTGCGCAAAGACCACAACACCTCAGCGCCAGAAATCAACACTCAGATAAGCAAAGCTTAACATTTAAGATTAACATTAGACTGACAATCAAAATGCAAATAATACCCAGTGAAGGAACTAGCCAACATAGTTGACAATTAAACAGCAAACAACAGTCTAAATAAGGAGCCGCCAAAAATATTCCCACCAACACTGACAGGGCAAACCACTGGTCTATAAAGTGAACGCAAACCTCACTCCCTACTATTACTAATGATGTTACTAGTTGGGTAATGAAATGTAAAAAAAAAACAACCAAGCTCAGAGAGCAGCAAGGACCCTACAGACAGAATACAGGGAGTCCTCCACTTACAACAGTTCATTTAGTGACCGTTCAAAGTCCCAACGGCACGGAAAAAAGTGACATATGACCGTTTTCACACTTACGACCGTTGCAGCATCCCCATGGTCACGTGATTGAAATTCAGACGCTTGGCAACTGACTGTTGTGGCTCCATTGCCTGAGCCTGGGCTATCAACAGATGCAGACTCTGAGAGTGAGGGAGAGGAGTTGGCAAGGCCTCCCTCTCCAGGACCCTCCTCTCTGGCAATGCCTCCGGAGGACACCGAAGAGCCAAGCACGTCCCCGCAGCCACAGGTGGACAGCGACGAAGGAGATAAGTGCTGGCTGGACCCTCAGCAGAGGCGCAGGGAGAAGCGTGCGCAGCAGAGGGGAAGGCGTGCCAGAGATTAGCTGAGTCACTGGACCACACCCCACAGGGTATAAATGTGGGTATGGTGGCCGGTTCAGTTTGTGACGAGCAAAAACTAGAAATGATCCATGATCTCTGCGTTACTGGACTTCTGCCTGCCTTGTCGGACTGCATTTGGACTAATCCTTGTATTGCGGAAACTTTGCCTGCTTTATCGGAATGCTTGCAGTCTAATCTTTGTTTTGTGTGAGTAAAGTCTGAATTGGCAGCTAGCCATTGGGTTGCTGCCAGCTTTATCTTCAAAGATTCTGTCGTGTGGCTTATTAACTCCGGGCCATCTGTGGGGATGCGTGTGTGGGACGGGGACAGAACACTGACTCACAGTTATGATGGTTGCAGCATTCCGGGGTCACAATGCTACAATGTCCTACCTGTCAACGACTACTCCAGCTTCAACCGCAATAATACACGAGCACACAATAGGTACAAACTTGAGGTAAACCGCTCCAAACTCAATTGCAGAAAATACGACTTCAGCAACAGAGTGGTCAACGCCTGGAATGCTCGACCTGACTCTGTGGTTTCATCCCCAAGCCCCCAAAACTTTAACCTTAGACTGTCTACTGTCGACCTCACCCCATTCCTAAGAAGTCCGTAAAGGGGGCGTGCATAAGCGCACCAGCGTGCCTTCCGTCCCTATCCTACTGTCCCCATTTATTCGTACCCATTTCCTGTATTAATATCCATGGTAATACTTATTCCTGTTATCTCGTACACGTTTGACAAACTGAATAAATAAATAAAAATAAATAAAAAAGCAAATCCAGGTAACCCACTCAATATTCAAGGAGACCCAGTGGATTCAATCCCTTGAGATGAGGTGAAAATGAATTTATTTATTTATTCGTTCGATTTATTTGCCGCCCTTCTCCGGAGACTCAGGGCGGCTTACAATGTGTTAAGCGATAGCCTTCATACTTTTGTATATACCTGCTTAGTAGGGCTTTTGGGCCCCCCCTAAGCGGTGTTCTTTTTTTATATACAAAGTCAGCTTATTGCCCCCACAATCCGGGTCCTCATTTTCCCTACCTCGGAAGGATGGAAGGCTGAGTCAACCTTGAGCCTGGTGAGATTTGAACTCGCAGTAATTGCAGGCAGCTGGCAGCTACTTAACAGCACTTTAGTCCGCTGCGCCACCAAGGCTCTTCTAATTTAAGGGCAGTCAGAAGTCAAGGGGCTTCATGCGAAGGGAAAAATTAAGCCCAGATACCAGTAAATTTAGTGAGGATGGTGGAGGTAAGATTATTCCCTTGGGGGGGGGGGAAATGGCGTCTTCCCAACCGAGGAGACAGAAAGGAACACCAGCTGCACCAGATGAAATTAAAGAGCGGATAAATGAGGACAGAAAGTGGAAAAACAACAAGGGAATTTTACTTTTTTTAAAAAAAAAAAAAAACCCAGACTGAAGGGAACACAGGAGAAATGCGTAGGCCGGGCGTCTCCATTCCTGTGTGGCTATTTTAAAAAAAAAAAAGAAAGAAAAATCAAAGAAAGCGGTTGAGGAAGAATTAATGTGATTCCTTCAAAAGGAATCCTGGTTTCCCCAACATCCTAGAACCGTGATGGCAAACCTATGGCACGCGTGCCACAGGTGGCACACATCACCCTCTCTGTGGGCCCGCGAGCCGTTGCCCCAGTTCAGCTCCGCCGTGCATGTGTATGCACCTCCCACCAGCCACCTGATTGTCAGGTCTCTGCTATGCATTCACAGGGGCAGAGTATGTGCGGGGGGGGCACGTGTGCATGCACAGGGGCGTGTGGGGGGGCGTGTGCCAGTGATGAAATGTAAAATTTGTTACTACCGGTTCTGTGGGCGCGGCTTGGTGGTAGTGGGGTAATGTGACTGGGTGGGTGTGGCCAACTTTTTTTTTTTCACTTTTAAAAGCATTTTTTCTACGAAGAGGTGGTAAAAAAAATGCTTTTAAAAGCCTCTGACGATCCCAGCTGAGCTGCCTGATCGGTAGAGGCTTTTTTTTTCCTTTTAAAAGCCTCTGACGATCCCAGCTGTGCTGCCTGATTGGCAGAGGCTTTTTCTTTTTCCTTTTAAAAACATTTCTTCTTCGGCCAAAGAGGTTGTAAAAAAAAAATGCTTTTAAAAGCCTCTGCCGATCAGGCAACTCAGCTGGGATCGTCAGAGGCTTTGAAAAGCATTTTTTTTCTACAATCTCTTCTGCCGAAGAGGTTGTAAAAAAAATGTTTTTAAAAATAATTTTTAAAAAAGCCTCTGATGATTGCGCGGCTCAGCTGGGCATGGGGGCAGGGCAGGGATTTTTGCTACCAGTTCTCTGAACCACCTGCCTCCATCATTACCAAATCGGGCGATCCGGTCCGAACCGGGAGCATTTCACCCTTAGCGCGTGCATTCGCAGGGGGTGGGGTGCATGCGGGGGGGGGCACACGCACATGCACGGGGGGCCACATGCGTGGGGGGCACTCGTACATTGCATTTGGGGGGTTCAGGCGCACTTTGGGGACTCGGTCCAGAAAAGGTTAGCCATCACTGTCCTAGAAGTTTATTTCAAGCGGAAAGGTAGGGATGCTGAACAGTTTACAGTTTGGCTCGAAAACCCATTGAAATGTAATCTCGCTAGGATTCATCCAGACTCCAGAAACAATCTAAAGAAGACAGCCAGAATGATCCACTCAACTCCGAAATCTAGCATGGTTAATGAATTTACCAATTGCTGGAAGAGCAAAACAATGATCTTAAGAATAAGGCAAATGCAAAACACTTACCCAGAACCAAGACCACCTACTAAGATAGAGGCACATATACACACGCACTCATAAATACACATTACAATGAAATTATGACCCAGAGACAGAACAAGTTATAAGGTTATGATAAAGTGGTTGCAAAATTTTGACGAAACAATTACAGTGCCACAACAGGAAGCGTGATGGGGGGAAAAAAAGTCAATAAAATCTTCTCCCACACAATAACTCAAAGTGTTTTATAGGCACTGTATGATCCCATCAATGGTTTTTTTTAAAAAAAATAATAATACATTGTATAATACATAGATGTAATGTTGTGATGCAGAAGGAGCATTTTATCCTATATGGTAGCTGTGTAAAATTAACTCAAAAGTACAGGAAAGAAATGCAGTGTTTTAACAGTAACAGAGTTGAAAGGGATCTTGGAGGTCGTCTAGTCCAACCCCCTGCTCACACAGGAGACCCATACTAGGGATTCGAACTGCCAAATTGCCGACCTTTCTGATCGACAAGCTCAGCGCCTCAGCCACTGAGCCACCTAGCCAGGCTCACTGAGACACTTAGCAAGGCTCACTGAGCCACTTAGCCAGGCTATTCAAAACATTTTAAAAGCAAAGTTTGAATTGAAACCTTGTTTTTTAAAATTAAGAAATGTCCGAGAACACATAAATAAAAAATATCGTAATCTTTTATGACATAGGCTGACAGCTAACAAGGCTCAATCTGGCACAATATTAGAAGAGAAACTCTTTGCTAACAAAATTAGACTGGGAAAATGAAAGATTGCATGCAGCAGTGGCAAAATGAACACTATTCAGCAGAGAAGCTTGACCAAAATTTAAGCAAGAATATATATCTGCAGGAGAAAGACCAAAATTTAAGCAAGAATATAAATCTGTAGGAGAAATATATAGCTGGAGGAATGAAGAGGGGCATCAGCCCAGAATGCTTACATAGCCACAAACAAAATCCAATCAGCTTGATTGCCATTAAATGTAACAGTAACCAGGCGCTGATTGCCTCTGATGATTGCGCGGCTCAGCTGGGCATGTGGGCAGGGCAGGGATTTTTGCTACCAGTTCTCTGAACCACCTGCCTCCATCGTTACCGGATCACGCGATCCGGTCCGAACCGGGAGCATTTCACCCCTGCACTGATGTAATTATGAGCCAGGGTACAATAGGACGGAACTTAAAATGAAATAATTACTGTTTGTATTGATACTTTTCCTCTTCTTTCTGTTTTTCCTTTCTCTGTTTTCCATTTTATATGAATACTGTCATTTATACTTGAAATAATGATAACGATAGATGACAATGGTGTTAAAATGGTGGGGGGGGGAGGTGGGAGGCTTTGAACCCAGAGTTGCCTCTAGACAAGATGGGCAGCACACAAATCCAATAAATAAATAAATAAAACTTAGTTCTACACAATCAGCTGCTAATCTATGAGTTAATGAAATGACGCACTTCAGGTTTCATGTCGATTGTAAGCTTCCTGTTTATTTACTGATATTTTATTATTCCATCCACTATGTTTCTTTTTTCTACTTTTCTCCTTCCTCTAGTTATTAATTTCAGGTTTAAAAAAATGCTATGATAGGTAGGTAGGTAGGTAGGTAGGTAGGTAGGTAGGTGATAGATAGATAGATAGATAGATAGATAGATAGATAGATAGATAGATAGACAGACAGACAGGATGGATGGATGGATGGATGGATGGATGGATGGATGGATGGATGATATAGATAGATGATATAGATAAGATAGACAGATAGACAGATGGATAGATAGATAGATAGATAGATAGATAGATAGATAGATAGATATGATGGATGGATGGATGGATGGATGGATGGATAGATGATATAGATAGATGATATAGATAAGATAGACAGATAGACAGATATAGATGATATAGATAGATGATATAGGTAGATGATATAGATAAGACAGATAGACAGATAGACAAACAGACAGACGGACGGACAGATAGATACAGGGGTGGTCTTCAAAAATTTTAGCAAGGGGTTCTCTGCCCAGTTGCTGGGTGGGCATGGCCATGGTGGGCATGGCCTAGTTGGCCTCCTGCACCACGGTGGGAGGGGGCATTTTTGCCCTCCCCGGGCTCTGGAGGTTTTCCTCAAGCCTCCAGAAGGGCAAAAACGGCCTCCCCAGGCTCCGGAGGCCCTCTGGAGGCCAGAAATGGGCCCATTTCCAGCCTTCCCGAACTTCCGGTAGGCCATTTTTTGCCCTCCTTGAGCCTCTGTGCATGCCCTGCACTTACCTGCATCCAAAACAGGCCACATGGGGACTCCTGAGAGGGGTGAGGTGGGCGGGGCGGGGCCAGCCAGGAGTGGGATTTAGGGGTTCTCCAAACTGCACAGAATCCTAGCTAGAGTTTCTCTCGAACCCCTGCGAACCCCCAGCAGCCCCACCCCTGGATAGATAGATGATAGTTAGATAGTTAGATAGTTAGTTAGTTAGTTAGTTAGATAGATAGATAGATAGGTAGGTAGGTAGGTAGGTAGGTAGGTAGGTAGGCAGGCAGGCAGCCAGCCAGCCAGCCAGCCAGCCAGCCAGCCAGCCAGCAGGAAAAAAGTGACAGGACTGTTTTTCACGCTTACGACTGCTGCAGCATCCCCATGGTCACATGATCAGAACCCGAACGTTTGGCAACTGGCATGTATTTATGACAGTTGCGGTGTCCCAGGGTTTATGGGATCCCCTTTTGCCACCGTCTCGCAAGCGAAGTCAATGTGGAAGCCAGATTGTTTTTTTTTAACAATGGTCTCACGAGTTTAGCATCTGCAGTGGTTCACTTAACAACTGTGGCTGTTGTTAAAACACACTTAACAACTGTCTCATTTAGCAACAGGAATTTTGGGGGCTCAGTTGTGATCCTTAACCACCCAAGACCTTGCCAACGAGAAGGATTTGCGCTGCCAAAAACACCTTTCCAAGCTTTTCTTCCTCGTAAAACGCGCCTCTCGGATTGGCTTCCTTGAAATTTCAGTGCCATCCCAAGAAAGTGGTTTGAAGTTTGCGGCCAAACATTTTTACAGCAAAACAATGAACTCTCTCAAGATGAGAAAAACATTGGGCACAGAAAGAGGGAGGGAGGGGCAGGGGAGCCCATTAATTTGGAACATATGAGGACCAAGGGAAAGGAATTTCCGAAGCAGACAGCAAAAGGAAAGGGACCGGTAAACAGCGTAAGGAAAGAAGAAGAAAAAAAGTGGAGAAAACAAGTGTAAAATTCGAGACATCAATTATAGTGTATATTTCTCTGAGTCAGTTTATCCAGTTGTTGCTGACGAGAGTGGCAGTCCATGCCTTGGTATCCAAAACAAAATAAAAGGGATATTCCAAAGAACTTTTGTTGACTGCTTGTTTTGTCATGAGCACAACATCTCCATCATCCAAAGTTTTCCCCGGGGGAAATAAGGCAAAACAAGACAACTTGGCCACACAGCAGGGTGCTGAAGTTGGCTGAGATGATCCAAGGAAGATCCAAAAGGCACTCCCCTCCTACTGTGCGATGTTGGATGTTAAACAGTGAAGTCATTGAGGGTGGAAACCTCCATTCAGGCCACAAATCCAAGGAACAGGCATGGGCTTGTCAGCTCCGAAGTATGTTAAGCATGGAGAGAGTTTTTGGAAGAAAAGGAACTGAATTCCACGTTTACGTGTAGATTAGAGATGTACATTCCTCAATGTGCTTCCTATAATTATGTTTGTGCCAAGATGTTAATGTGCAGGGAGGCTGGTCTGTATATTAATTAGATGAGATTATACCTCTAATTAAGGGATGCGGTGGCTCAGTGGATAAGACGCTGAGCTTGCCGGTTGAAAGGTCGGCAGTTCAGCCGTTCGAATCCCTAGTGCCACATAACAGGGTGAGCTCCCGTTACTTGTCCCAGCTTCTGCCAACCTAGCAGTTTGAAAGCACGTAAAAAAATGCAAGTAGAAAAAATAGGGACAAACTTTGGTGGGAAGGTAACAGCGTTCCATGCGCCTTTGGCATTTAGTCATGCCAGCCACATGACCACAGAGACGTCTTCGGACAGCGCTGGCTGTTCCGCTTTGAAACAGAGATGAGCCCCCTAGAGTCAGGAACGACTAGCACATATGTGCGAGGGGAATCTTTATCTTTAAACCTCTAGTTAAAGAAGCAGAAGAGATGAATAAGTAAGATGAGTAAGAACTGAATAATATTGAAGAATTTCTTCTTCTTCTTCTTCTTCTTCTTCTTCTTCTTCTTCTTCTTCTTCTTCTTCCCTTCTTCTCCTTCGCCGCCTCCTTTTCTTCTTCTTTTCTCCTCCTCCTCCTCCTCCTCCTTCCCCTTCCTCTTCTTCTTCCTCCTCCTCCTTTACTCAAGGTGTCCATTTCAACATGTTGATGGCCTACACCTCCATTTCCAATGTCTATCAAGACACACACTGACCAAAAGTGGATATTAGGAATCTCCCCCCAAAAACCCCAATGAAATTATCTAATTTTTATTTTATTCGAGTTCTTATGTTTTTACCACTTTACAGCAATTTCTTAGTCTCTTTTCCAATTCTCCTATTATGAAAAATATTATAATTTTATTTGATATTGTTCAATCAATTTCTCTTATATCTTCTCCTTTCTATCTAGTCTATTCCATTATTATCATGATTGAGGAAGAGTCAGATAATATGGCCTGCGATGACATTGTAACAATAAAATCACCTAAAGCTCTCCATTAAATATAAATTCCAGAGAAGAATAAGTGTAAAACCTTTTTAATACATTGCAATTTCTGCGGCGATCACTAATACTACCTTTCTGTAAGTATTCCTTAAAATGTCTCTAATAAAGTCAAGTAATCTCAGAGTCTGGAAAATGTATTTTTCCCCCTTCTATTTGTCCTGTTATAAATCAAGCACCATAGTACTTTGTTTCAAATAAACTGGTACACACTGGAAATTCTTCTTACTGAAAACTATCTCACATATGCTTGCAAAAATATTTTTCCAATGTTTTACAGAAAGGAATCCTCTGTTAATAACAGTAGATTTGCTTGATCTTTCTTTTTCCTTTTTTTCCCAAACAAGATGATTCCTTTTAAAGAATTAGTTCATTCTTAAAGGTGGAAAAGACATTGGGTTGTAAATACTGAAGTTTTACAGTAATAAATATGATGGCTATGTACAGATGTTAAATTATGCCAGTTAATGACTAAACCGGTATAAAAGGATTCAGGGAGGGAGGGAGGGAGGAAGGAAGGAAGGAAGGAAGGAAGGAAGGAAGGAAAGAAGGAAAGAAGGAGAAAGAGAGAGAGAGAGAAAGGAAGGAAGGAAGGAAGAAAGAGAGAGAAGGAAAAAAAGGAAGGAAAGAGAAGGAAGGAAGGAGAGAGAGAAAGAGAAAGAAAGAGAGAGAAGGAAACGGAGGGAAAGAGGAGGAAGGAGGGAAGGAAGGAGAAAGAGTGGGAGAGAAAAAAGATAGAGAGAGAGAAGGGAGGGAAAGAGAAGGAAGGAAGGAAGGAAGGAAGGAAGGAAGGAAGGAAGAGAGAGAAGGAAAAAAGGAAGGAAAGAGAAGCAAGGAAGGAGAGAGAGAAAGAGAGAAGGAAAGGGAGGGAAAGAGAAGGAAGGAGGGAAGGAAGGAGAAAGAGTGGGAGAGAAAGAAAGATAGGGAGAGAGAAGGGAGGGAAAGAGAAGGAAGGAAGGAAGGAAGGAAGGAAGGAAGGAAGGAAGGAAGGAAGGAAGGAAGGAAGGAAGGAAAACAAACAAAGGGAAACAGAGAATGAAAAAAGGGAGGGCAAGAGAAGGAAGGAAGGAGAAAGAAAGAAAGAAAGAAAAATAGAGAGAAGGAAAGGGAGGGAAAGAGAAGGAAGGAAGGAGAAAAGAAAGAAAGAAAGAAAGAAAGAAAGAAAGAAAGAAAGAAAGAAAGAAAGAAAGAAAGAAAGAAAGAAAGAAGGAAAGGGAGGGAGGGAAAGAAAGGAGAAAGAGAGAGAGAGAAAGTGAAAGAAAGAGAGAGAGAAGGAAAGGGAGGGAAAGAAAAGGAACGAAGGAAGGAAAAGAAAGAAAGTGAAAGAAAGAAAGAGAAAGAAAGAAAGAAAGAAAGAAGGAAAAAGAAAGAAAGAAAGAAAGAAAGAAAGAAAGAAAGAAAGAAAGAAAGAAAGAAAGAAAGAAAAAGAAAGAAAGAAAGAAAGAAAGAAAGAAAGAAAGAAAGAAAGAAAGAAAGAAATTGGCTATTGTCGTCAAAGCTTACAAAATTATGAGAATTGTAATACTGATATCTTTCCGAGCTGTTTTCAGAATGACTATCCCAAGGTTTGAAATCTGCTATATACCGATACTGTATTACATGTTATCCTAATCCGTAAACAAAATACCATATCCAATACTTGGATTGAGAGGCTCCTTTTGAGACCTTGCTAGCCCAGGACGAAAGGCCCATCCTTCTCTGAATCTCACACCTCCTTCTGTAGCATTCAGCACCTCACTCTGGCACCCCTTCTCTCCCCTCAGGCAGACCCAGGCTGCGCGTACGTGCAATCTTTACACAGTGTTTAATTGGAAAAAGAGATTCACCACTTTCTGGTCTTAAAAATCCTGGCACTTCAAACATTGTTTCCAAGTGTTCACGAAGGGCCTTTTCTCTGGGCAATTAAGAGCCTTAAAACACATGGAGAAGGAGGAGATTCATGGAGACATACGGAAGCTTCTGGGAGTGGGGGAGGGGGTTGCTCCTTTTGATTGAAGCAAGGTGAGGCATTTTCTGAGGAGACTGGACCAGGCGGAAGATGGGAGGCCGATCAACCTTCTGCTCCGTGGAAAACCATTGGCTACCACGGACACGGAAAGCCAGATTCCAGCCCTAGCATGTGTGATCACAAGCAGGCCACTTTCTATGCCCTTCCCCTGCCCTTTGGGCCTCTGTAGGCAGTTAGCACCCACCCCTCTCCTAGGAAAATGAGATATTTGAGGAGATATTAAAAGGGCAGAATATTTCCCCTAAAAGGGAGGCAGAATGTATGTTCACATACTCTTCTTAAATCTCTTTGATTGTGTTTTTTTTTCCCACTTCAACCCATTTTTTCAAGACAATACGATCTCGTTGCAAAAGGGCCCCATAAGTCACACAGAAGCAGAAAATTGAATCCAGAAGAAAAGACAATGGGGCCCCCACCCCGTAAGAAGCTCGGCGCATGAACTCAAGGTTTCCCTCACTAAAAGAAAAATAATTTCCCTCCCGGTGGAAAGTTAGGTGATTCGATGATTGATCCTAAGCTGCCTTCCTCCTAATTCATGCGGCTAATTTTGTATCCACCGAGAAAGGGAGGATATTTTATCTCTGTTTCTGACCTTGTGTTGACGGTAGAAAATACAGGAAGAGCAACTGAAGCCTCATGATTCAGTGAAGGACTGTTTTTTTAGATTTTAAAAAAGCTTGCAGCTGCTTTTCAGATGTTTCCCATGAACTTGTGAAACCAGGCAGATGTTAGAACTGCAGATGAGCAAGAGTTCCCTGTTTTCAGAACATTTGAGACTTCAGACTGAGTTCAAACTAGGCCTTAATGAAATGCAAAAGACTGATCTACTGCGGGCCACACAAGCTTGTCTTTTCAAATGAGTCTACAATTTGATTCGGACCGGTTCGGACCAGTTCGGACCGGTTCGGATCAGTTCGGATGAGTTCGGACCGGTTTAGACTGGTTCGGACTGCTTCAGATCAGTTCAGACCGGTTCGGACCGGTCTGAACTGTCAATGTATTCACTAAGTCTGCATTACTATTAATCTTCTCATCATTCCTATCACCCATCTCCTCCCACTTATGACTACATGACTGTAACTTGCTGCTGTATCCTTACAATTTATATTGTTCCCTAGTATGATTTGATTACCTATTTGTACCCTACGACTATCATTAAGTGTTGCACCTTACGATTCTTGATGAATGTATTTTATTCTCCTTATGTACACTGAGAGCATAGGCACCAAAGACAAATTCCTTGTGTGTACTATCACTCTTGGCCAATAAAGAATTCTAATCTAATTCTAATCTAATTACTATGTAAATGAATTGACCCAAATATTACGCTATTCATTAAGCACATATTGTATGTAAAGAGAAAACAAATAAAATACATATTTTTTTTAAAAAAAAGGGGGAGGAACAGGAGGAGAAGGAGGAGAAGGAGGAACACAGGGAGCTGAAGAAGGAATTCAATTTATTTGTAGCCTATGACGAGTGGTGGGACTCAAATAATTTAACAACCGGTTCTCTGCCCTAATGATTTCTTCCAACAAACAGTTTGCCAAACTGTTCAGAAAGTTAACAACCGGTTCTCCCGAACTGGTGCGAACTGGCTGAATCCCACCACTGCCTATGACTATCATTAAGTGTTGTACCTTAGGATTCTTGACGAATGTATCTTTTCTTTTTATGTACACTGAGAGCATAAGTACCAAAGACAAATTCCTTGTGTGTCCAATCACACTTGGCCAATAAAGAATTCTAAGCGAATTCTAATCTAATTACTATGTAAATGAATTGCCCCAGACAGTTCGCTGTTCATTAAGCACATATTGTATATAAAGAGAAAACAAATAAAATACATATATATTTAAAAAGAAAAGGGAGGAGCAGGAGGAAGAGGAGGAGAAGGAGGAACACAGGAAGCTGAAGAAGGAATTCAAGAGTTAGAATGATAAGATTGTAGCTATTGGCAAAAGAATTACCTCAGTTTACAGCAAGAGTTGTCTGAGAGGAAGGCAAGTATTCCAGGAGTCTGGAAACCGTTAGATTGATAAAACAGAGGCGAATCCGAGATCCAATTTGCCTCACAAGGTATTAGACAAACTCCATCTGCACTCAAAGGACGGAGTGAAATGAAGCCTCAACGGCAACACAAGCCACTAAGTGAAGAACAGTTCTGATAAGCATCAGGATTTGCCTCACTTCTTGTTCTAGTTAACAACAACAACCCAATTACTTGGGACCAACGGCGTCACATTCGACGTTACAGATGGCCTTCATTTGAGATACGTTGCAAACAGTCCTAATGAAAAGAACCAAACAAAGATACCAAGGAAGGTTAAAACCATTGTTTTTTCTTCTTTTTTTTTAAATCAGGCTAAAGGAACCAAGCACACAGACACACCAGTGGTGAGTTGCTACCAGTTCACTCCGGATCAGGCAAACTAGTAGCGGCAGCGGCAGGAGGCTCCGCCCACCTGCCCGTACTTCTCTGCGCATGCAGAGTGTCACCCACAAGCACCCACGAGCGAACCGGTAGCGAATGAAATTGAAACCCACTACTGAGACACACACTCTACATACTTTTGTCAAATGGGGGCAGATATATTAAGAAAAGAAGGGGAAACTGCAAATCCATTTGGTAAAAAATAATTAAATGACAGAACGATTTCACTCAGAATCATATCTCGATCTGAACATTGAAAAAGAAAGAAATTCACACCGTATATTACGACATTGTGCCCTCAACGTTCAAAATTGCATTTCCGCTTCCCTTGCTTACCTATTTTGCTTACCATAATACTTTTATATCTCTCTCCACCAGCTCCTCCATTTTTAGGCCAAATAAAGGACAACTGAGGAAAATGACTGGAATGCATGAAATATTTTGCTGCAAACCTTCAAGCAGGAAACCATCTTATTTTAAGAATTGTGGACAGCTTGAAACACAGACGTTTTTCGAACGCCTCTGTTTTCAATTGAGGATACAGTTAGTCCTCAACTTAGGACCACAATTGAGCCCAAAATTTCTGTTGCTAAGTGAGACATTTGTTAAGCGAGGTTTGCCCCCATTTTATGACCTTGTTTGCCACAGCTGTTAAACGAATCACTGCCATTGTTAACTTATTACTAACATGGTCAGTTAGCTTCCCCATTGACCTTGCTTGTCAGAAGGTCGCAAAACGGGATGATGGGATCCCTGGGAAGTCTGCAACCGTCATAAGTACAAGTCATTTGCCAAGCGTCTGAATTTTTGAATATGTGACCACAGGGATGCTGCAATGGTCATAAGTGTGAAAAACTGTCCTAAATCGCTTTTTTCAGTACCGCGGTAACTTTGGACAATCACTAAATGAATGGTTATAAGTCAAGGACTACTAGATTCTGGTGAATATTTTTTTTTAACGTGCAGCTGAAGTTGAAGTCAAAGAAGGAACAGCAGAAAGAATTGTATTTGCACAACATTGGAAAAGCAAGAAAATGCCTAGGGAAGTCAAAGAAGGAACAGCAGAAAGAATTGTATTTGCACAACATTGGAAAAGCAAGAAAATGCCTAGGGAAGAAGATATTATTAAAAAAAATATTGGACTGTGCGGAAACGGACAGATTAACACTGAAGTTAAAAGAAAAAGAAGACACAGAATATTTTCAAACTTGGAACTTGTTTTATCCATGGCTGGATAAAGGGGGTAGAAATTAGGAAGTTAATAAGTATTAGAACTGCAGAAAAAACAATGGCTACCAACCTGCCTTCCATTGAGGACCTGTATACTGCACGAGACAAAAAGAGGGCTGTAAAAATATTTACAGACCCCTCGCATCCTGGACATAAACTGTTTCAACTCCTGCCTTCAAAACGACGCTATAGAGCACTGCACACCAGAACAACTAGACACAAGAACAGTTTTTTCCCCGAACACCATCACTCTGCTAAACAAATAATTCCCTCAACACTGTCAAACTCTTTACTAAGTCTGCACTACTATTAATCTTCTCATCTTCTCATCGTTCCCATCACCCATCTCCTCCCACTTATGACTGTTGCTGTATCCTTACAATTTGTATTGATTGTTTCCTAGTATGATTTGATTGCTTATTTGTACCCTATGACCAGTGGTGGGATTCAAGTAATTTAACAGCCGGTTCTCTACCCTAAAGATTTCTTCCAACAACCAGTTTGCCAAACTGTTCAGAAAGTTAACCACCGGTTCTCCCGAAGTGGTGCGAAATGGCAGAATCCCACCACTGCCTATGACTATCATTAAGTGTTGTACCTTATGATTCTTGACGAATGTATCTTTTCTTTTTATGTATACTGAGAGCATATGTACCAAAGACAAATTCCTTATGTGTCCAATCACACTTGGCCAATAAAGAATTCTAATCTAATTACTATGTAAATGAATTGCCCCAGACAGTTCGCTGTTCATTAAGCACATATTGTATGTAAAGAGAAAACAAATCAAATACATATATATTTTTTTTAAAAAGGGAGGAACAGGAGGAAGAGGAGGAGAAGGAGGAACACGGGGAGCTGAAGAAGGAATTCAAGAGTGAGAATGATAAGATTGTACCTTTTGGCAAAATAATTACCTCAGTTTACAGCAAGAGTTGTCTGAGAGGAAGGCAAGTATTCCAGGAGTCTGGAAACTGTTAGATTGATAAAATGGAGGCGAATCCAAGATCCGATTTGTCTCACAAGGTATTAGACAAACTCCATCTGCACTCAAAGGACGGAGTGAAATGAAGCCTCAACAGCAACACAAGCCACTAAGTGAAGAAAAGTTCTGATAAGCATCAAGATTTGCCTCACTTCTTGTTCTAGTTAACAACAACAACCCAATTACTTGGGACCAACGGCGTCACACTCGACGTTACAGATGGCCTTCGTTTGAGGTACGGTGCAAACAGTCCTAATGAAAAGAACCAAACAAAGATACCAAGGAAGGTTAAAAATGTAGGCTAAAGGAACCAAGCACCCAGACACACACACTACACACTTTTGTCAAGTGGAGGCAGATATATTAAGAGAAGGGGGGAAAACTGCAAATCCGATTAGCAAAAAACAACAAACAGAATGATTTCCCTCAAAAACCGTATCGAGATCTGAAAATCGAAAAAGAAAGAGATTCACGCCGTATATTACAACACTGTGCCCTCAACCTTCAAAATTGCATTGACATTTCCCTTGCTTACCTATTTTGCTTACCATAATATTTTTATATCTCTCTCCACCAGCTCCTCCATTTTTAGGCCAAATAAAGGAAAACTGAGACAAATGACTGGAGTGCATGAAATATTTTGCTGCAAACCTTCAAGCAGGAAACCTTCTAATTTAAAGAATTGTGGACATGTTTCTAGCTTGAAACACTGACGTTCTTCGAACGCCTCTGTTTTCAATTGAGAATACAAGTAGTCCTCAACTTAGGACCACAATGGAGCCCAAAATTTCTGTTGCTAAGTGAGACATTTGTTAAGCGAGGTTTGCCCCATTTTACGACCTTGTTTGCCACCGTTGTTAAACGAATCACTGCCATTGTTAACTTATTACTAACATGGTCAGTTAGCTTCCCCATTGACCTTGCTTGTCAGAAGGTCACAAAACGGGATGACGGGATCCCCGGGAACTCTGCAACTGTCATAAGTACGAGTCAGTTGCCAAGGGTCTGAATTTTTGAATATGTGACCACGGGGATGCTGCAATGGTCATAAGTGTGAAAAATGGTCATAAATGAGCCGCGGTGGCACAGTGGTTAGAGTGCAATACTGCAGGCTACTTCTGCTGATCGCCAGCTGCCAGCAGTTTGGCAGATCAAATCTCACCAGGCTCCAGGTTGACTCAGCCTTCCATCCTTCTGAGGTTGGTAAAATGAGGACCCAGATTGTTGGGGGCAATATGGTGACTCTGTAAACCGCTTAGAGAGGGCTGTAAAGCACTGTAAAGCGGTATATAAGTCTAAGTGCTATTGCTATTGCTAAATCACTTTTCGTCAGCACTGTTGGAACTTCAAACAGTCACTAAATAAATCGTTGTAAATCGAGGATAATCTGTACTTCCAAAATGTTTAGAACAACCCATTTCACATTTAAAGCAAGGGTCTTCCAGGCAAAATGAGACTTTTAGGAAGTTTTAGGAAGTTACACACTTGAAATAATTTGAAACGAAACATTCATCACATTCCTAGATTAAAAAAAAAAAAAAGGATGATGACATCAAATCAAGGGAATTATAGCAATTATTCTGAAGGAATGAAACCTCCATGAATCAAGTTTCTGGCAACTGCTCCTTATTTTGCACCAATCTAAAATTGACTATTATGGACAAAACTGCCACAGGGGAAAAAATAATGCTCTTTTTCGGAAAGCTTTCCAAAGCAAATGATAACAGAGCCAAATAAACAATATGAAACTGCAGAACAGAAAGAAAAAGGAAAGAAAATGGCATTCTGAAAAAAATGTATAATTGCAATGGTCTTCATAGGTTGCTATCCTTTATTTCAATGGACCGTATCAAGAATAGCTTCCCAGTGGGGTGGACTAAGAAGGAATGGTTGGAAAATCAGTACTTAACGGATATTTCAAGAACTGCCAAATGGAGTGATTTGTTTTAGTGTTAAATCAATCAGAGGGGCTAAGATAATGGAAGAAAGGAGAGGAGAAGAGAGGGGGGAGGGGAGGGGGAGGAGGAGGGGAGCGGAGGAGAGGAGAGGAGAGGAGAGGAGAGGAGAGGAGAGGAGAAGAGGAGAGGAGAGGAGAGGAGAGGAGAGGAGAGGAGAGGAGAGAAGAGAAGAGAAGAGAAGAGAAGAGAAGAGAAGAGAAGAGAAGAGAAGAGAAGAGAAGAGAAAAACATAGAATGGGAGAGGAGAGGAGAGGAGAGGAGAGGAGAGGAGAGGAGAGGAGAGGACAAGACAGGAGAGGACAGGACAGGAGAGGACAGATCTGATGGTGCTTATACTGGAAGTGGAGTAAAAAGTAAGATTGTCTGGCATTCATTGTTTTTCCTGCACAACAGATGATCTTTGAGGTCCCTTCCAATTCATTTACATTCTATGAGTATCATTTGGGCGCATTTGGTAAAGCATTTTTTACATCTTGGTCAAGGACTACAATAGTTCCTTAACTGGATGCAGCTAAGAAGGGAGTGAGCCACAAATCGCTCTCCTGTCTAGAAAGGCAAACAGGAGAAGCAGTTTGGTCTACTGCAGGGGTCAGCAACCTGTGGCTCTGGAGCCGCATGTGGCTCTTTCATCCCTCTGCTGTGGCTCCCGGTTGCTGGTCAGCTACACAATTGATAGGGCTTTCAGTTAGGACAGGTAGAGGAATAAGGATGCTAGGAGGAGACTCTATGGTGGGGGAACTGGACTTCTGGTCAGCAGAGGAAAAAGGACACTGCGTTAGGAGGAGACTATGAAGTGGGAACTGGACTTCCGGTTGGCTCCAGAATTGAATGGGGGCTTCCGGTTAGGACCTTTGTGGCTCTTTGAGTGTTTAAGGTTGCCGACCCCTAGTCTAGTCTGATCTGGTCGACCCCCAGGCTAGAAACCAAGAGATTGTGAGGTTTTGTTTTGTTTTAAAATTTGATTTATATGCCGCCCTTCTCCGGAGACTCAGGGCGGCTTACAATGCGTTAAGCAATAGCCTTCATCCTTTTGTATATTTATACAAAGTCACCTTATTGCCCCCACAAACTGGGTCCTCAATTTACCTACCTTAGAAAGGATGGAAGGCTGAGTCAACCTTGAGCCTGGTGAGATTCGAACTTACAGTAATTGCTGACAGCTGGTGTTAATCACAATGCTATCAGTCTGCTGAGCCACCAGGCCCGTTTTAATCCCTCCTTAGGCCTGAAAGTCATCTGGGTGACTTCAGGCCAGTCCCTCTCTGTCAGCCCAACAACAGAGTTGTTGTAGGAAAAATAGGAGGAAAGAGCATTGAGTATGTTCACTGCCTTAAGTTATTTATAAAAAGAGTAAATAAAATAAAATAAAATAATAAAATAAAAATATGAAGACATGTTCCAGTGAGTGAGTGTGGGCAGGAAGGGGTGGTCCTTCAGATAACCAGCCTTCAATTTTTTTTTGAGAGTTAGTATCAGTGCTGGAATTCAAATTTTTTTTACTACCAGTTCTGTGGACGTGGCTTGGTGCGCGTGGTGTGGTGTGGCTTGGTGGGCGTGGCAGGGGAAGGATACTGCAAAATCTCCATTCCCACCCCACTCCAGGGGAAGGATACTGCAAAATCTCCATTCCCACCCCACTCCAGGGGAAGGATACTGCAAAATCCCTATTCCCACCCCACTCCAGAGGAAGGATATTGCAAAATCTCCATTCCCTCCCCACTCCAGGGGGAAGAATACTGCAAAATCTCCATTCCCTCCCCACTCCAGGGGGAAGGATACTGCAAAATCTCCATTCCCTCCCCACTCCAGGGGGAAGGATACTGCAAAATCCCTATTCCCACCCCACTCCAGGGGAAGGATACTGCAAAATCTCCATTCCTACCCCACTCCAGGCGAAGGATACCCCACTCCAGGGGGAAGGATACTGCAAAATCCCCATTCCCTCCCCATTCTGGGACCAGCCAGAGGTGGTATTTGCCGGTTCTCCGAACCACTCAAAATTTCCGCTACCGGTTCTCCGGAACCTGTCAGAACCTGCTGAATAGCACCCACTGGTTAGTATCTCTCAGCTCAGCCTGGAAACTGATGGACAGCACTTGTGGACATCACAAGGATACTATTTGCTTGCGGCCCCATTTAACCAACGAGACGCCTGTCCGAAATTCAATTCGGTTTGAACCGCGTTGCACGCTTTCCCCCAAATCAGCAAAGGAGGCCTCTCCGCATCTCCGCCGATGCCCAACTCTTCACAGTGGGTGGCCTAAATCTTGTTTAATTCTAAAAAGTCATATTGTATGTCGACCTCCGAGAAACTTTATCGTCCCCAGGGGCAACCTTAGGGAAATGGAAAGGCTGGCTGGATCCAGCGCTGGTTTTCTTCGCAAGTATTCCTGCCTGGCTTCTGTGAGTAGCAGAGAAGAAGCTATCAGTGGCCTCAAG
Source organism: Pantherophis guttatus (assembly GCF_059756535.1). Taxonomy (NCBI): domain Eukaryota; kingdom Metazoa; phylum Chordata; class Lepidosauria; order Squamata; family Colubridae; genus Pantherophis; species Pantherophis guttatus. The sequence goes on from NC_142069.1 coordinate 84,051,652, forward strand.
GACGCAGAAGGGACCAATGCAGCCATCTGGCAAAAGAATGTTTTGTGGCTGCATGTGGCATTTTGCAAAAAGCCCGCAACATCCTTTCAAAATACCAAATGTACTCATCAGCTCATTTCCTTTTCCAGAAACACAGCGAGTGGCTGTTAGAATCACAATGGTTCTGGTCTGCATGTTGTTTGGAAGTTTCATTTTAATTACAAGTCAAGAGAAATTAAAACAAAAAACAAAAAAAACGATACTTCACATGCTCAACAGCTGCAGGGTGGAAGTATACCTGGGTTCTAGTCTCCAAACATGGCTGCTTTAAGACTTGGGGACTTCAACTCCCACAATTCCCCAGCCTTCATGGGTTCAACTTCTAACTTTCCTCAGCCAGCCAGCATAACTGACTTGAGGAATTCTGGGAATTGAAGTCCATAGATGGAGTGCGGAAGTAATGCCTGGGTTCTAGATCTACGGGGTCTCCAAACTTGGCAACTTTAAGACTTGTAGACTTCAATTCCCAGAATTCCTCAGCCAGCTAACTCAGCATAGCATAGCTGAGGGGAATTGGCTGACTGAAGGAAGTTGGAAGTTGAACCCATGCTGACTGAGGAATTCTGGGAGTTGAAGTCTACAAGTCTTAAAGTTGCCAAGTTTGGAGAGCCCTGGTCTAGAACCCAGGTATACTTCCACAATGCAGCTGTGGACTTCAACTCCCAGAATTCCCCAGCCAGCCAATTTCCAACTCCCCTCAGTCAGCCAACTGCCCCCAGCATGGCTGAGGAGAATTTGTGGCTGAGGAATTCTGGGAGTTCAAGTCAACAAGTCTTAAAGTTGCCAAGTTTGGAGAGCCCTGGTCTAGAACCCAGGTATACTTCCACAGTGTAGCTGTGGACTTCAAGTCCCAGAATTCCCCAGCCAGCATGGGTTCAACTTCCAACTCCCCTCATCCATTCAGCATGGCTGGCTGAGGAATTCTGGGAGTTGAAGTCTACAAGTCTTAAAGTTGCCAAGTTTGGGGAGTCCTGATCTAGAACCCAGGTATACGTCCACAATGCCTCTGTGGACTTCAATTCCCAGAATTCCCCAACCAGCCAACTGCCAACTCCCCTCAACCAGCCAACTCTCCCCAGGATAGCTGAGGGGAGTTTTCCGGCTGAGGAATTCTGGGCGTTGAAGTCAACAAGTCTTAAAACTTGCCAAATTTAGAGACTCCTGATCTAGAACTCAGGTATACTTCCACGCTGCATCAGTGGACTTCAACGCCCAGAATTCCCCAGCCAGCATAGTTTCAACTTCCAATTCCCCTCAGCCGGCCAACTCCCCAGAGCATGGCTGAGAGGAGTTGGCTGGCTGAGGAATTCTGGGAGTTGAAGTCTACTCGTTGCCAAGTTTGGAGACCTCTGTTCTAGATGATCTGGAACCTCAGCAGATTAGAAACGAAAGAGCCAACGAGGTGCGACACTTAAGATTCAAGTCCCACTTAGCTGTGGAAACTCAATGAGTAACCCAACCAATCTTTCCCACAAATATTACTTGAGAGGACCCATTGCTTCAGAAAGGGATATCTATGCCATGACCTTTTGTAGGACAGAAGAACATTAGCTCACACAAACAAACAAACAAACAACAGCTGGGAGAAGGTCATTTATGGCTTCTCTCCAGTTGTAATTATAGACACGAAGCTTTGCTCCCTACAACAAAACACAAACGCTTCACATAAAATAATCATATGTTTATCTCTCTAACATCTACTTAATCATAGATATAAGCAACAGTGTAGAAATACGCAGAAAAATAAATGCAGGTAGACCACAACTTACGACCACAATTGAGCTCAAAATTATTTTGTTGCTAAGTGAATTTTGCCCCATTTTACAACCATTGTTGCTGCAGTTGTTAAGGGAATCATTGCAGCTGTTCAGTTGGTAACATGGTTGTTAAGTGAATCTGCCTTCCGATTTGACTTCGCTGGCCAGGAGGTCACAAAAGGGAGGGGATCACGTGACCCTGGGACACTGTTGTGAATACTCAGAAATGACTAGCTGAAATGACTTCAGAAACCAAATGCTAGATTATAAAGAGGATATTATGTTCCACTAAGCCTAAGGACATTCTTCACATGATGTGGTTTTTGCCTGTTTAAATATTTCTGGCACTTTTGGGCAACTTACACCAATTTATCTTAGTTTCTCTTTCCTTCCTTCCTTCCTTCCTTCCTTCCTTCCTTCCTTCCTTCCTTCCTTCCTTCCTTCCTTCTCTTTCTTTCTTTCTTTCTTTCTTTCTTTCTTTCTTTCTTTCTTTCTTTCTCCCTTACTTCCTTTCTCTTTCTCTCTTTCTCTTTCTTTTTCTTTTTCTCTTTCTTTCTTTTTCTCTTTCTTTCTTTCTTTCTTCCTTCCTCCCTTCCTTCCTTCTTCTTCTCTCTCTCTCTCTCTCTCTTTCTTTCCTTCATGCAGCCTAGGTCTCCATGTTCTCATCTGATCCCCCTCTATTCTCAATATTCATGCAGATACAATATATTATTTTTGAACTTTGCCAACTCCAGTCCTACTCTACAATCTTGTTCACTGCCCCTTTAGCCAAATCTTCCTTAAGAAGAGGAGGGGAAAAAAATAGGGGAAAAGCTGGAACTGAAGGAAGTAAGGAGAACAGATCTGAGTAGTATTAGTCTAGGAGTCTACTAGATAGCAACAAAGACATACTATACCAGCAATTCTATCTCACCCTTCCAGATTTTTTGCAGCCTAGATCTGGTAACCCTGAATTAAAGCAATTGGTGAGTTTGATCTAACGGTACTTGAATCTAGCAGTTAAATCCCAACTCCCTTCCCATTCCTGGTTCTCAGTTCTGGGCAATTCTGGCCCTGAAAGTGAAGCAAAGGCCCAAGTTCATAGATAGGCTGCTGGTCTCTGGAAGACAAAGGATCAAGAGATGAAAGAACGGACTATTGAAATCCCTACCATAAGGTAAAGGTAAAGGTTCCCCTCGCACATATGTGCTAGTCGTTCCCGACTCTAGGGGGCGGTGCTCATCTCCGTTTCAAAGCCGAAGAGCCAGCACTGTCCGAAGACGTCTCCGTGGTCATGTGGCCGGCGTGACTCAACGCCAAAGGCACACAGAATGCTGTTACCTTCCCACCAAAGGTGGTCCCTATTTTTCTACTTGCATTTTTTTTTAACATGCTTTCGAACTGCTAAATTGGCAGAAGCTGGGACAAGTCACGGGAGCTCACCATCATTATGCGGCGCTAGGGATTCGAACTGCTGAACTGCTGACCTTTCGATCGACAAGCTCAGCGTCTTATCCACTGAGCCACCGCATCCCTTACAGGAGGGCCACCATAAGAGTAGCATCTAAAAGCATCTGAGATAAAGGTCTTTATACATCAAACGTAAGGCCATAGAATAACAGAGATGGACTTGGAGATCTTCTAGTCCAACTAGAGCAGGAGACTCTATATTATTCTGGACATGTGGCTGTCCAGTCTCTTCTTGAAAGCCTCCAGGGATGGAGCATCCACAATTTCTGAAGGCAAGCTGTTCCACTGATCAATTGTTCTCACTGTTAGGAAGTTTCTCCTTAGTTCTAGGTTGCTTCTTTCCTTGATTAATTTCCATCCACGGCTTCTTGTCTTGTCTTCTGGTGCTTTGGAGAATAGCTTGACTCCCTCTTCTTTAGGACAGCCTCAAATATCCTCAGTGTTCTTGGGCAGGGTTGGAGGAGTGGATGGGAGAGAAGCCATGAATGCAAGCATGTTCCCTGGGCAAGGACTCATACATTTCTGGAAAATTCACTTTTAGGTAGACAGCTCTTTACTTTACTTTACTTTACTTTTATTTGATTTATATACCGCCCTACTCCCGAAGGACTCAGGGCGGTGAACAGCCAACAATAAAATACATACATACAAAATTTAAAAAGCAGAAATAAAATCGAATTAAATAGTTTGGCCCAGACAGATTAAAACCCCAATCAATTTAAAACAATTTAAACTTTGAATATTAAAATATTAAAAATTGTTTAAAACGAGGGAGAAAGTTAGGCCAGGCCCGCCTGGTGAAATAACAAGGTCTTTAGAGCGCGGCGGAAGGTGCGCAGATCCGGGATCCTCCGTATCTCCGGGGGGAGCTCATTCCAGATAGTAGGTGCCCCCACAGAGAAGGCTCTCCCCCTGGGGGCCGCCAGTCGACATTGTTTGGCCGACGGCACCCGGAGGAGCCCCTCTCTATGAGAGCGTACCGGCCGGTGGGAGGCTATTGGTGGTAGTAGGTAGCTCTGCCTGCTGACCCTTCTCATTTGAGCTTTACTCTGGAGTTTGAGGTCAAGAATGTCTGTTTTAAGTACTCTACACAAGCTTTCGACTGACCGATTGGTTTTTTTTTTGCCCCATGGTTTGAACCTTGGTACACTAGCATAGATGGAGATGTTGATATATGAAAACTGAGCCCTGAAGGGACAGGTAAATGAGCAGCCAAGAGTCCGAATGCACAGGCCAAGCCGGCATAGGTGCAGACTAAGGCTAATCCACATCTGGGCTACGTAGATACAAATGCTCTTATTACCCCATCAAGGAAGCCAGATGGAGCTACGAATGGCCAAAATTCTTGGCCGATACCCTCTATGCCAGGGGTGTCAAACTCAATTTCATTGAGGGCCACATCAGGGCTGTGGTTGACCTGGGGGAGGGGGGCAGGTGGACATGCCCAACTGGGTGGGCATGGCCAGCTTGATGCTACTCCCCAAACTGTTGGCATGTTTCCTCTTCGCATTGAGTAGACCAGGCCGAAGCTATGCTGGCTTGATCTTTCCTCTTCACACAGCTTAGACCAGGACAGCCCCACGGGCCAGATCTGACCACATTGTTAGGATGTGGTTTGAGCCTAACAAGTTGTCCAGGCAATATATGTGTTCTGTGACTTTAATGTGAATATGTATTGTGTGACTTTAAAGTTTTCCTGCTGATTCATTGTAATGCTGAGTCATGCTGTAATTAGTTGTGAACGTATTTAAGGAAGGTACTGTAACGTATTCAGTTGATGATAAGCTACCATAGTGTGAGGAGCGCTATTCTTTGTGCTATCATCGTTGGATGGATCTGCTACCATCGTGGTTTGTGAACCAGAGTGAGTTTGTTATTCTAACCAACTACCGTTTGTGTGGTAAGAAGATTTTGTATCACTGGACTGATTTAACTGGCAAAGACTTGGATTGATTTAAAGACTATTGAGATTGTTTTTTCACCATAAAGTAAACTTTTGATAAACCAGTATGCATATCTCTTATTCATTGCTCTCAGCAACGTTTCTCTGTGCTCTACACTCTGCTGGTTGGTAACACAACAACAGTATCCTTAACACCCATCATGGGCCAGCACCTGCCAAAAAAGCCAACACAGTTCTAGGCTGCATAAACAGAGGGATAGAATCAAGATAGAATAGAATCACGTGAAGGGTTAATACCACTTTACAATGCCTTGGTAAGGCCACATTTGGAATGCTGCATCCAGTTTTGGTTGCCATGATGTAAAAAAGATGTGGAGACTCTAGAAAGAGTGCAGAGAAGAGCCACAAAGGGGCAGTGGTGGGATTCAAGTAATTTAACAACCGGTTCTCTGCCCTAATGATTTCTTCCAACAACCAGTTTGCCAAACTGCTCAGAAAGTTAACAACCGGTTCTCCCGAAGTGGTGCTGAATCCCACCACTAATTAGGACACTGGAGGCTAAAACATATGAAGAACGGTTGCAGGAACTGGGTATGTCTAGTTTAATGAAGAGAAGGACTAGGGCAGACATGATAGCAGTCTTCCGATATCTCAGGGGCTGCCCCAAAGAAGAGTTGGGGGGGTCAAGCTATTCTCCAAAGCTCCTGAAGGCAGGACAAGAAGCAACGGGTGGAAACTAATCAAGGAGAGAAGCAACTTAGAACTAAGGAGAAATTTCCTGGCAGTTAGAACAATTTATCAGTGGAACAACTTGCCTCCAGAAGTTGTAAATGCTCCAACACTGGAAGTTTTTAAGAAGATGTTGGATAACCATTTGTCTGAAGTGGTGTAGGGTTTCCTGCCTAGGCAGGGGGTTGGACTAGAAGACCTCCAAGGTCCCTTCCAACTCTGTTATTCTATTTCTATTTTATCTTCTCTACATCTGGCCCGCAGGCCTTGAGTTTGACACCTCTGCTCTATGCGGTTTTGGATCTCCTGACAGATTGACAGCACTTGGATGGCATTCCTCATTAGCCTATTTTGGACTTCTGCAACCTCACGGCATTTAACCAAATTCTTGGGTCACAGGTGTGGGTGGTTTCACGAGAGGACCGGACTTTCTGTTGCCTTCAATAGTCCTGAGTTCCAGCTGTTACACCATACTTGGAATGAACCTGTTCTATGAGGAAGCACTTGAAGATGAAGGCCTTTGATAACCTAACCCGAGGTGCACACCTCTCCGAGGTGCATGCAATGATGCCAGTCAATTGCATGAGCCACTAGAGAGGTTTGCTCTTCGGCAAAAGCACCGAAAGGCAAGACAAGAAACCATGGATGGGAACTAAGCAAGGAGAGAAGCAACCGAGAACTAAGGAGGAAATTCCTAACTGTTTGAGCCGATGTCAGCAACCTGCGGCTCTGGAGCCGCATGTGGCTCTTTGGGCCCTCTGCTGTGGCTCCCTGTCCCATCACTGGCTGGCCCCGCCCCTCACCCTCCCCTCCCAGACACTCCTTGCCTGGTCTTGGAAATCCGAGAGATACAGAGAAAGGGGGGAGAAAGGGGGAGAGGCAGAGAGGGAGGTGGGAGAGAGGGGAAGAGAGAGATACAGGGGGGGGGAGAGAGAGATAGACATAGATACAGAGAAAGGGGGGAGAAAGGGGGGAGGCAGAGAGGGAGGGGGAGAGAGGGGAAGAGAGAGATACAGGTGGGGAGAGAGAGAGAGAGACATAGAGAGATACAGAGAAATGGGGAGAGAGGGGGAGGCAGAGAGGGAGGGGGAGAGAGGGGAAGAGAGAGATACAGGTGGGGAGAGAGAGAGAGACATAGAGAGATACAGAGAGAGGGGGGAGAGAGGGGGAGGCAGAGAGAGGGGGGGAGAGAGGGGAAGAGAGAGATACAGGTGGGGAGAGAGAGAGAGACATAGAGAGATACAGAGAGAGGGGGGAGAGGGGGGAGGCAGAGAGGGAGGGGAGAGAGGGGAAGAGAGATACAGAGAAGGGGGAGAGAGAGACATAGAGAGATACAGAGAGAGGGGAGAGAGAGAGAGAGAGAGAGAGAGAGAGAGAGAGAGAGAGAGAGAGAGAGAGAGAGAGAGAGAGAGGGAAGGGTTTTGTGATTCCTGGTGTTTTTTTAACTGCCCTAATGACCATCTTGGTAGGCGTGGCTAGGGGGTCAAGTGACTAGGTGGGTGATGTGGAGTTGGCCACGCCCACCCAGGTTTTGTGGCTCCCGGTGGTTTTTTTTCTGTGGGAAACGGGTCCAAATGGCTCTTTGAGTGTTTAAAGTTGCAGACTCCTGGGTTAGAGCAATCAACCAACGGAATAGCTTGCCTTCAGAAGTTGTGGGAGCTCCATCACTGCAGGCTTTCCAAAAGAGCTCGGACAACCAATGAGCATGGGGGTTGGACTAGAAGACCTCTGGGTTCCCTTCCATTATTCTACGATGTTCAAAGCTCCTTTTCTTTCTCTGTTTGGCCTCAGTTTGCAACATGGCCCAATTCTTTCCGAAGCACAGTTTCCAATTGCACAACAGACTCGCGAGAATGCATTAACCTCTGGCGGGAAATGTTTCCATTCAGCGTGCAGTTCTGGTGCAGCCTATCAAAGATACCATCTTTGGTAACATGTCTCCACTTTCCCAATCAGATACACAAACAGAGCGCGATTTGCTGGAAGAATACCTCTGCTGCCAGGCTAATTATCCCAGGATAATTGGGTCACTCTCTTGCTCCTGGCTGTGCAACACAGCCATCGACCCCGTTCGACGAGGACGATGATGCACGCTCAATACAAGCTCACACACTTTCTCCCTCCGCACACTCAATACAAGCTCACACACTTTCTCCCTCCGCACACTCAATACAAGCTCACACACTTTCTCCCTCGGCATAATCACCCCGACTTTAGCACCTTGCAGTCAATCAGGTTCTTCAGGAATTGGAAACAGTTCTCCAAAGTCCCGAAAAGAACAATCAGAACAGGCTAAACAGGATGATAAAACATTCATGGGTTGGAAGAGGGCTCTGACCCCGTTAAAGTATGTGACAGTTTGATTTTTTTTTCAACCAGACACCTGCCGGTTGAAGGCCGGAACAGAAAACTCAACTCTCGTTTCATTCGTGCGGAGGTCAGCAACCTGCGGCTCTGGAGCCGCATGCGGCTCTTTCATCCCCCTTGCTGTGGCTCCCTGTTGGCTGAACCACCACTGGCTGGCCCCGCCCATCACCCTCCCCGCCCAGTCACTCCTCGCCTGGCCTGAGAAGGTAAGGGTGATGGCGGGAGATGGAGACCTGCTCCATATTCCAAGCAGGAACCTCACACAGCCATAAAAAGCTCAAAAAAACCAACTTTCACACTTTACACACACAAAGGCCCCATTTTGGGGCCTTTTTTCTGCCCTTTTTTCTGCCCTTCTCCAGCCTTTTTTCTGCCCATTTTCGAGGCTTTCTTCAGCTTGGGTTTTTTTTTTTTTTTTTGGAAAAAATGGGCTGAAAAAAGCCTCAAAAACAAGCAGAAAAAATGGGCAGAAAAAAGCCTCGAAAATGGGCTGGAAAAAAGCCCCGAAAATGAGCTGAAAAATGGCCTGATAAAGGCTGAAAAAGGGCCCGAAAACGGGGCATACGGAGGCCAAAATACAGCCGGCGGGTGGGTGGGGCTTCGGCAATATTTGGTCTATAAGACACACAGACATTTTCACCCCCTTTTGGAGACAAAAAAGTGCCTCTTATAGTCTGAAAAATACGGTACTCTCTCTCTCTCAGCCCAAACTCATTTCACAGAGTTGTTGCTGTGGGGAAAAAAATAGGAGGAAGGAGGTGTGTTGGATATGTTTGCTGCCTTGAGTTATTTGTTAAAAAAACAAAAGCAAGATACAAATTAAATAATATAGCTGGGGGCCTGATGATCCACAGGGAGCACTTCTTCTAGTAACAACCTACGGGGTCTCTTCTTACTACCATGTTTTCACGAAAATAAGACCAGTTCTTATATTAATTTTTTGCTCCAAAAGACACATTAGGGCTTATTTTCTGGTTAGGTCTTATTTTGGGGAAAATACGGAACTAAATGCATCCATCTGGCTGACAATCTTAATTGGGGCTTATTTGGGGAGTAGGACTTATATTACAAGCATCCTGAAAATCATGCTAGGACTTATTTTCCAGTTGGGTCTTATTTTCGGAGAAACAGAGTACGAGAAGAGAAGAGAAATTTCATTTTCTAGTATCTAGGGTGAGTATCTTCTCCTTTGTAGATCTCAGACAGTAAGAGGAGTTCCGAAGGGAAATGGGTTTGGACCCCAAGCTCCCAAGATAGAGACAAGGAGCAAGATCTTCTCGTCTCTTCTTCCAAGCTTTGAACTGTTGACTGACTTTAATGATGCTACTGTTAAAAGCATTGGAGTGGTTTTTTTCCCCAGGTTCTGTATTTTTTGTTTATTTATTTATTTATTTCGAATTTACATACCGCCCTTCTCCCGGAGGACTCAGGGCGGTGTACAGCCACAAATAAGAAACATAAAATACAAACATTAAAAACAATTAAAAGAATATATATCTATTTGGCCCCATAATTTAAAAAGTGACAAACCAATTAAAAACATTAAAAAATATGTTAAGCCAGCCCGGCTTGCTGGAAAAGGAAAGTTTTAAGGGCATGGCGGAAGGCACCGAGGTCTTGGATTCTCCTTATCTCTGGGGGCAGCTGATTCCAGAGGGTAGGTGCCCCCACAGAGAAGGCCCTCCCCCTGGGGGTCACCAGCCTACATTGTTTTTTGTTTTGTTTTTAAATTAAATTTGTATACTGCCCTACTCCCGAAGGACTCAGGGAGGTGAACAGCCATAAAATAAAACATATAGATACAAAATTTAAAATAGAGATAAAACAAATTAAATAAATTTGGCTGAACCATTTTAAAACCCCAATAATTTAAAACCAAATTTAAAATTCCCATTTAAAAGAGGAAAATTTAGGTCAGGCCAGCTTGATGAAATAGGAACGTCTTAAGCGCGCGACGGAAGGTACGCAAATCCGGGATCCTCCGTATCTCCGGGAGGAGCTCGTTCCAGATAGTAGGTGCCCCCACAGAGAAGGCTCTCCCCCTGGGGGCCGCCAGTCGACATTGTTTGGCCGATGGCACCCAGAGGAGCCCCTCTCTATGGGAGCGTACTGGTCGGTGGGAGGCTATTGGTGGTAGTAGGCAGTCCCGCAAATAACCAGGTCCTAAGCCATGGAGCACTCTGAAGGTGATAACCAAAACCTTGAAGCGCACTCGGAAGACCACCGGGAGCCAGTGCAGCTCACGCAGGAGAGGCGTTTGGCTGATGGCACCCTGAGGAGGCCCTCTCTGTGGGAGCTCACAGGTCGATGGGAGGTCATCGGTAGCAGCAGGCGGTCTCGAAGATAACTAGGTCCTATGCCATGGAGAGCTTTAAAGGTGGTAACCAAAACCTTGAAGCGCACCCGGAAGACCACTGGGAGCCAGTGCAGCTCACGCAGGAGAAGTGTTATGTGGGAGTGCCATGCAGCTCCCGTAACTACCCGCGCGGCCGCATTCTGGACCAGTTGGAGCCTCCGGGTGCTCTTCAAGGGGAGCCCCATGTAGAGAGCATTACAGTAGTCCAGGCGAGATTGTTCGTTACTGTGAGCTATTCCAAAGGACTTGTTTAAGTGGAAAGGCAGGGCTGACATTTACTAATTTAAAATAAATATTTCCCTGGTCTGCTCTAAGGTCTGGCTAAAGAAAATAAAAATTAGGGGTGACAGGATAGCAGTATTTCAGTATTTGAGGGGGCTGCCACAAAGAAGAAGGGGGTCAAATTATTCTCCAAAGCACCAGAAGGCAAGGCAAGAAGCAATGGATGGAAACTAACCAAGGAGAGAAGCAACCTGGAATTAGAGAGAAACTTCCTAACAGGGAGGACAACTAAGCAGTGGAACAGCTTGGCCTGCAGAAGTTGTGAATGTCCCATCACTGGATGCTTTTAAGAAAAGACTGGACAGTCATTTGTCTGAAATGGTATAGGGCAGTGATGGCGAACCTTTTCAGCACCGAATGCCGAAAAGGGAGCACTTCAGGCACATGCAAACGCTCGTCAAGACCACAACCAGGAAGAGGAGATGCCCAGGGGGCATACGCGCACCGGATAAGGTACTTATATTTCTGCATCCAGGTCTTCCGGTCACTGCCGCACTTACGCACGCACCGATCAGCTGGCCAGCGCCCATGCTCATGCCGGATAATGGAAGATCAGCTGTTCCAGTTTCCGGCACTGCTGCACGCACAAAAGCCAGCTGATTGTCGCGTGCGCATCTGCGCCAGAAACCCAGAAGAGGAACAGGCAACGCCGTGCATGCCAGGCAACATGGCTCCGCGTGCCACTTTGGACACAGGTGTCATAAGTTCGCAATCAGAGGCATAGGCTTGAGCAAGGGACTAGACTAGAAGACTTCAAAAGTCCTGTTCCATTCTATTCTCTTCCATTCTGTATAAATGCAGATAAATACTTATTCTATTCTATTCTATTCTATTCTATTCTATTCTATTCTATTCTGTTCTGTTCTGTTCTGTTCTGTTCTGTATAAAAGCAGATAAATACCTATTCTATTCCCATTCCCATTCCATTCCATTCTGTATAAATGCAGATAAATACTTATTCTATTCTATTCTATTCTATTCTATTCTATTCTATTCTATTCTATTCTATTCTATTCTATTCTGTATAAAAGCAGATGAATACCTATTCTATTCTATTCTATTCTATTCTATTCTATTCTATTCTATTCTATTCTATTCTGTATAAAAGCAGATTCTATTCCTATTCCTATTCCTATTCCTATTCTTATTCTTATTCCATTCCATTCCATTCCATTCTGTATAAAAGCAGATAAATACTTATTCTGTTCTGTTCTGTTCTGTTCTGTTTTGTTCTGTTCTGTTCTATTCTGTATAAAAGCAGAAAAATACCTATTCTGTTCTGTTCTATTCTATTCTATTCTATTCTGTATAAAAGCAGATTCTATTCCTATTCCTATTCCTATTCCTATTCCTATTCCTATTCCTATTCCTATTCCTATTCCTATTCTTATTCTTATTCCGTTCCATTCCATTCCATTCTGTATAAAAGCAGATAAATACTTATTCTATTCTGTTCTGTTCTGTTCTGTTTTGTTCTGTTCTGTTCTATTCTGTATAAAAGCAGATAAATACCGATTCTATTCTATTCTATTCTATTCTATTCTGTATAAAAGCAGATTCTATTCCTATTCCTATTCCTATTCCTATTCCTATTCTTATTCTTATTCCATTCCATTCCATTCCATTCTGTATAAAAGCAGATAAATACTTATTCTATTCTGTTCTGTTCTGTTCTGTTTTGTTCTGTTCTGTTCTATTCTGTATAAAAGCAGATAAATACCTATTCTGTTCTGTTCTGTTCTGTTCAATTCAATTCAATTCAATTCAATTCTATTCTATTCTATTCTATTCTATTCTATTCTATTCTATTCTATTCTATTCTATTCAATTCTGTCTAAAAGCAGATTCTATTCCTATTCCTATTCCTATTCTTCCTTATTCCATTCCATTCTATTCCCAACCTTCTGAGCTGACTGGACAATTATCCAGCCAACCAGCCAGCAAAGTTCTTGCTAATGCATCTTTAAAGTCAATAAGAGCTGAACAACAAGAATCTCTTTTTTTTTTTTTTTGTCCTCCCTGCCATCAGCCTAATACAGGTAGTCCTCGACTTACAACAGCTCATTTACTGACCGTTCAAACTTACCACGGCACTGAAAAAAGCGACTTGGGACTGTTTTTCACCTTTGATGATGACCTTTGCAGCAACCCCAGGATCGTGCAATCAAAATTCAGACCCTTGGCCGCTGTTTCATATTTATGACCGGGGACTGTGTCCCAAGCTCAGGGGATCCCCCTTTTGTGACCGTCCGCTACACAAAATCAATGGGGAAGCCAGGTTCGTTTAACAACGGGGTTACTAATTTACCAACTGGAGTGGTTCACTTACAGACGGCTGTTACGTATAAACTGGGTTGACGAAATCAGAAATGAGGAGGGGATAAGCCACCTGGGAAAGCCCAGGGAAATCATCAAAGCCATTAAAAAGCAAAAGTTAGAATATTTTGGAACGTGGGATGAGACACCCGGAAAAATACGGCATCCTTCACTTAATCCTCCAGAGAAAGATTGAAGGCAAACGAAGTCCAGGCAGAAGAAGAACATCATGGCTTCAAAAATCTAAGGGACTGGCTTGGACAAAACTCAGCAGCACTTTTTCATGCGGCTGTTGACAAAAATAGGATTGCCAACGTGATCGCCAACGTCTGATGATAGATATGGGAGAAGAGGAAGAAGAAAGAAGAAAGAAGAAAGAAGAAAGAAAGAAAGAAAGAAAGAAAGAAAGAAAGAAGAAGAAGAAGAAGAAGAAGAAGAAGAAGAAGAAGAAGAAGAAGAAGAAGAAGAAGAAGAAGAAGAAGAAGAAGAGGAGGAGGAGGAGGAGGAGGAGGAGGAGGAGGAGGAGGAGGAGGAGGAGGAGGAGGAGGAGGAGGAGGAGGAGGAGGAGGAGGAGGAGGAGGAGGAGGAGAAGCAGCAGCTTTTAAATTTTGTATATATGTATTTTACTTTGTGGCTGTTCACCGCCCTGAGTCCTTCGGGAGTAGGGCGGTATATAAATCCAATAAACTAAACTAAACTAAACTAAACTAAACTAAACTAAACTAAACTAAACTAAACTAAACTAAACTAAACTAAGAAGAGGAGGAGGAGGAGGAGGAGGAGGAGGAGGAGGAGGAGGAAGAAGAAGAAGAAGAAGAAGAAGAAGAAGAAGAAGAAGAAGAAGAAGAAGAAGAAGAAGAAGAAGAAGAAGAAGAAGAAGAAGAAGTTCACTTAACTGTGGCCAAAATGATCATAAAATCGGGAAAAACTCACTCAACCAATGTCTCACTTAACCACAGAAATGTGGGTCGCTATTGTGTTTGTAAATTGAGGACTACTTGTATTTTCGCCACATATTATTTTGGAATTTGGTGGGATGGTATGCTGGGATGATTTACAGCAGTGGTCCTCAACCCTCGGTCCACAAACCAGCAACCGGTCCACTCAAACAAGCGAAGCCCTATCCGTGGGATGCAGGCAGCACACGAAACCACTCCCCTATGGTCCACGGGGGAAAAAAAATCTCTCCACGGAAACAAGTCCCTGGTGCCCCAAAGGTTGTAGGCCACTGAGTTACAGGATGGAAACAGAAGCATCTGGTGTGCCCCTGTGATTTGGGTCCTGCCCCAGACTCCACTGTGGTGGGAACAGAGACCCTGAATAAAAAGCATTTCCTTCTTTGCAGAGAAAGGAATAGATACCGGATGAAGTCAAATACTCTGTCCTGCTTTCGACACTCTTTGCTGTCTAGGCCGGGTATCGGTAACCTGCAGCTCTGGAGCCGTATGCAGCTCTTTCGGCCCTCTGCTGTGGCTCCCTGTCGGGTGAATCCACCATTGGCTGGCCCCGCTCTTCGCCCTCCCCTTCCAGTCACTCCTCGCCTGGCCTGAGAATGTAAGGGTGACGGCGGGGGATGGAGAAGTGGCCAGGGCAGAGACAGAGAGATACAGAGAGAGGGGGAGAGGGAGAGGGAGAGGGAGGGAGGGAGGGAGAGAGAGATGTCAAAAGGGTTTTGTGGTTCCCGGTGTTTTTTAACAACTGGCTCTTTGCCCTAATGACCGGCTGGGTAGGCGTGGCTAGAGAGTCATGTGACTGGTGGAAGTGAGTGACATCGAGTTGGCCACGCCCACCCAACATCACAGACTAGTCCTCAGCAGCAACAACAACAACAACGTTCTAAACCTCAACAACAACCACAATAACCAGGCAGCACGGAGCTTTCATCTTCCAATCGGAAGACTTCCCTCAGCATTATTAGGAACACTCCTGTAATATTGTCAGGGCTCGGATTTACGTCACACACCTCAAAACACAACAGAGCAACCCGCCCAAAATAGACACAAGAGCTACAATTCAAGAGCCCCCCCATACACACACACACACACACAAATATTTGTCTAAAGAAAAGCAGTCAGTTTGTCTACAGGAGGCATCTGAGAGTGACCGTCGTCAACTCATATGCTGGGCCAGCCAGGATTGGCTCTCCCTTCTCCCCGCCAAACATGGCCAACAGCAACTGAAATGGAACCCGGTGTAGGAGATGACCAGGCTTGAACCAGAGAGAAATATCAAGTGTGTCATCAGTCTCGAGTCCCTTCGCGCCCACAAGAGATTTAAGTCCCACCCACCTTGAATTCCATCGTCTCTTATCCCCTTCCAATTTGCTTTGACCTTTAGTAGCTCAGATTCTTGTAGAGAACATTAGCATACAATCAACCCATATTCATCTGAACTGCCTGGACTTCGTATTTCCTGAGCTCGGCAGCTGATCGCTCTTTCTTGGCTATGGTTAAGAATGAAAACCAAGGTAGCCACGGAATCGAGGCTCAAAACGACACCATCTGACACTCTTCAGACCCATTCAGAACCACCTGTTTCCTCCCTGCCTGGAAGGTTTGCGCTCAGTAGCTAAGACACTGAGCTTGTCAGCAGTTGGACGGTTCGAATCTCCAGTACAGTTCTCCTGCGTGAGCAGGGGGTTGGATGAGATGACCTCCGAGATCCCTTCCAACTCCATTACTGTTACCTGAAAACTTTTGGCGCCTCCCTCACTTCTGTCTGTCCCACCAGAGCTCCAAGTTGAGAGTACATCCCCAAGAGAGAATCTACACCCCCCCCCAAACCCTCAGTTAAACATGACAGGTGAGACCAGGTCTTAATCCAAGCCGAGAGGGCAGACAATCTCTTTAACATGGGTGGGTGTTTCTACGAAAATAGGAACTGGCAGTCTAAGCCTGCCCGGAGGATTCCTCTCTAGAAACGCGAGCCCACCTTGTTAAAAATGAATTTTTTTTTAAAAAAGCATTTCCACCGCACCCTTCAGGCAGGAACAAAAGAGACTCGCCAAGACTTTACAGAGGAAGGGGAAGAAGGTACCACCTGTTTTACACGTGGAGGAGCGCCCTTCTCAATTCGGCTCGGCTTTATAACTGCACCATGTAGATTTTGAGTTCGAATCTCGAGTGACCCCTCGGCGGCGAGTTTTGCAAGAATTTTTGAGCTCTCCGGAAAAATAAATAAGGCCTCAACACACACATACCTGCCCCCCTCTCTGCATCCACAGCCCCAGAAAAATCCACAAAATCGCTTCCAGTAATGTCACACACACACACAAACACACACATACATACTTTCTCTGTTTTCCCCAGAATTGAGACGCAAAAACTAGGCTGCCCGGAGAACAGAGAAAAGGCCCGCGGCGTGAGGGTGGGTGGGTGGGAACCCTCTCCTGCTTCTCTCCCCTCCCCCCCCGTAAGAATTCCGCAGGTGACCCCTCCTTCCCCAGGGCTATCTTAATGCCCGGGCCTGATGGG
Source organism: Pantherophis guttatus (assembly GCF_059756535.1). Classification (NCBI taxonomy): domain Eukaryota; kingdom Metazoa; phylum Chordata; class Lepidosauria; order Squamata; family Colubridae; genus Pantherophis; species Pantherophis guttatus. Next base: position 84,068,323 of record NC_142069.1, read on the forward strand.
CACTTGCCCCGTGGGTACATAGCCCCCCCCCACTAATCTGTGCATGTTAACCCTTCAATGCACCATGTACCATATAAACAGAACGACATATCGATTACATTTTACATTAAGGCCAACATGCATTAATCGAAATGAGCATTGATAAATATATCAATAGGAGCCTGAGTGGCGAAGGAGGCTAATGCCTCCTACTAAGGCAGCATTTAACATCCAATTACTGCGAGTTCAATTCTCACCAGGCTCAAGGTCGACTCAGCCTTCCATCCTTTCTAAGGCGGGTAAAATGGGGACCCGGTTTGTGGGGGGCAATAAGCTGACTTTTGTATAAAATATACCAAAGGATGAAGGCTATTGCTTAACCCATTGTAAGCCGCCCTGAGTCTCCGGCATATAAAAATAAATAAATAAAAATAAAAATAAATAATATGTTTTAATTTTTGTAGACCATTTCACATTTTTCTTCCCCTTAGGGGCCCCAGTAGACTGATTTGCCCGGGAATGGGGGCATAATGTTGTTAAGACACCCTGCGCGCCCCCCCCCCATTTCCCCGGAGCGCTTTGTCTGAAAGGATCCCGCTCGAAAGGCGCAAAGGCTTACCCCGAGCCTCCTCCGCCGCCGTTCTCATTTCCACCTCCAACTCTCAGCCATAACCTTCCAGCACGGCGGCGGTCCCCCTACCCGAAACAGCCTTGGTTCGGGGACCGTTTCCCATGCAACCTCGATTTCGGCTTTTCCCCACCACCACCACCAAAACCCTTCCCTTATGAGCCCCTTTTTAGGGGGCTGGCAGATCCTGGACAAGCAACTTCTCCGAATCGGTTTGCGTTGGTGACTGTGGTTTTCAGGTGGAAAAGGAGGAGGAGGAAAGGATTGGAGGAGGTGAAAGGGCCCTCCCTTCCCTTCCCCTTCCCCACCCCCTAAAGCTCCACCTAGAAAGTGAAGATGGAAGGGAAAGGAGGAGGAGGAGAGGAGGAGGAGGAGGGCGGCGCCGCTTAAACTCCCGCGCGCAAAGTTTGGGTTTTGCTCTTGCGCGCTCCTTGGCCCTTCCAACTTCGCGACAGCCTCCTGAGATCCTTAGAAAACTCCCTTCGAGCTATCCAAAGCGAGTGTTTTTTTTTCTCTTTTTCTCTCCCCCCCCCCCCAGGAGCGTTGGAGTCTTCGAGCTGGGGATTTGAACTGTAGAATCTCCTCCGTTTTTCTTTCTTTCTTTCTTTCTTTCTTTCTTTCTTTCTTTCTTTCTTTCTTTCTTTCTTTCTTTCTTTCTTTCTTTCTTTCTTTCTTTCCTTCCATCCTTCCTTCCTTTCTTTATTTATGCCTTCGCACGAAAGCCCCCCATCCCCACCCCTTCGAGGCTGGGCGCTCCGCGCAAGCGACCCCCATACCGGCCGGAGAGCATCAGGGAAGGGGGCATCAAAGGGTCTCCCCCCCCCACACTTTTGCACTCTGGACCTGCCTTGTGCCTCCCCCTCCCCGTCCTGCGCTCGTTTCCACCTACCACCCACGAATGACGACCTCTCCCCCCCCCACCACACACACCTTTCCAGCTCCTGCAAACCCCCGACCAAGCGCCCCGTCCTTGCGCCTAGTTTCTACCGCGGGATCCGAATCTGCAGCACCAAAGAACCGGAAAGCATTCTGCCCCCCCCCCGCCTCCCTTCACCTCCTCCACCCAATGGCCCTGGAGAGAGAGAGAGATCAGCGAGGTGGGCTCGCTTGTCCTTCCCCTCCCGAGTTGGGTTGGCCAAGGCTGCCCCGAGGACGGAAAGTACCCACTCGGTCTTCCTCCTCCTCCCCGTTGGAAAACTTCGCTGCGCCGGGATGGAGGGGAGCGATCCAAAGGGAGATGGGGGGGGGGAAGAGACCCCCACAGCTCTTCTCTCGGGGGGGGGAAGAGACCCCCACCTCTTTTCTCGGGGGTGGGAAGAGACCCCCACCTCTTTTCTCGGGGGGGGGAAAGAGACCCCCACCTCTTTTCTCGGGGGTGGGAAGAGACCCCCACCTCTTCTCTCGGGGGGAGAGAAGAGACCCCCACAGCTCTTCTCTCGGGAGGGGGGGAGATATCCCCACAGGTCTTCTCTGGGGGGGAGAGACCCTCACAGCTCTTCTCTCGGGAGCGGGGAGAGACCCCCACAGCTCTTCTCTGGGGGGGAAGAGACCCCCACCTCTTCTCTCGGGGGGAAGAGACCCCCACCTCTTATCTCGGGGGGAGAGAAGAGACCCCCACAGCTCTTCTCTCGGGAGGGGGGGAGATATCCCCACAGGTCTTCTCTGGGGGGAAGAGACCCCCACAGCTCTTCTCTCGGGGAGGAGGGGAAGAGACCCCCACAGCTCTTCTCTCGGGAGCGGGGAGAGACCCCCACAGCTCTTCTCTGGGGGGGAAGAGACCCCCACAGCTCTTCTCTCGGGGAGGGGGGGAGACCCCAGCTCTTCTCTCGGGGAGGCGGGAAGAGACCCCCACAGCTCTTCTCTCGGGGGGGGAAGAGACCCCCACAACTGGGGCAGAGGACGGAGGGAAGCGGCGGCGGAGCTTAAAACGGAGGTTACCTGGAGTCCTGCGAAACCTGGAACGGCGGCCCCCCGCCCGCCTGCCTGCCTGAGATTCAACCGGGGGGGAGGTGGCTGGCGGGCCGGGAGAGGCTCCCTTCTCTGCCCGGGCCCGCCGCTCATCGACTCCCGCCTGCCTGCCAGCCGGGCTCCCTTTGGAAGCCGAGAGGAGGGGGACTAGCGCGCCCCCCGCCTCCAGGTTGAGGAGGGAAGGGCGGGCGGGGAGGCAGGCAAGCGCCTCCCTCCCCCTCCCCAGACCCTCTCCCACCCACCCACCCAGAGCTCGGGATCGCCCCCCACCCACCCAAACCGACCGGCTTTTTCTTGGGAGGGGGGTGGTCTTACCGCGGGAGGAGCGAGCCTGGCATCCGTGGTGATGGGGAACCTCGCCGGGGTTGGGGGCGTCATGAAAAGAAGAGGAAGGGGCGGAGGGAGGGAAGCCCCGCGCCCGGAGAAAGAGAAGAAAAAAGCGTCTCTGCGCCTCGCAGGGCAGGAGCTGCGCGGGCTCTAAGGAACCCGCGCGGGGCTAAAGCAGCGCAGAGTTAACCCTTTGCTGACCGTGCCCTGGGTGGGGTGGGGTGGGGTGGAGTGGGGGGCGAGGGCCTCGTATGCTGGACGGACCACCGGGCAAAGGAGCGTCCGATGGAGAAAGGATCGCCCGGCTTAGCGCCGCATCTTCCAAGCCAGCCTCGCTCGGAGTTGTTGCGCCTTTGCCGCGGTCCACACGTTCCCGGCGGCGCTTCAAAGGAGCGGCGTTCTCGGACACGCGTGGAAAACCGGGCGGGGGGGGGGAAGGCGTCCCAGCTTTCTTTTGCCGATGGAGCACCGGAGCCTGGCTAGCTTGTCGGTCGGAAAGGTCGGCTTGTTCTCCTGCGTAAAGCAGGGGGTTGGACTAGATGACCTCTAAGTTCCCTCCCAACTCCCTATTACTCAGGGGTGAAATCCAGCAGGTTCTGATGACAGGTTCTGGAGAACCGGTAGCGGAGAGAACCGGTAGCGGAAATTTGGAGTTTAAGTTCAGAGAACCGGCAAATACCACCTCTGGCTGGCCCCAAGAGTGGGGTGGGAATGGAGATTTTACAATATCCTTCCCCCCAGGAGTGGGGAGGGAATGGGGATTTTGCAGTATCCTTCCCCTGGAGTGGGGTGGGAATGGAGATTTTGCAGTATCCTTTCTCTGCCACGCCCATCAAGCCACGCCCACAGAACCAGTAGTAAAAAAAAATTGGATTTCACCACTGCTATTACTGTTACTGGATCGCTCTCTCTCTCTCTCTCTCTCTCTCTCTCTCTCTCTCTCTCTCTCTCTCTCTCTCTCTCTCTCTCTCTCTCTCTTGGATTCGCAGCAGAGAAAATTCGCCCTCTGGGGGTGGAGAAGGGAGGGGGTGACCCGGCCCGACCAAGTAGCCCCCTTCCACCGCCCCCCAAAACCCTTGTTTGCTCACCCAGAAGAGCACCCCTCTAATTCTCTCGCTCGGCTCCCGCTGTCTGCTCCGGGAGCAGCCACGCTTCTCTGGCTCACCTCGGGGTCTCCTTTCCACCGAGAAATAGCCGCATCTCCCTCTCTTTTTCCTTGCCTTCTGCCGGAGGCTGGTCTGTCTGCCCCTCCGGGTGAGATCAACGGCCTAGGGCCGCCTCGGGCATCCCCTGCAGGGAGGAGGCTTCAAGTCGGGGGGGGGAGGCGAATAGAGCCATGCAGCATCTTCTAAGAAGCAATCTGGGTCTTCCCCTTCATTTAGACGTGCAGAAGGCACGGACCGAATTTATTTATTTATTTATTTATTTATTTATTTATTTATTTATTTAGATTTGATTTGATTTGATTTGATTTATATGCTGCCCTCCTCCGGAGACTCAGGGCGGCTTACAATGTGCTCAGCAAAAGCCTTCATCCTTTTTGTATATTTTATACAAAGTCAGCTTATTGCCCCCACAAACCGGATCCTCAATTTACCCACCTTTGAAAGGATGGAAGGCTGAGTCAACCTTGAGCCTTGGTGAGATTCGAACCAGCAGTAATTGCAGGCAGCTGTTCTTAATAACAGGGTGCTTTAGACCACTGTACTACCAAGGCTCTATTTATTTCTTTTATTCAATTTGTATAACCGCCCTTCTCCTAGTGGACTCAGGGCGGTGCACAGCCAAAACTAAAACACATACCGATACAAAATTTAAAATTTTTAAAAAGAATTTCATAACTTTGGCCCCCAAATTTAAAACATTCAAACTAAAACCCATTGACAATTTAAAAAACTAAAAAAGCCAGCCCTGCTTGATGGAAAAGAAAAGTTTTTAGGGCACGGCGAAAGACCCGGAGATCCGATATCCTTGTATCTCTGGGGGCAACTTGTTCCAGAGGGTAGGTGCCCCCACAGAGAAGGCCCTCCCCCTGGGGGTCGCCAGCCGACACTGCCTGGCTGACGGCACCCTGAGGAGTCCCTCTCTGTGGGCGCATACTGGTCGGTGGGAGGCTATCGGCGGCAGAAGGCGGTCCCGCAAATACCCAGGTCCTAAGCCATGGAGCGCTTTAAAGGTGGTAACCAACACCTTGAAGCGCACCGGAAGACCACTGGAAGCCAATGCAGCTCACGCAGGAGAGGTGTCACATGGGAGCGCCCCCTCGCTCCCATAATCCCCTGCCCAGCCGCAGGATCTATTTTTCCCCTTAACCATCATTGCTTTGCCAACCGAGCTGACATCTGGCAGGAAGCTGCGACAGGCACCTGAGCCAGAGACAGGTGGCGAAGCCTAGTGGTTAGAGTTAGGGCCAAGCCAAGCCAAGCTCAAAGGAATGGCTTTGGAATCTCTCTCTTTCTCTCAGCCCACCCCCCACCTCGCAGGGTTGTTGTTTTGCAGAGAAAAACGAGGGAGAGAGGGGAATGCTAAGTACTTCGCCCGTCCCTCGTGGAGGTAAACCTGAAACCAAGCCAGATGCTGGGTAGTACCCACGCCCTGTGGACACGAACACGTCTTGCTGGAGGAAATTTTTCCAAAACGATGTACTAAACCTGACTTTCGTCATCGAATTTATCCTATTTCATGAGTAGCCACCCCGATTCTTAAACAGATCTGATCGTCAACCCAAATCAACCCGCGTGGGTGCTTTTCAAGGCGTCAGTCTAAGTACTGATGGGGAGGAACCCGGGCGAATAACCCCCGCCCCCCAGGCTGTGGAGGATTAGAACCCAGATCTCCTCTCTCTTAATCCAGGACCTTCCTTCTCACCCCAACTCCGGCTCCATTGTCAGATCAGGGCAGTGGTGAAATCCAATTTTTTTTTACTACCGGTTCTGTGGGCGTGGCTTGGTGGGCGTGGCAGGGGAAGGATACTGCAAAATCTCCATTTCCACCCCATTCCAGGGGAAGGATACTGCAGAATCCCCATTCCCGCCCCACTCCTGGGAGAAGGTTATTGCAAAATCCCCATTCCCACCCCACTCCTGGGGGAAGGATACTGCAGAATCCCCATTCCCGCCCCACTCCTGGGGGAAGGATACTGCAGAATCCCCTTTCCCGCCCCACTCCTGGGAGAAGGATATTGCAAAATATCCATTCCCACTCCACTCCTGGAGGAAGGATATTGCAGAATCCCCATTCCCACCCCACTCCTGGGGGAAGCATATTGCAGAATCCCCATTCCCGCTCCACTCCTGGGAGAAGGATATTGCAAAATCCCCATTCCCACCCCACTCCTGGGGGAAGCATATTGCAGAATCCCCATTCCCGCCCCACTCCTGGGAGAAGGATATTGCAAAATCCCCATTCCCACCCCACTCCTGGGGGAAGCATATTGCAGAATCCCCATTCCCGCCCCACTCCTGGGGGAAGCATATTGCAGAATCCCCATTCCCACCCCACTCCTGGGAGAAGGATATTGCAAAATCTCCATTCCCACCCCACTCTGCGGCCAGCCAGAGGTGGCATTTGCCGGTTCTCCACTCTGCTCAAAATTTCCGCTACCAGTTCTCCAGAACCTGTCAAAACCTGCTGGATTCCATCCCTGGATCAGGGCCACCGCAAATATTAAAAGGCTTGATTGCTGACACTGTAGACAATTGCCATTAATTTAAGCAGGTTTTTTTTTTACAATTACTTTGCCATTAAACTCTGAAAAATGAAGATGATCCTTTGACGTTTGTCACATTTCTGATGCTTAATTCAAGGAGGATATATTTAATAGGTCCCTTAGAAACATTTCTCACAGCAGAGAAGATTCATGCTTTCATTTAAAGGGAGCAAGAAATCTTTTTTCAGAGGTATTCTTCATTTTACTTCTTCTACCCCGTCTTCCTCCCAAATACAACTTCTTATGTTTGCTGGGTCCAAAAATTAGAATTCTCCCAACCATTTATACAGTAGTGGCCAAAATTGTGGAAACCTTTTGGGAAAAGTGTATTTTCTAAAACTAGCTAATAACACCACTTTTTTTTTTTTTTGGAGTAGTACCATAAAATTATATATCAATGGAAAGATAATTTAATCAAGGATGTAATGCAATCACTTTTATGAAGGATTTGCTATTAGAATAGCAGTTACGGTGTAAAGAAGAAAAGTGAAACACATAGAAAAAACGAGATATACAAAAATGATCACCATAGAAAAAATGAGATATACAAAAATTATCACCATGTCAATTAATACTTAGTTGGGGTAACCTTTAGCATGAATGACGGCCTTACAACGTCTTCCCATGGAGGGAACCAAGTCTTTTAGTTCTGCAGCTGTTCTAATGTGGAACCAAGATTGAATGATGGCTTCTATTAACTGGGTTTTATTGCTGGGTTGCTTCTGACTAACAAGTTTCTTTAGTCAGCTCCATAGATTTTCAATTGGATGAAGGTCTGGGCTATTCCCAGGCCATTCCAGCAATGGAATATGATTATCCTGAAACTCCAAAAAAAGAATGGTGTTATTAGCTATTAAACCTCAAAAATGCACTTTTCCCAAAAGGTTTCCACAATTTTGGCCACTACTGTATATACCTCACTCCCCTACTAGAACCTTATCTGAGAATTAGGATTATATTCCTCTTTACAGCCCCAAAAGTTTAATCATTAGAGGGAAGAAAAGGTTTTGCAAAAATTCCCAATTCCACCGGTTTTCTTTGGACTTTCTTTAGAAATCTTTTTTTTTCTTTCTTTCCCAGATTGTAAAAATTCTGGGTAACTTTGAAATGGCAGCAAAGAAAAAGATCGGAAACTTCCACTTTTGTTTTACCAAAAAGAATCGGGAAGAATCCGATATTTTGCAGCCCAGATCTGCCTGTCTCATCTAAGGGGCGGGAAGCAATATTTGGCTAATGTGGGGAGTCTCCCCTCACCCCACCCCAGAGAAGTTTCGTAACCGGATCCGCAGCTTTTAAGATGAGTCTGTTTTCCACCCCCTGCAAAGACGAATAACAACTGAAGGATTTTCCTTTGCGTCAGCTGTAAATAAAAGGAAACCCTGGTTATCGTACAATTTATGCACTAAGGCAGTGGTGAAATCTAAAATTTGTTACTACCGGTTCTGTGGGCGTGGCTTGGTGGGGGGGGGTTAATGTGACTGGGTGGGCGTGGTCAATTTTTTTTTTTTACTTTTAAAACCATTTTTTCTGCAACCTCTTCAAAAGGCTCTGACGATCCCAACTGAGTTGCCTGATCGGCAGAGGCTTTTTTTTTCTTTTAAATGCCTCTGCCGATCCAAGATGAGTTGCCTGATCGGCAGAGGCTTTTTTTTTCTTTTAAATGCCTCTGATGATCCAAGCTGAGTCGCCTGATCGGCAGAGGCTTTTTTTCTTTTAAATGCCTCTGCCGATCCAAGCTGAGTTGCCTGATCAGCACAGGCTTTTTTTTCTTTTAAATGCCTCTGACAATCCAAGCTGAGTTGCCTGATTGGCAGAGGCTTTTTTTCTTTTAAATGCCTCTGCCGATCCAAGCTGAGTTGCCTGATCAGCACAGGCTTTTTTTTCTTTTAAATGCCTCTGATGATCCAAGCTGAGTCGCCTGATCAGCAGAGGCTTTTTTTCTTTTAAATGCCTCTGCCGATCCAAGCTGAGTTGCCTGATCAGCACAGGCTTTTTTTTTCTTTTAAATGCCTCTGACAATCCAAGCTGAGTTGCCTGATTGGCAGAGGCTTTTTTTCTTTTAAATGCCTCTGCCGATCCAAGCTGAGTTGCCTGATCAGCACAGGCTTTTTTTTCTTTTAAATGCCTCTGACGATCCAAGCTGAGTTGCCTGATCATCAGAGGCTTTTTTTTCTTTTAAATGCCTCTGATGATCCAAGCTGAGTCGCCTGATCAGCAGAGGCTTTTTTTCTTTTAAATGCCTCTGACGATCCAAGCTGAGTTGCCTGATCGGCAGAGCCTTTTTTTCTTTTAAAAGCCTCTGATGATCCAAGCTGAGTTGCCTGATCAGCAGAGCCTTTTTTTCTTTTAAAAGCCTCTGACGATCCAAGCTGAGTTGCCTGATTGGCAGAGGCTTTTTTTTCTTTTAAATGCCTCTGACAATCCAAGCTGAGTTGCCTGATCGGCAGAGCCTTTTTTTCTTTTAAAAGCCTCTGACGATCCAAGCTGAGTTGCCTGATCGGCAGAGGCTTTTTTTTTCTTTTAAATGCCTCTGATGATCCAAGCTGAGTCGCCTGATCGGCAGAGGCTTTTTTTCTTTTAAATGCCTCTGCCGATCCAAGCTGAGTTGCCTGATCAGCACAGGCTTTTTTTTCTTTTAAATGCCTCTGACGATCCAAGCTGAGTTGCCTGATCATCAGAGGCTTTTTTTTCTTTTAAATGCCTCTGATGAGCCAAGCTGAGTCGCCTGATCGGCAGAGGCTTTTTTTCTTTTAAATGCCTCTGACGATCCAAGCTGAGTTGCCTGATCGGCAGAGCCTTTTTTTCTTTTAAAAGCCTCTGACGATCCAAGCTGAGTTACCTGATCGGCAGAGCCTTTTTTTCTTTTAAAAGCCTCTGACGATCCAAGCTGAGTTGCCTGATCGGCAGAGCCTTTTTTTCTTTTAAAAGCCTCTATCGATCCAAGCTGAGTTGCCTGATCAGCAGAGGCTTTTTTTTCTTTTAAATGCCTCTGATGATCCAAGCTGAGTTGCCTGATCATCAGAGGCTTTTTTTCTTTAAAAAACCTCTGCCGATCCAAGCTGAGTTGCCTGATCGGCAGAGGCTTTTTTTCTTTTAAATGCCTCTGACGATCCAAGATGAGTTGCCTGATCGGCAGAGGCTTTTTTTTCTTTTAAATGCCTCTATCGATCCAAGCTGAGTTGCCTGATCAGCAGAGGCTTTTTTCTTTTAAATGCCTCTGCCGATCCAAGCTGAGTTGCCTGATCAGCAGAGGCTTTTTTCTTTTAAATGCCTCTGCCGATCCAAGCTGAGTTGCCTGATCATCAGAGTCTTTTTTTTCTTTTAAATGCCTCTGATGATCCAAGCTGAGTTGCCTGATCATCAGAGGCTTTTTTTCTTTAAAAAACCTCTGCCGATCCAAGCTGAGTTGCCTGATCGGCAGAGGCTTTTTTTCTTTTAAATGCCTCTGACGATCCAAGCTGAGTTGCCTGGATCATCAGAGGCATTTTAAAGAAAAAAAGACTCTGATGATCGCTCGGCTCAGCTGGGCATGGGAGGGCAGGGATTTTTGCTACCAATTCTCCAAACCACCCGCCTCCATCGCTACCGGATCGGGCGATCCAGTTCGAACCGGGAGCATTTCACCCCTGCACTAAGGATCATGTCCAAGAGAATAGAATAGAATAGAATTTTTTTTATTGGCCAAGTGTGATTGGACACACAAGGACTTTGTCTTGGTGCATACGCTCTCAGTGCATATAAAAGAAAAAAAAAAGGACCATATCCAAGAGTTGATCTTCTTAAGAATTTAGAAGATTACATCCAACCTTAGAACTAAGGTGAAATTTCCTGACCGTGAGGATGATTAATCGACGGAGTCATTTGCCTGCCGGAGTTGGTGGGTCTGTTCCTTCATTGGAGATGTTTCCAAAATAGACTGAAACAACCAATTTGATGTCTAGGAGGATATAAAAGCCTCCTGCCTTGAACAGGGGGTTGAGCTAGATGACCTCGGAGGTCTCTTCCAGCCCTACGATTTTGTGTTTTATCCCTCGGATTCTATGTTTCTGGGCTTCTCATTTCTAATTTGCCAGCCCACCTTTGCAAACATTCCTCCTCCTCCTCCTTCTCATCTTTTAATTAGGGTTGAGGGGTTATGTTTTTACGTTTTATTTCATTCACGGTGTGCGTAGGTTTTGCACAATGTCGTCTTTCTAATGTTGTAAACCAGCCAGAGTTATCCTGGGGTAAGATGGGCGATCGATTATTTTTTATGAAATGAATAATACATTTTTCAAAAATTATTTAATTAAATCGATTGTATTTCTGGGGATTTCTGAACACACTAAACGAATGCCTTGAATGAAAAAGGGAAAATTATTCTGGGGAGGAGGGAAACGGGGCACATAGGGTCTCTCGCGTGGGTGAGGGGTTGGACTGGAGGATCTCTAGGGATCCTTCCAGCTCTATTATTCTTTCTATGATCACGTGGTGTCCATCAGAGGTGGGTTTCAGCAGGTTCTGAGCAGTTCTGGAGAACCGGTAGCAGAAATTTTGAGTAGTTCGGAGAACCGGGAATAAAAATTCTGACTGGCCCCAACCCCATCCATTCTCTGCCTCCCAAGTCCCAGCTGATTGGGAGGAAATGGGGATTTTGCAGTATCCTTCCCCTGGAGTGGGGTAGGAATGGAGATTTTATAGTATCCTTCCCCTGGAATTGGGTAGGAATGGAGATAATACAGTATCCTTCCCCTGGAATGGGGTAGGAATGGAGATTTTACAGTATCCTTCCCTTGGAGTGGGGTAGGAATGGAGATTTTACAGTATCCTTCCCCTGGAGTGGGGTAGGAATGGAGATTTTGCAGTATCCTTCCCCTGGAGTGGGGTAGAAATGGAGATTTTTACAGTATCCTTCCCCTGGAGTGGGGTAGAAATGGAGATTTTGCAGTATCCTTCCCCTGGAGTGGGGTAGAAATGGAGATTTTACAGTATCCTTCCCCTGGAGTGCGGTAGGAATGGAGATTTTACAGTATCCTTCCCCTGCCATGCCCACCAAGCCACGCCCACCAAGCCATGTCACGCCCACCAAGCCACACCCACAGAACCAGTAGTAAAAAATTGTGAAACCCACCACTGCTATCTATCCAATAGAACAGCACAGCACAGAACAGAACAGAACAGAACAGAACAGCACAGAACAGAACAGAACAGAACAGAACAGAACAGCACAGCACAGCACAGCACAGCACAGCACAGCACAGCACAGCACAGCACAGAACAGATTTCTTTACAGGCAGTCCTCGATTTACAACAGTTCACTTAGTGACCATTTGAAGTTACAACGGCATTCAAAAAAAGTGACTTATGAGCATTTTTCACACTCGTGACCATTGCAGCATCCCCGTGGCCATTTGATTTGTATTCAGATGCTTGATAACTGACTCAGATTTACGACGGTTGCAGTGTCCCTGGGGTCATGTAAGGAGGCCCTTTTGGGACCTTCTTACCTGTATTGGACAAGTGTGATTGGATGCACAAGGAATTTGTCTCCGGTGCATAAACTCTCAGCAAAAACATACAAACAACATAAAGCTTTGCCCACCGTTCAAGAATGGACTTTGAAGATGGCCAGTTTCGCTGAGATGGCGAAGATTTCAGCATACTTAAAAGACCGCTCACAAGAGACTTATGAATGTGAATGGAAAAAGTGGACAGATTCTGTGCAGAACAAATATCAAACTAGGAAGTATCAAATAGCTTTTCATTGATAGTATTATATTATATTAAGATAGAAATATTTGAACTATGTGAAGATGAAAAATGATATGGGGGTTGGGGGGGGGTTCAAGGTTTTTATATAAAGGGGATAATGATGGGGCATATTCTATGGAATTCCGGGGGGGGAGGGTTAGGGGGGGTTAGGGAGGGTGGGTTGGGGAGTTTGGGGTGGGTTAGGGGGGTGAAAATGGGGTGAAAATGTAATTGTAAAACTTTTACAATAAAAAAAAAAAGAAAAGAGGCCATGTATGTCCAAATTGAACAGCCCTCCCTCAACAGAGGGGGAGGGATACGACATCCTCTATCTCCAATCTACAACACAGTCCTTACAGCACTTCTGAAAAGGCTCCACATCCATTTGCACCACTCAGGTGAGACCCTGAGGACACAGATAAACCTCCAGGTGGCCTCAACGACCCTCTAAAAGGATGCAAATGACCAGCTGTCTGCAAGGAGTATAAACCCTTCCATTCCCCCACCATCCAGTCAGAACCGAAGAAGCTTCTCGGATGAGAAGCGAAACGTCTTCAAAGAAAAGCCAGAAAACCCGGCTGCCTCTTGAAGAAGAAAAAAAAAAAAAAAGCACCTTTAGAAGCCATAGAAAATTTGAGGGTATAAAAAACGGCATCTGCCTTGATGAATGGCAGTTTAATTGAGATTAATTGAGTTTAACTGAGATTACACTAAATGCTGCTTGGGGCATCCGAGGAACTGAGACCTGGATAATGAGGATGAGGTGTTTTGGGTAGAGGGGATGGATAAAGGGACACAGGGTATGTTTGAATTAATTTGGGAAGGCCCCACGGGTGGGGCTGCTGGGGGTTCAGGAGAACCTCTAGCTAAGGTTCTGTGCAGTTCTGAGAACCCCCAAATCCAACTGGCTGGCCCCGCCCTCCCCACCCCTCCCAGGAGTCCCCACACGGCCCGTTTTGGATGAAGGTAAGTGCAGGGCACACATGGAGGCTCAGGGTGTGTGTGAAAAACAGGCCTACAGGAAGTTCAGGAAGGCCGGAAATGGGCTCAGTCTCCAGAGGGCCTCCAGAGCCTGGGGAGGCTGTTTTTGCCCTCCTGGATGCTCGAGGAAAGCCTCCAGAGCCTAGGGAGCAGGGGTGGGTTCTAAATTTTTTTTACTACCAGTTCTGTGGGCGTGGCTTATTTTGTGGGTGTGGCTTGGAGGTCATGTGACTAGGTGGGCATGGCTAGCTGGTCAGAGTCATTTCTGGAAGGTCCTCGCACTTACAACCAGTCCTTGCACTTACGACCCGACTCATTTGTTTGCTTTTAACACTGATCAGCTGTAGGACGGCCCTTTGAAGCCCCGCGGCAAGAGTTTAAACAGTTTTTTCCCCTCTAGTCATCAGCTGGGACTCAGAAGACAGCAATAGATTGGGGGTGGGACCAAATAAAAGGTAAGAATAATGTGGGTGGGTGGGTGGGGGGATGGGAGGGCGGGGGGGAGAACCGGTTCGGTGACGTCATATCGTCACCGCTACCGGCTCAGCCGAACCGGACCAAACTGGGAGGAACCCACCACTGCTAGGGAGGGCAAAAATGCCGCCCCTGCTGTGGTGCAGGAGGCCGACCAGGCCACGCCCACCATGGCCACACCCACCCAGCAACCGGGCAGAGAACCCCTTGCTAAAATTTCTGAAGCCCACCCCTGGAAGGCTCCTGTCGGAGAAGAACATGATACGGCACCCGGTCGATGGATCGTGCAACAGGCAATTTTAATGCATGCCGATTAGTGTAGATTCAAAGTGACCATCAAGTTATTCTAAGCCTAAGAGGGAAAAGCCGGCCAGTCAGGATAAAAGTTTCTTTACAGCTGGCAAAACTGTTGCTGGCTCAAAGAATTGGGGTTCTTCTTTAGCGAAGGATTGGCTTTCGCAACAGCACCACTCCGTGGCGGAAAAACTGCACTGAGAGGGAAACGTTGGCCTGTTCGTGCATTGCACCGAACGCATTTCTGCAGCACAAACCTGTGCGGAATAAAGAATAAGAGTCGGAAGGGACCTTGGAGGTCTTCTAGTCCAACCCTTTGCTCAGAGAGGAGACTCTGTACTTTCCCAGACGAATGACTATCTGTGCTTGAGCAGGAAAGTTGGATTAGAAGACTTCTAAATTGCGTTCTGACTCTGTTATTCTGTTCTGTTATTTCTTCTTAAAAACTTCCAGTGATGAAGCGCCCACAACTTCTGGAGGCAAACTGTCCCACTCGTTCATTGTTCTCATTGCCAGGACATTTCTCCTTAGTTCCTTAGGATGGAGGTTGTCTAAAGTTGTCTGAAGGTTGAACATTGCAATTGGACTATTATTATTATTATTTGTTTAGAGAAGAGGAGAGGAGAGGAGAGGAGAGAAGAGAAGGGTAGGGTAGGGTAGGGTAAGCTGAGAGGAGAGGAGAGGAGAGGAGAGGAGAGGAGAGGAGAGGAGAGGAGAGGAGAGGAGAGAAGAGAAGAGAAGAGAAGAGAAGAGAAGAGAAGAGAAGAGAAGAGAAGAGAAGAGAAGAGAAGAGAAGAGAAGAGAAATAGAAAGGAAGGGAAGGGAAGGGAAGGGAAGGGAAGGGAAGGGAAGGGGAGGGGAGGGGAGGGGAGGGGAGGGGAGGGGAGGGGAGGGGAGAGGAGAGGAGAGGAGAGGAGAAGGGAAGGGAAGGGAAGGGAAGGGAAGGGTAGGGTAGGGTAGGGTAGGGTAAGCTGAGAGGAGAGGAGAGGAGAGGAGAGGAGAGGAGAGGAGAGAAGAGAAGAGAAGAGAAGAGAAGAGAAGAGAAGAGAAGAGAAGAGAAGAGAAGAGAAGAGAAGAGAAATAGAAAGAGAAATAGAAATAGAAATAGAAATGAAAGGGAAGGGAAGGGAAGGGAAGGGAAGAGGAGAGGAGAGGAGAGGAGAGGAGAGGAGAAGAGAAGAGAAGAGAAGAGAAGAGAAGAGAAGAGAAGAGAAGAGAAGAGAAGAGAAGAGAAGAGAAGAGAAGAGAAGAGAAATAGAAATAGAAATAGAAATAGAAAGGGAAGGGAAGGGAAGAGGAGAGGAGAGGAGAGGAGAGGAGAGGAGAGGAGAGGAGAAGAGAAGAGAAGAGAAGAGAAGAGAAGAGAAGAGAAGAGAAGAGAAGAGAAGGGAAGAGAAATAGAAATAGAAATGAAAGGGAAGGGAAGGGAAGAGGAGAGGAGAGGAGAGGAGAGGAGAAGAGAAGAGAAGAGAAGAGAAGAGAAGAGAAGAGAAGAGAAGAGAAGAGAAGAGAAGAGAAGAGAAGAGAAGAGAAATAGAAAGGAACGGAACGGAACGGAACGGAACGGAACAGAACAGAACAGAACAGAACAGAACAGAACAGAATAGAGTTGGAAGGGACCTGCAATCTGACAAAGGGTTATCCAATCTCTTCTTAAAAACTTCCAGTTATGAAGCAGCCACAACTTCTGGAGGCAAGTTGTTCCACAGATTAATTGTTCTAAGTGCCAGGAAATTTCTCCTTAGTTCCTTAGGATGGTGGTTGTCTGAAGGTTGAAGATTGCAACTGGACTACTTTAAAAAAAAAGACCAGTCCAGAAAGCTTGTGGGACGCGGTGGCTCAGTGGCTAAGATGCTGAGTTTGTCGATTGAAAGGTCGGCAGTTCATCGGTTCGAATCCCTAATGCTGCGTAACGGGGTGAGCTCCCATTACTTGTCCCAGCTTCTGCCAACCTAGCAGTTCGAAAGCACGTAAAAAATGCAAATAGAAAAATAGGGACTACCTTTGGTGGGAAGGTAACAGCGTTCCGTGCGCCTTTGGCATTGAGTCATGCTGGCCACATGACCACGGAGACGTCTTCGGACAGCGCTGGCTCTTCGGCTTTGAAACAGAGATGAGCACCGTCCCTTAGAGTCGGGAACGACTAGCACATATGTGCGAGGGGAACCTTTACCTTTACCTTAAAAGAAAGCTTATTTGTCTCTTGAGGGACAATATGCAGATCAAGAAGCAACAGTGAGAACTGGACACCGAACTACTGATTGGTTCAAAATTGAGAAAGGAGTCCAGCAAGGCTGTCTAAGGTCGCCCTGCCTATTTAACTTATATGCAGAGCACATAATGAGAAAGGCGGGGCTAGATGAATCACAAATTGGAATTAAGATTGCCGGGAGAAATATCAACAACCTCAGATATGCAGATGATACCACTCTAATGGCAGAAAGTGAAGAGGAACTAAAGAGCCTCTTGATGAGGGTGAAGGAGGAGAGTGCAAAAGCTGGCTTGAAACTCAACATTAAGAAAACTAAGATCAGGGCATCCGGCCATCTCAATTCCTGGCAAATAGATGGGGTGTCAGGTTTCGAGGTCGTCTCAAATAAATTGCATTTCAAACAAAGTCTTTGAAGAAAAACTCCTATTTATTAAGCACGACATTCTAAATCCGACTCCATCGAAACCAACACTGGCTTCCAGACCCAAAACCCTCCCTTTCCGTTTTCCACTCCCCTGCACTCATTGGCCATCTTCCAAGTCATTCTACCCCTAATCTACTGCTCCAGCTCAAAGGAATTTCCCCCCTCCCATCCCATCTCCTAGGGGATATTATCTCCAGGGAAAATAAGTAGGTAAAAAGTCAAACGTCCCTTTCCAGACGCCTCCACTTCTCCTTCTTATGTCAGCACTAGATGCAGCTTGAAGTGCTGACATGGGAAAGAAATGGAGGTAGTGACCCATTTTATTTTCCTGGACTCCAAGATCACCGCAGATGAGGACTACAGCCAAGAAATTAAAAGACACTTGCTCCTGGGGAGGAAAGCTATGGCAAATCTAGACAGCATACTAAAAAGCAGAGACATCACCCTGCCAACAAAAGTGTGTATAGTCAAGGCTACGGTTTTCCCAGTTGCAATGTCTGGCTGTAAAAGTTGGAGTATAAGGAAGGCTGAGTGCCAAAGAATGGAGGCCTTTGAACTCTGGTGCTGGAGAAGACTCCTGTGAGTCCCTTGGGCTGCAAGGCGATCAAACCGGTCAGTCCTAGAGGAGATCAACCCTGACTGCTCTTTAGAAAGCCAGATCCTGAAGAGGAAACTCAAATACTTTGGCCGCCTCATGAGAAGGAAGGACTCACTGGAGAAGAGCCTAATGCTGGGAACGATTGAGGGCAAAAAAAGAAGGGGATGGCAGAGAATGAGGTGGCTGGATGGAGTCACTGAAGCAGTCGGCATGAGCTTAAATGGACTCCAGAGGATGGTAGAGAACAGGAAGGCCTGGAGGAACGTTGTCCATGGTGTCGCGATGAGTCGGACACGACTTTGCGACTATCAACAACAACAAAGAAAGCTTCCTTTGTTTTGAAGAGTGACTCCCAAATGGTGACAAAAATAATATTCAACCGTCAGAAACATTTCCAAATCTCAGGAAAGCATCGTGTCTGAAATTGCAATCAGCTGTGATCCTTTCTAAATCAAGAGCAAATTAATTACTGTTCTTTCCAGGGAACTTCAAATGAGTTGGCGTATTTCTTTGGAAGATAATTGCCTAAGCTCAACCTGGAAGATTTTAATTTTAATTGAGCCAAATCTCTGAACTTCCTTGGAAGCCCGCAAGCACACCCTGTACTTGTACCTCACTTCTTCGTTCTTTTTTTTTTTTTTCTTCCCAATTTGGTTCACATGCCACTCAATCAAAACCACAAAAACCCAAAAATAAAATCGTAAAACTATCAGGACAAATAAATAGTCTATTAAAGAAAAAAAGAAAAAAAAAACAACCCTCACAACTTCCCCTGTTTCCCCAAAGGGTTATAAATAATTTTGTCTCCAACTCGGATGGTGACATTCCTTCAGATAAGGAATTCAGAGGGGACCAATATTCCTTTCCGAACAGGGTAGCGAAGGTAAATGAATACCACCCTGGGTTCAGTTGACACAATCAGTCTCTTGAAATGCCATACCTCCCATTTGGTCAATCCAGATCCACCCTTGAAGTATCTCCTTGCCTCCAGGAACACAGGGGAGCAGTGTGTATGGGCTGGAAAGGGGCTAAGACAGAGGTGAAATTCAAAATTTTTTACTACCGGTTCTGTGGGCGTGGCTTGGTGGGCATGGTGTGCCTTGGTCTCCGTGGCAGGGGAAGGATACTGCAAAATCCCCATTCCCTCCCCACTCCGGGGGAAGGATATTGCAAAATCTCCATTCCCTCCCCACTCTTGGGGGAAGGATATTGCAAAATCCCCATTCCCTCCCACTCCTGGGGGAAGGATATTGCAAAATCGCCTTTACCTCCCCACTCCTGGAGGAAGGATACTGCAAAATCCCCATTCCCTCCCCACTCCGGGGGAAGGATATTGCAAAAAAAGGAGCCTGGTTTAGCTGAACAGACAGAAGCACTGTAATTTAACATCAGCTGTCTGCAATTAAAGTAAGATCGAATCTCGCCAGGCTCAAGGTTGACTCAGCCTTCCATCCTTTCTAAGGTAGGTAAATTGAGGACCCAGTTTGTGGGGGCAATAAGCTGACTTTGTATAAATATACAAAAGTATGAAGGCTATTGCTTAACACATTGTAAGCCGCCCTGAGTCTCCGCAGAAGGGCGGCATATAAATCAAATTTAAAAAAAAAAAAAATCACCCCACTCCTGGGGGAAGGATATTGCAAAATCCCCATTCCCTCCCCACTCCTGGGGGAAGGATATTGCAAAATCTGCATTCCCTCCCCACTCCTGGGGGAAGGATACTGCAAAATCCCCATTCCCTCCCCACTCCGGGGGAAGGATATTGCAAAATCCCCATTCCCTCCCCACTCCTGGGGGAAGGATATTGCAAAATCGCCATTCCCTCCTTACTCCTGGGGGAAGGATGTTGCAAAATCCCCATTCCCACCCCACTCCTGGGGGAAGGATACTGCAAAATCCCCATTCCCTCCCCACTCCTGGGGGAAGGATACTGCAAAATCCCCATACCCTCCCCACTCCTGTGGGAAGGATACTGAAAAATCCCCATTCCCTCCCCACTCCTGGGGGAAGGATACTGAAAAATCCCCATTCCCTCCCCACTCCTGGGGGAAGGATACTGCAAAATCCCCATACCCTCCCCACTCCTGGGGGAAGGATACTGCAAAATCCCCATTCCCTCCCCACTCCTGGGGGAAGGATACTGCAAAATCCCCATCCCCTCCCCACTCCTGGGGGAAGGATGTTGCAAAATCCCCATTCCCTCCCCACTCTGGGGCCAGCCAGAGGTGGTATTTGGCAGTTCTCTGAACTACTCAAAATTTCTGCTACCAGTTCTCCAGAACCTGTCAGAACCTGCTGGATTTCACCTCTGGGCTAAGAGTTTTTTTTAAAAAAGCAACTATCGGTTTAAGGCTAAATCAGGGGGTCTCCAATCTGAGCAACCTGAAGACTTGTGGACTTCAACTCCCAGAATTCCTCAGCTGGCTGTGGAATTCTGGGAGTTGAGGTCCACAAAGTGTTCCGGTTGCCCAGTTTGGGGAGCCCCAAGCTAAATCAACGCAAGGATAAGTGAGCAAATATTACTTTGGAAAAAAATAATTAAAAAAGCAGAACTGTTCCTGCGAGGAATATTATTTACAACGCTCCTCCCAAGCTGTCTGCGAATCCTACTCTTTTATGCAAATAATTACTTAGGAAATTTGCAAACGCAAATATGTTTTCATAAGTGAAGGCTGCAAGACAATATTGCATGCATATGTATGTGATTGGAGTGGAGTGGGGGAGGGGGAAGCTCGTGGAGGGCCAGACATCGAAAAAGACAATAGCAAATATTTGATTTGATTTTTTAATTATTATTTTTTTTTAAAAAAAAAAAACCTTTTGCAGTTGCTTCGTTTCTGGAAAAGAATATCGTACGACGTCATGCAAATAAAAATA
Organism: Pantherophis guttatus; assembly: GCF_059756535.1. Lineage (NCBI taxonomy): Eukaryota > Metazoa > Chordata > Lepidosauria > Squamata > Colubridae > Pantherophis > Pantherophis guttatus. The sequence continues at coordinate 84,088,524 of NC_142069.1, forward strand.
ATGATTCTAAACGAGGCATCTGGAACCCATAACGCCGTTTCTGGTTTTAGCATCGCGCGAGAAAACGAGGCCTTTTACAAGCTGTCCTCTGCATTGGCAAAACATACTTATGACCTTGATTGCGTCGCTCTAAAAACTATTTGGGCCTCGTTTTTATTTGCAGATCTTGCATATGGCTGGGCGCTCAAGCTTGCTTGCTGGAGAAAAGATAACACAACAGCATCAGTGGTGGGTTTAACATAATTTTACTACCAGTTCGCCGCGCACCGACAATGTGAGCGCGCCTTCCGTGTATGTGCGTGGCCTCCCGCACATGTGCTTTGCTCACGCTCGCGGCTTGCATCCATGCACACAGTTTAGAAAATGTGGTTAAATAGGATGGTATAGCACCAGGGCAGGTGGGCAGGGGTGGGGGCAGGGCAGACCCATTCGCAGGTCACCACTACCGGTTCCCTTGAACCCAGTGGTGAAATGTAAAATTTGTTACTACCGGTTCTGTGGGCGTGGCTTGGTGAGGGGCATAATGTGACTGGGTGGGCTTGGCCAACTTTTTTTTTTTTTTTAACTTTTAAAAGCATTTTTTCTACAACCTCTTCAGCCGAAAAGGTTACAGGAAAAAAAATGCTTTTAGAAGCCTCTGATGATCAGGCAACTCAGCTGGGATCGTCAGAGGCTTTGAAAAGCATTTTTTTTCCCTACAACCTCTTTGACCGAAAAAATGCTTTTAAAAGCCTCTGATGATCCCAGCTCAGCCGTGGGATCATCAGAGGCTTTTTTAAAAACTTTTCAAAGCATTTTTTCTACAACCTCTTTGGCTGAAGAGGTTGTTTAAAAATGCTTTTAAAAGCCTCTGACGATCAGGCAACTCAGCTGGGATCGTCAGAGGCTTTTAAAATCATTTGTTTTTCTACAACCTCTTTGACGGAAAAAATGCTTTTAAAAGCCTCTGATGATCCCAGCTGAGCCGCATGTACATCAGAGGCTTTTTTTTTACCTTTAAAAGCTTTTTTTCAGTCGAAGAGGTTGTAGAAAAAAATCCTTTTCAAAGTACAAAAAAAAACAGCCTCTGATGATCGCGCGGTTCAGCTGGGCATGGGTGGGGGAGAGCAGGGATTTTTGCTACCGGTTCTCTGAACCACCCACCGCCATCGCTACCGGATCGGGCGATCCGGTCCGAACTGGGAGCATTTCACCCCTGCCCGAACCGGTCCAAACCTCTGAATACCACCACTGAACAGTACTGAAAATGTAATTGAAAGGACAGAGATAAGGTCTAATTCCTGGAAGGTGCTTCAAAGAATTGTTTGCTGCTGCAATCCTTTCGGTTCTTTATTTGTTAAGTTTGCGGCCTTCCTTTACAGGCGCATTAAATTTATAGCCTGCCATCACAAACAACACAACCTTAGAAGATAGGTTGGACTGAGCAAGAAGGACTGGTCACAAGTTAGCCAGGGAGTTTCAGAGCTGGAAATGGACTTCCTGGTCTTAATTCAATAGCTTCACTGCTGTGCATGTGCACACACAAACACACAGACACACAAACACACATATATCCTGCCACAAAGAAAGAGGGAGTCAAGCTATTCTCCAAAGCACCTGAGGGCAGGACAAGAAGCAATGGGTGGAAACTAATCAAGGAGAGAAGCAACTTAGAACTAAGGAGAAATTTCCTGACAGTGAGAACAATGAATCAGTGTAACAACCTGCCTCCAGAAGTTGTGAATGCTCCAACACTGGAAGTTTTTAAGAAGATGCTGGATAACCATTTGTCTGAAGTGGTGTAGGGTTTCCTGCCTAAGCAGGGGGTTGGACTAGAAGACCTCCAAGGTCCCTTCCAACTCTGTTATTCTGTTAAGACAGTATTTGGCTGTTCAAAAGTAGGAAAGGGAGAACAGATTGCTTTGTAGAATAAAGGTATCTCTGTAGAGGAAGCCACGGACTGAACTTGGCTATTTAAGCTCTGAAATGAGTGGAAGAACATAATTGTTCTTTACGGTTGTTTACTGACCTTTCACCAGGGAGAAGTAGCTGGTAATGTTTTCTAAAAAGAAAGAGGGATGAGGTCACAAGGATGGAGGACTTAAATTATCTGACATCTGTTGGTACTAGAAGCAAGGGTCATCCTTCCAGGAAATTCCTACTTGTCTTGATGACAAGGGCAGATGTAAAAGGTAAAGGTAAAAGTTCCCCTCGCACATATGTGCTAGTCGTTCCCGACTCTAAGGGGCGGTGCTCATCTCTGTTTCAAAGCCGAAGAGCCAGCGCTGTCCGAAGATGTCTCCGTGATCATGTGGCCGGCATGACTCAACGCCAAAGGCGCACGGAGTAGATTTTTTTTATTGGCCAAGTGTGATTGGACACACAAGGAATTTGTCTTGGTACATATGCTCTCAGTGTACATAAAAAAAAAGATACATTCGTCAAGAATCATAAGGTACAACACTTAATGATAGTCATCTGGATTTCCCTTCTTCTCCAGGAATTCTTAACAAGAATGGATAGAAGTTCAGCCCAACACTCCTCAAACTCCATAAATATATTAGGATGTGATACATCTGCCCTAAGGGATGCTAAGTGGCTAAGACGCTGAGCTTATCGATCGAAAGGTCGGCAGTTTGGCGGTTCGAATCCCTACTGCCGCGTAATGGGGTGAGCTCCCGTTACTTGTCCCAGCTTCTGCCAATCAAGCAGTTCGAAAGCAGGTAAAAATGCAAGTAGAAAAAATAGGGACCACCTTTGGTGGGAAGGTAACAGCGTTCCGTGCACCTTTGGCGTTGAGTCATGCCGGCCACATGACCACGGAGACGTCTTTGGACAGCGCTGGCACTTCGGCTTTGAAACGGAGATGAGCACCGCCCCCTAGAGTCGGGAACGACCAGCACATACCTTTAGCATTAGTTAATAATAATAACAATAATAATAATAATTATTATTATTATTATTATTAATTGAATTTGTATACCGCCCTACTCCCGAAGGACTCAGTTACTACATCCGTTAGGGATAACTAACTAAATAACAGAATAACAGAGTTGGAAGGGACCTTGGAGGTCTTCTAGTCCAACCCCCTTCTCAAGCCGCAGACCCTAAACCATTCCAGACAAGCTGGTTTAAGTCTCTTCTTAAAAACCTCCAGTGATGAAGCACCCACAACTTCTGTTCCACTGGTTAATTGTTCTCACTGTTAGGAAATGACGGGATTCTGATAATAGCTGGATACTTTCCTGTTAATGTTTATTTTTCCTATATGTCACATTGTTTGACCTAGGAGTTCTTGTAAAGTGTATTAATAAATGGTTAAACAAATATATATATACTGTATCGGCAAACAAGATCTCTACAATTTCTCCTAAATTAACCATCTCCTGGCTGTCCAAGGTTGGTTTCAGCTGGAACCCATTCAAGGAGGCCTCAGAATTGAACAGCAAAAGTCAAATCGTAACCCCATTGGAAGAGCACCTAGTGCTAAAACTGCCCGAAGTTTTAACTTGCTTCTTTCTCCTTCCGTTTCTTCGGCGATCTAAATTTGGTGATTTCCCTGCAGCTTCTCCGATGTCTGCTGAGGTCAGACACTAAACAGAGCATCCTGCTTGGCTGGTTCAAGGGTCAGGAAAACAGTAGCAGCTGGAGAAGACATTACTTCAGTCCTCCAGGAATTAAGGGGGGGCAACTCCGAAATGGAAGGCAGTTTTTTTTCTTTTGAGACATTTACCAATGGTGAAATGTAAAATTTGTTGCTACCGGTTCTGTAGGCGTGGCTTGGGGGGGGGTAATGTGACTGGATGGGCGAGGCCACCTTTTTTTTTTTTTTTACTTTTGAAAGCATTTTTTTTTAATTTGATTTATATGCCGCCCTTCTCTGGAGACTCAGGGCGGCTTACAATGCGTTAAGCAATAGCCTTCATACTTTTGTATATTTTATACAAAGTCAGCTTATTGCCCCCGCAAACTGAGTCCTCAATTTACCTACCTTAGAAAGGATGGAAGGCTGAGTCAACCTTGAGCCTTGGAGAGATTCGAACCAGCAGTAATTGCAGGCAGCTGTGTTAATAACAGGGTGCGTAGACCACTATCTACATCTTCTTCCTGTGCTGGGCAAACCAGTTGCGACATTATGTGACCTGAACTGATTCACTTAGCAAATGTGGCAAGGAAAGTCGTAAAATGGGCTAAAACGCCCTTAACAAATTTCTCACTTAACAACAACCTAAATCTGGGGCTCCGTTGTGGTCGTAAATCGAGGACTACCTGTACATGTTTCTTTGTAAGTGGTGGGTCCACGGAAGTGAGTTCTATCCATGGTTGTTCAACCAGATAAACTTTTGGATCAATAACACGCTTGATGGGAGGTAGAGATGGATGAGATTAATTTACTGCACCGTCTGTTGCTCAAAGCATGCACCTGGCCCGCCAAAAGTATGTGTCTACAGAAATCATAAAATAGTATGCGGTGTCTCTCTTTATTAATCTGTGTTTATATTTAGATGAGGGTGGATATTTAATTTTCTTCGGCGTTTAAAGTCATATTGTTAACCTTTGTTTGCCTTTCGTCAAAGGCTCTTTGCAAATAGGCAGAATTTATAAAGGTGGAAGAGCAAGGAGAGCTGCCAAAATAAACCCTTTTGGGTACATAAAAGGGATGAAAGAAAGTTTTCAGAAGAGTATTCCATTGAACTTGTTCCTTCTGCAAGCCACTGGTGCCACCGATACAAGCTACCATCGCCCCTTCCTGGATTCCCTGGCAAAGACAAAGTAAAGTCCTACACTTAGGCAAGAAAAACCAAAAGTACACAAATAGACCAGCATGGTTTCCCTACTACAGATCTCCTGACCAGGGGGTTGGATTAGATGACCTCCAAGGTCCCTTCCAACTCTGTTTCTGTTTAATGTTTAATACAATAACTGTGAGAGGGATCTTGGAGTCTGAATGGACAGCCAAAAAAGCCAATGCAACCCTAAATTGCATTAACAGAGAGATATAGCCAAGATCAAGGGAAATAATAATACCACTCTATAAAGCCTTAGTAAGACTACACCTAGAATACTGCACCCAGTTTTGGTCACTGCACTATAAAAAAGACGTTAAGAGTCTAGAAAAAGTGCAGAAAAGAGCAACCAGGATGATTAAGGAACTGGAGACTAAAACATATGAAGAATGGTTGCAGGAACTGGGCATGGCTAGTCTAGAGAAGAGAAGGACCAGGAAAGAAATGATAGCAGTCTTCCAATATTTGAGGGGCTGCCACAGAGAGAAGGGGGGGGTCAAGTTGTTTTCCAAAGCAGCTGAAGGCCAGACAAGGAATAATGGATGGAAAGTGAACAAGGAGAGATTCAATCTGGAAATAAGGAGAGATTTTCTGAAAGTGAGAGCAATCAACCCGTGGAACAGAGGTTGCCTTTAGAAGTTGTGGGAGCTTCATCCCTGGAAGCTTTCAAGAAGAGACCGGACTGCCAGCTGTCAGAAATGGTGTAGGGTGTCCTACTTGGGCATGGGGAGGTTGGACTAGATGACTTACAAGGTCCCTTCCAACTCTGTTCATCTGTTAAAATCTTCTTCCTTCTCCTTTTTTTTTTTTTAATTTGATTTATATGCCGCCCTTCTCCGGAGACTCAGGGCGGCTTACAATGCGTTAAGCAATAGCCTTCATACTTTTGTATATTTATACAAAGTCAGCTTATTGCCCCCACAAACTGGGTCCTCATTTCACCTACCTTAGAAAGGATGGAAGGCTGAGTCAACCTTGAGCCTTGGAGAGATTCGAACCAGCAGTAAATTGCAGGCAGCTGTGTTAATAACAGGGTGCATAGACCACTGTACTATCAAGGCTCTTGAACACTTAAAAGCAGATTTCTCCCAGGCAAAGCTAGGAGAAGATTCAAATCAGTTAGGACAATGCCCTCAAGGAATTCGGAGCAGTTTTGCCCGTGGTTTATTTAGGAAATAATAAAAACATTATCACATAATTAATGGTTGGTTGGTTGCAGTCAGCCGGAGACTTAGATGAGATTTGGCATTTTTAATCCATCTTTCGGGTCCTTTCCATTCCACCTGGAATGGGCAAATGTTGATGGGTGGCGTCGGAGGGATCCATGCAAAATATAGGCTCTTCCAAGTAAAGCAATTGACTGATGGGAAGTTTGTTTCCTTTGGCCACAGTCGTTCTATTTCCATTTGCAGGTTTTTATAGGGTGTCATTTTCCCTCGTTCTTTCTCATCTGTTTTGCCGTCTCCAGGTGCTGCAACGCCCACTATCCAGACTTGTTTGTCTCTTTTTAATCTGCATCTTTTAAGTCTCATCTGTTGTGTGGCAGGGGCTGGCCTGAGTTTTAAAGTCCCAGAGAACTTTATAGCTTCTTCGTTTTCTATTCGTGGGTCTGTTTTTGGCAGGCAAAATGGCATTTCTTGCAGATCTTCCAATGCGCCATTGTTGCCACTTTCTGTGCCGCTGTTTGTCGTCAGCCTGTGTGATCTTCTGGCAGCAGCTCCCGAGATGGTTCAGTGTTCCTACTAGTCTAGTGAAGAGAAGGACCAGAGGAGACATGATAGCAGTCTTCTAATATTAAAGGGGCTGCCACAGAGTGGAGGGGGTCAACCTATTTTCTAAAGCACCTGTAGGCCAGACAAGGAATAATGGATGGAAACTGAACAAGGAAAAGATTCAACCTGGAAATAAAGAGAAATTTTCTGACAGTGAGAACAAATCAACCAGTGGAGCAGAAGTTGCCTTCAGAAGTTGTGGGAGCTTCATCACTGGAGACTTTCAAGAAGAGATTGGACAACCATTTGTCTCGAATGGCACAATGGTCTAATTCTTTTGTTGCAACTCCTGCATTGTGGATCCAGAATCTGCAATAACAGACTAATAGAATTGGATGGGATCTTAGAGGTCTTCTAGTCCAACCCCATGCTCAGACAGGAAGCCCTATACCATTTCAGACCAATGGTTCTCCAGTCCGTTCTTAAAAACGTCCAGTTTTGGAGCATTTACAACTTCTGGAGGGAAGCCATTCCACTGATTAATTGGAATATGTTTGCTGCTTCTTTGCTTCCAGAAGGGCAGGACAGATACTAATCAAGATAATTGTCAGGTTTTCAGGCCGTCTTCAAATAAATTGCATCTCAAACAAAGTCTTTTTTGAAACAAACTTCCATTTTATTTAGCACGGCAACTTTTACACTTATTCCATGCAGCCAGCACTGACGTGCTGACCCAAAATCCCTCCTCTTCCTTCCCCCACTCCTCTGCATTCATTGGCCATCTTCCCAATCATTCACCACTAATCTACTGCTCCAATTCAAAGAATTTCCCCCCTCCCATCCATTTCCTATGGGACATTATCTCCAGCTAAAATAAGTAGGTGAAAGGCAACCGTCCCGTTGCAGACACTTGTGTTCTCCTTCTCATGTCAGCACTAGGATAAATGCATCTTGATGTGCTGACAATAATCCTGTATCAAGCAAGTTGTTCCACTGATTAATTGTTCTCACTGTCAGGAAATTTCTCCTTAGTTCTAGGTTGCTTCTCTCCTTGATTAGTTTCCATCCATTGCTTCTTCTGCCTTCAGGTCAGGGGTAGGTTTCAAAACCCGTTACTACCGGTTCACTCGTGGGCACGCATCCGGGCGGGTGGGCGGAGTCTCCAGCTGCCACCGCTACCGGTTTGCCCAGTCCGGGGCGAACCGGTGGCAATACACCACTGCTTCAGGTGTTTTAGAGAACAGGTTGGTCTCCTCTTCTTTATAGCAGTCCCTCAGTTATTGGAAGACTGCTATCAGGTCACCCCTAGTTCTTCTTTTCATAGCCCCGCGGCAAGAGTTTAAACAGTTTTTTTCCCTCTAGTCATCAGCTGGGACTCAGGAGGCAGCAATAGATTGGGGGTGGGACCAAATAAAAGGTAAGAATAACGTGGGTGGGGGGGTGGGAGGGTGGGAGGGTGTGGGGGGAGAACCGGTTGGGTGACATCATATCGTCACCGCTACTGGCTCGGCCGAACTGGACCGAACCAGGAGGAACCCACCACTGGTTTTAGCCTCTGGTCCCCTAATCATCTTTGTTGCTTTTCTCTGCACTCATTCTCAGCATCTTTTTTATATTGTGGTGACCAAAACTGGATGCAGTATTCCAAGTGTGGCCTTACCAAGGAATTATAAAGTAGTATTAACACTTCACGTGATCTTGATTTTATGCTGCAACTGTCATAAATACAAGTCAGTTGCCTAGTGTCCGAATTTTGCTCATATGACCATAGGGATTTTTTTTTTATTATTTATTTATTTTTATATGCCGCCCTTCTCCGGAGACTCAGGGCGGCTTACAATGCGTTAAGCAATAGCCTTCATACTTTTGTATATTTTATACAAAGTCAGCTTATTGCCCCCACAAACTGGCTCCTCATTTTACCCACCTTAGAAAGGATGGAAGGCTGAGTCAACCTTGAGCCTGGTGAGAATTGAACTCGCAGTAATTGCAGGCAGCTGGATGTTAAATGCTGCCTTAGTAGGAGGCATTAGCCTCCTACGCCACTCAGGCTCCTCTCAGACTGTTGAGACTGACTGTTGAAGGATGCCTCAACAGTCATAAATATGAAAAATGACTCCAGGACACTGCAGCCATCGTAAATATGAACCAATTGCCAATCATCTGAATTTTGATCACATGATCGCAGGGATGCCAGAACAGTTGTAAGTGTGAAAAAAGTCACGTTTTTCAGTGCTCTTCTAACTTTGAATGGTCCCTAAATGAACTTTTGTAAATCGAGGATACCTGTAACCCCACCCCCACCCCCAGCTGCTGTCTGACCAAGATGGGCAGTTAAGAAAACATGAAATATAATATATACAAATAAATAAACTTCCATTACCTTCTGCAGGATGGATTCACTGCAGGAAAAATTCAACTTCACAGTTTTCGGATTTTTTAAAAAAAAAAAAAAAAATAGAACCGGATCTGTTCTTTTTCACTTTGGCCTATAAAGATATCAGCGCCATAAATACTGTTGCTTTGGCCACCGTCTCCATCTTAAAATCCCCATACGGGATTCTTTACAGGTGTCAAAAATGTGACAAAGAAGATAAGCTACATTTCTTGCCTGTTTAGCTTAACCGTTGGAAGGTACGAGCGTTTTTATTGCATGCTTACACAGAGATGCCACATTTTTTACGGGAACCTTTGCCTTCGTTCTCTCTTCTTCACGCTTCCCGGTCTCCCTTTTGTTCTCTCGATGGATGATAACTTTCCTGGAAGAAGAAGCATTGCTTTGGTGGGATTCCTTTCAAAACACAACTTTGGGTGGTTGCTAGATCGTTCCTCCTTACGGTACAAAATGGAGTCATGAAGAGTGTTATGAAGCGACAGCTAGTCATAAAAGCTTTTTTCTCCACATTCCTCTGTAGAAAGTGGTGGGCTTCAAAAATTATAGCAAGGTGTTCTCTGCCTGGTTGCTGGGTGGGCATGACCATAGTAGGCGTGGCCTAGACTAATGTAGGTAATGAGGGTCCAGCTAGATGATCACTGAAGCGCCCTCTTTATTCATAGTATTGTAAGAAAGAAAATGTGCTTGTTTGAGAGAAGCAAATGTATCCAGTAGAAATAGTACAAAGGCAGACAAATTCCTTTGAAGTAGAAACATTCTATAAGAGGGGCCCCTCAGTTGTCAGAGATAGAGACATTTGGTGATATACAGTTTGAAGGTTAAAGGGACCAAGGATGACCACATGAAATATCAACAAGAGATAATTTGAATCCGTGCTTCAGTGATTTACAAGAAGAATTATGACTGTTTGGCAAAGATAATGTAACAAACTTAGTAATTAGAAAAATGTCATTTGATGTAACGAATGTCTGCAATGATAAAACTGCTGAGTTAACAGAATCCTTTGTCTTAGAAGTGTATAAAACCATTGTAACAAAGTTCTGTCTTTGTTCAAAGCTTCATGTACAAAACTGGCTCTGAACCTATTGCGCAATACACTGTCTCTGACTAACCTAGAAATGTTGCATTGGTCTCATCATTCCACAACAAGACAGCCTCCTGTACCACAGTGGAGGGGGATATTTTTGCCCTCCCCGGGCTCCGGAGGCTTTCCTTGAGCCTCCAGGAGGGCGAAAATGGCCTCTCTAGGCTCTGGAGGCCCTCTGGAGGCTGGAAATGGGTTTGCAAATTCACAAAGCTTTTTTTAATAAAACATGTTGGCAGAGAAGATGCTACTGGGCTTGTTTTCAGACTCCTTTGCCACCCTGGACAAATCCGAGTCGCTTCTTGCATTGAGTGGTACCGCCTGCCCGGTTTCTCTCTCCAGATACATGGTGGAGACCACAGGTGGGCTTCAAAAATTTTAGCAAAGGGTTCTCTGCCTGGTTGCTGGATGAGCGTGGCCATGGTAGGCTTAGTCTAGTTGGCCTCCTGCACTATGACAGGGGGGGTGTTTTTGCCCTCCCCAGGCTCTGGAGGCTTTCCTCGAGCCTCTGGGAGGGTGAAAACAGCCTCCCGAGGCTCCGGAAGCCATCTGGAGGCCAGAAACAGGCCCCTTTTCAGGCCTTCCCGAACTTCCGGTAGGCCTGTTTTTCACCCTCCTCGAGCCTCCTCACGCACCCTGCACTTACCTGCATCCCAAACAGACCACATGGGAACTCCTGGGAGGGACGGGGTGGGGTGGGCGGTGCCAGCCAGGAGTGGGATTTGGGGGTTCTCTGAACTGCACAGAATCTTAGCTAGAGGTTCTCCTGAACCCCTGCAAACCCCCAGCAGCCCCACCCCTGCACCCACCCCTGTCCTAGAAGAATGAAATATTTTGAGAAATATTTAAAAAAGGCAGAACATTATATTTCCCTAAAGGAGAAACATGCTCTTGGAAAGCAGCCCCCATCTTTTTTAATAGCCCCAGCTATCGAGTGGATGTGATTCTACTGAGCTAGGGCTGCAGAAAAACCTTGGTTACGTAGGAATAACATACACACACACACACACACACACACACACACACACACACACACACACACATATAATTATAATTATAATACAATACAATACAATACAATACAATACAATACAATACAATACAATACAATACAATACAATTAATATAATATAATAATATTTCTAGGTTGAATCTCTCCTTGATCAGTTTCCATCCATTATTCCTTGTCTGGTCTTCAGGTGCCTTGGAAAACAGCTTGACCCCCTCCTCTCTGTGGCAGCCCCTCAAATATTGGAAGACTGCTATCCTGTCTCCCCTGGTCCTTCTCTTCACTAGACTAGCCATGCCCAGTTCCTGTAACCGTTCTTCATTTGTTTTAGTCCCCTAATCATCTTTGTTGCTCTTCTCTGCACTTTTTCTAGAGTCTCAACATCTTTTTTATAGTGTGGTGACCAAAACTGGATGCAGGATTCTAGGTGTGGTCTTACTACGGCTTTATAGACTGGTATTAGTACCACACTTGATCTTGATTGTATCTCTCTGTTAATGCAATTTAGGATCTTAATTTGGGTTCTTTTACAGAGCAAAAGTTAATTTGGATTCCTCTACTGGTCAAATATGACATGATCTCAGTGGCCTTTTCCAGTTCTATAATTCCGTGAAAGAGGTGAGAAGTGGTCATATCAATCATTTAAGAGACACTTCATTTAAATATAAATTAAATGAAACTTTGTTTTGTCCCTTCCTTACTCACCTCTTTGCCCTTAGCTACTTCCTGAAGTTGAGTCCCTGGAACATCAAAAGGAACATAATCCTAGTAAGATTTGCATTTTTTTTGGTTCAACTGATTGGCACTTTCCTTTTGTCACCTGCGTTGGGGGAAAAAAAAGTTTTTAATTAAACTCAAGACCTCAGAATTTTGCAAGTGAAAAAGGCATCATCCATGGAACCCATAAACCTTCATGGGATAAATGCGAGTTTGACAGGTAACGTCACGACTGTCTTCCTGGCGCACCAGCCATGCTTCACCAGATGCCAGTCTGCCAAAGGCTGAAGGGAGGGAGGGGAGATGCGGGGCGGGTGGGGGGTGCTAGAAAGGGAGAATCAAAACTAAGCTTCAGCCGTCCATTGGTGGGATTCAACCAGTGGTGAAATTCATTTTTTTTTACTACCGGTTCTGTGGGCGTGGCTTGGTGGGCGTGGTGTGGCTTGGTGGGCATGGCTTGGTGGGCATGGCAGGGGAAAGATACTACAAAATCCCCATTCCCACCTCACTCTGGGGCCAGCCAGAGGTGGTATTTGCCAGTTCTCTGAACTACTCAAAATTTCCACTACCGGTTCTCTGATCTGCTCAAAATTTCTGCTACCAGTTCTCCAGAACCTGTCAGAACCTGCTGGATTTCACCCCTGAATTCAACTAATTTAACAACCGGTTCGTCCTAATGACCGGGTGGCCGTGGCTTGGGGGGGAGCCATGTGATTGAGTGGGTGTGGCCAACTCGATGTTACTCCTGGCAAGGTGGGATGGCGCAGGTAGGCTGAAGTGGCAGTGGCGATAGCCGGGCCTTAGACTTACCTGAGGCATGAGGGGCCTCCAGCCGCCACCTCTTTGCTGGCCGGAACAGGGGTGGGTTCTATTTACCTTTACTACAGGTTTGCAATGGGAGCGCGCGCTCATACGCATTTCTGCGCATGCACAGATCATCCATGATGACATCTGGGCAGGTAGGCGGAGCCTCTCGCCACTTTTACTACCGGTTCGCAAGAACCGGACAGAACCGGAAGCAACCCACCACTGGGCCGGAAATGAGCCAGCAGCGGCTGCTGCCTCGATTCATTCAGTCACTGCTGCAGACCCTTCATGCCAGGAAAGAGACAGTGGCTGGGGGCTGCTTGTGCAGGCAAAGAGGTGAAGGAAGGAAGGCAGGCAGGGAGCTGGGCCGCATGAGAGGCTGGGGGGGACGAAGGCAGGCAAGTGGGCTGGGCCGCGGGGGCCACATGGTCGAGGCAAGCGAGCTAGCAAGCTGTCCTTCAGAGCTGAAGAAGCTTCTGGAATGAGAAGCGAAATGCCTTCAAAGAAAAACCATAAAGTTTTTGCTCACTGTTTCTCTCCAAATTAGCACTCTGAATTCACCACCAGAAATACATAGAGCAGTGACCCTCTGAAAGAAAGAAAGAAAGAAAGAAAGAAAGAAAGAAAGAAAGAAAGAAAGAAAGAAAGAAAGAAAGAAAGAAAGAGGCAGGAAAGGAAGGAAGGAAGGAAGGAAGGAAGGAAGGAAGGAAGGAAGGAAGGAAGGAAGGAAGGAAGGAAGTAAGTTACATACAGTCTCTCTAGTGTGTGGTCTGACTGTTATGAAGGCTTCCTGGCCAGTTTCCAAAATGCCAGCGTAAGTGAAACCCTAAAGTCATATTCAGGGCAATTCATGTCCCACCGAAGGTCAAATCCCTGTTGAGCATTTCTGAGAAGGTCAAATCCCCAGTCGAGCATTAAGAGCTGCTAAGTGGTGCTAATGTCTTCAGCTGAAATCGCTTCCACTTCCCTTCGTACTTTCCGATAAAGCGACAATCGGAATATTCTTCTTTTAAACTCCGATGCGTTCCTACCGTTTAAACTTTAACTTGCAAGTTAAAACAGGAAGGGTAATAAATAAAATTTAAAAAAAAAAGAGAGAGAGAGAGAGAGATGAAAGGAAAGATAAGGGAGGAGAGTGAGCAGCTCAAAAGCCATGGTGAGAAGCTGAGAAAAGCATGAAAAGGTGGACGCATTTTCCGATTGAATAAAAAGCCTACCAAACCCATTAAAAGCCATTATCTGATTCATATAAAAAATGATGGGCTGGGTGTAACTTAACAACAAGGAAATGGCCATTTAAATTTAGACGACTGCAGGCTACTGAGGAATTTAAAAAAAAGATTACAGAGGATCCTCAGTTTACATTCACTTAGTGACCATTTGAAGTTATAACGGCACTGAAAAAAAATGACTTACAGCTGGGCTCACATTTAAACCTGGGGCAGCATCCCCACAATGCTCGGCAATGTATTTGTGACGATTGCAGTGTCCTGAGGTTGCATGATCACCATTTGAAACCTATAGGTAAAGGTAAAGCTTCTCCTCGCACACATGTGCTAGTCGTTCCAGACTCTAGGGGGCGGTGCTCATCTCCATTTCAAAGCCGAAGAGCCAGCGCTGTCCAAAGACGTCTCCGTGGTCATGTGGCCGGCATGACTCAACGCCAAAGGTGCACGGAACGCTGTTACCTTCCCACCAAAGGTGGTCCCTATTTTTCTACTTGCATTTTTTACGGGCTTTCGAACTGCTAGGTTGGCAGAAGATGGGACAAGGAACGGGAGCTCACCCCGTTACGCGGCACTAGGGATTCGAACCGCTGAACTGCCGACCTTTCGATCGACAAGCTCAGCGTCTTAGCCACTCAGCCACCACGTCCCTTGAAACCTATATAAGCCCTTGAAACTTATATAAGCCCTTAAAACAGGGGTTCTCAACCTGTGGGCTGCAGCCTGCTACTGGCCTGTGGCCTATTCTCAACTGGCTCGGATGAGTGTTGCAGATGTTCACGGCCCTACTCGCGCAAGCGATGGTTACACACGTGTGTACCTGCCTGTCTTTCCCACAAAAACATCCTCTCTTTCCCCCCTCCCGCTCCGGCCCACCAACCCAAAAGTTTGGGGAACCCTGCTGTAGAAAGTTAGCACCGACCCCTCTCCTAGAAGAATGAAATGTTTTAGGAAATATTTAAAAAGGCAGAATATTATATTTCCCTAAAGGGAGAAATATGGAGACAGAAAGCAGCCTCCACCTTTCTTAACAGCCCTCAGAAGATGTCAGCCCTTAAAAGATAGAGATAGATAGCTCTATTCATAAGCAAATACCCCTCAGCCAAGATCCAACTAAGGTAGGATTAGCCCTCAGCCACAATAGGAATTGCCCAATGCCCCTTCATTGCATCACTCTGGGAAACTTCAACCAAACCTGAGAGCTCAGACAACCTACAGAGTCAGCTATGACCCCTATATAACCCCTACATGACCCCATGGGAGTCTGACAACAGCCAATAGATTACACGTTCTTGCACAGGAACAAGAAGTTCAAGTGCAAAGCCCAAGAGAAGGTATAAATACCCCTCACTCTCAACTCCATGTGGTCCAGAGGTGGGTTCAGCCAGTTCGGATCGGTTCAGCCGGTTCGGATCAGTTCTGGCGAACCGGTAGTGGTGACTGCAGGTGGGCAGTCACCACTACTGTTAATTAACTTTCTTAACAGCCTACAAGAATCCAAAGAATAAATAATCGTAATCTTACTCAGGTTGACAGAAAGCCCAGAAGCAATTTGCAGAGAACTAAGATCAAGACGCGAAGGAGAGTGAACAAAGTTGTTTCCTGCAAATTGCCTCAGTCGTCGTCCTTCCTTAAATAGGCTAAGGGAGTGGCCAATTAGCCCCAAGCCTTACTCTGGAGGAGACCTCCTCCTGAGGAGCCACTCCTGCCTTTTGGCAGCTCTGCGTGCCCGTGCATTGAGAAGAGGCTCCTCCTCTTCTTCCTCTTCACTTATGGGAGCTTCTGGAGGTTCTGAAGGCCCTGGCTGAATCCCCACCTCTGGCACCACATCTTCTCCAGCCTCCTCATTGTCTGACTCGAGTGCCAGCTGCACAGGCTTCTGGCGCAGCACCACACCAGCCTCCTCGCTGTCGGAATCAACTACTAGCTGCACAGGCCGCTGATGGGCCACAACACCCGGCTTGGAACTGAACCAGATGGATATTTCTTCCAACACTGTCCTTAAAAGACCTGAGACCATGTTCTTTAAAAAAAAAAAAGTGTCCAATCCCAGAGGACCTGAATCATATGCTGAGATTGGTGGCTTTGAGTCTCCAACTTGGAGAAGAAAACTAGAATGGAATGGAGCACCTAGAGAACCTTCAAACTTCAAAAGAAAAAAAAGTTCACCAACTGGAGAGACAACGTGA
Source organism: Pantherophis guttatus (assembly GCF_059756535.1). Classification (NCBI taxonomy): domain Eukaryota; kingdom Metazoa; phylum Chordata; class Lepidosauria; order Squamata; family Colubridae; genus Pantherophis; species Pantherophis guttatus. The sequence goes on from NC_142069.1 coordinate 84,104,429, forward strand.
AAAGAAGGACTTCAGGCGGTTACGGACATTTTTTTTTTTTTTCGAAAGCAGACGTGCTGATGAGAACTTCGAGACAGCATCCGTTTCTTTTGAGTACGAAGAAAAGTACATGTGAACGAGTGAAGTCAATTCATCATCCATGGAGGTTTTTCAGAAGACTGGATAGCCGTTTGTCCCGAAGGATATAGGTCAGTGTTGGCAAATCTTTTCAGCACCGAATGCCAAAATGGGAGCGTGTGCATGCCAGAAACTGGAAGAGCAGCCACCCGGTGCGCATGTGCATGCCAGGAAGATGATCTTCTGGTTTCAGGCGCTGCCACATGCATGAAGACCAGCTGACTGGCGCGCCGGAGCCCGGAAAAGCAAGAGGCGAAGGCTTACATGCCCAGAGATATGGCTCTGCATGCCACTTCCACCACATGTGCCATAGGTTCACCATCACAGATATAGGGCAGGGGTGAAATGCTCCCGGTTCGGACCGGATCGCCCGATCCGGTAGCGATGGAGGTGGGTGGTTCGGAGAACCGGTAGCAAAAATCCCTGCCCCCCCCCCATGCCCAGCTGAGCCGCACAATCATCAGAGGCTTTTTCTTTTAATTTTTAAAAGCATTTTTTCGACAACCTCTTCAGCCGAAAAAATGCTTTTAAAAGTTAAAAAAAAAGCCTCTGATGATCGCGCGGCTCAGCTGGGATCGTCAAAGGGATCGTCAGCTGATGATCCCAGCTGAGTTGCCTGATCGGCAGAGGTTTTTTTTCTTTTAAATGCCTCTGATGATCCAAGCTGAGTTGCCTAATCAGCAGAGACTTTTTTTCCTTTTAAATGCCTCTGACAATCCAAGCTGAGTTGCCTGATCGTCAGAGGCTTTTAAAAGCATTTTTTCTACAATCTCTTCAGAGGTTGTAGAAAAAATGCTTTTAAAAGCCTCCGACGATCCCAGCTGAGTTGCCTGATCGGCAGAGGCTTTTTTTTCTTTTAAATGTCTCTGATGATCCAAGCTGAGTTGCCTGATCGGCAGAGGCTTTTAAAAGAAAAAAAAGCCTCTGCCGATCAGGCAACTCAGCTGGGATCGTCAGAGCCTTTTGGAAGCATTTTTTTACAACCTCTTCGCTGAAGAGGTTGTAGAAAAAAATTGTTTCAAAAGAAAAAAAATTGGCCACGCCCACCCAGTCACATTACCCCCCCTTCACCAAGCCACGCCCACAGAACCGGTAGTAACAAATTTTAGATTTCACTACTGATATAGGATCTCCTGCTTCTAAAGTCATAACAAATTGCGCAGTGATGAAAACACGAGTTTCCACATTAAGGTAGCTTTTGGGAATGTTGTATGAATAGCCACCCAGAGTCACCTCAAACCCCAAGCGGGGCAACATATAAATGTAATAAATAATAATAAATGAATAATATTACAGACATCAGCAATACATATATATATCAGTCAGCTGAATCTGAAGAATATAAATCACCTGAAGAAAATTAAGGTGATTTAAACTGAGCAAGGGCTGTGTTTTAAAATTAATTTTCATAACTAATCTTACGTTGAAGCAATTAAAAAAGAATATAATGGTCGAAACATGCTAATCAATCTTTTCACTGGGGAAAAGTAAAAACAATTAGTTGCAATTATTGGGCAATAAATCTAGAATAAGATTTTATGAAGATCACATTACGCTCGTAGCCAATTTTTTAATTTCCCAAGGATATATAAACGTACATTCTTATCTTCTATCAAAATTTAAATATCAGCTCGTAAAACTGTGCGGTAGCTAATCTTTCTTAAACGGTTTGCAGTGATAAATGTTTTCTTATCCCGGTTAATTAGTAATTGCTATCATCCTGGGTAACTTACTGAGAGTAAACATTGTGCAGTCTTACTGCACAGTGGAATAAATTTTATGGAGATCCTCCTAATATGGCCTTGCCTCACAGTAGAAATGAATTTTCAAAGCATACCTGTTTCTATAAAAAATGGTAAAAGACTGAACAAGAGCACAGTGACGAGAATGTACACAGAACGTAGAATAACAGAGTTGGAAGGGACTTTGGAGGTCTTCTAGTCCAACCCGCTGCTCTGAGCAGGAGACTCTGTACCATTTCAGACAAATGGTTGTCCAATCTGTTTTTGAAAGCCTCCAGTGATTGTTCTATTAGGAAATGATTTTTACCTAACTTGTTGGGTTGGCAATATATAAACCCTCAATATAGCTTTAAGACTGCTGTATTGCTGTATTGCATCATACTGTGTCCTGATTGGTTAACTCTGTAGCCAATGTCCTTAAGAGGGACTAGAAACATGGTTTGTTTCTCTTGATTGCACTTTGGTGCTCATTGCTGATCTTTGCTGATCGTAACTGCTCTTTGCTGTGTTTTGCTACTGTTTGCAAATACAGAAGAACTGATTATTGTGTATGACTACGACGACTGGTAAGAAGACTTTGTTATTGGATTATCCCTGGACTATTGTTTTACTATCTACTGCTTTATCTGTGTATGACCTGGACTTTTTATTGGACTGTGCCTTATTACTATTTTCTGAAAGTAAACACAACTCAGTGTATCTGTGTGTTGGCTGCGTTTGTTCAAAACTACTCTCAATCGCTTTCATGTGCACACCCTTGCTACTCAAGGGTTGCTCTGCGAATTCCTTAACAGGTGCACCCACAACTTCTGAAGGCAAGTTATCAGTGGGGAGATTCAAATAATTTAACAACCGGTTATCTGCCCTAATGACGGGCTGGGTGGGCGTGGCTATGGTGGGTGTGGCTAGGGGTGTGTGACAGGCAGAAGTCAGCCTCCTGCACCCCCCTGGGAGCAAAAATGGGCCACGGGTAGGAGGGACATGCCACCCTCCCCGTGCCCCATTTTCAGCCTAGGAGGCCTCACTACACTTACCTGGGAGCCAAAATGGGGCACAGGGAGGGGAGACGCCAGCCAGCAATTTAACTACCATCCTGAACCAGCTGAATCCCACCAACTGAAGTTAATCCATTGGTTGATTGTTCTCACCTTAGTTCTAGGTTGCTTCTCTCCTTGATTAGTTTCCACCCATTGCTTCTTCTCCTGCCTTCAGGTGCTTTGGAGAATAACTTGACTCCCTCTTCTTTGTGGCAGCCCCTAAGATATTGCAAGACTGCCGTCAATTGTTGGAAGAACTGTCCATCTGGGTTCAGTTCCAAGTGGGGAGGAAGACACTGGAAACATGGTGGCTGCTTGGGAAGATGGTTTAATGGTGGATAGGACCACATGGGTTTTTTGGGTCTTGGTCAGATGAGCACATGGGTGTGTGTGTGTGAGAGAGAGAAGGGTTTATACCCTCTCATGGGTTTTGAACTCACTTCCTGTTCCTGTGAAAGAAATGTATTCTGATTGGTTGTCAGACTCCCATGGGGCCATGCAGGGGTAACTTTGTAAGTTGCCTTGAGTCCCAAGCTTGGTTGAATCTTGCTGGGTGATGTAACGAAGGGGCTTTGGGCAATTCCTATTATGGCTTAATGGTTTTGTCTTGGTTTGGGTCTTGAGTGAAGGTTAATCCTATCATGTCCTGAGGGTGAAGGTCTTTTGTTTTGTAGATAAGTTGGCCCAGCTTTTTGTCTTATAGATAGGATGGCCCAGTCTTTCTGGGGCTATTAACAAAGGCGGGGGCTGCTTTCCAAGAACATGTTTCTCTTTTTCTCATCCAGGGAGGTATCATATTCTGCCTTTTTAATATTTTCCTAAAATATTTCATTCTTCTAGGAGAGGGATGGGTGCTAACTTCCTACGCATGTTTCCCATAGTCCTTCTTTTCATTAGACTAGAATTAGAATAGAATAAAGCTGGAAGGGACCTTGGAGGTCTTCTAGTCCAGCCCCCTGCTGAAGCAAGAGAACCGTTCTTCAGATGTTTTAGCTTCCAGCCTCCTAATCATCTTCTCTGCACTCTTCCCAGAGTCTCAACCAGGGCTGGTTCTAAATTATTTTACTACCGGTTCTGTGGGCGTGGCTTATTTTGTGGGTGTGGCTTGGAGGTCATGTGACTAGGTGGGTGTGGCTAGCTGGTCAGAGTCATTTCTGGAGGGGCCTCTCACTTACAACCAGTCCTCGCACTTACGACCCGACTCATTTGTTTGCTTTTAACACTGATCAGCTGTAGGATGGCCCTTTGAAGCCCCGCGGCAAGAATTTAAACAGTTTTTTTCCCTCTAGTCATCAGCTGGGACTCAGGAGGCAGCAATAGATTGGGGGTGGGGCCAAATAAAAGGTAAGAATAATGTGGGGGGGTGGGGGGTGGGAGGGCGGAGCGGGGGGAGAACTGGTTTGGTGACGTCATATCGTCACCGCTACCGGCTCGGCCGAACCGGACCGAACCGGGAGGAACCCACCACTGGTCTCAACATCTTTTTAATATTATGATGATCAAAACTAGATGCAGGATTTCAAGTGTGGCCGTACTAAGGCTTTGTAAAGCGGTGCTAATACTTCACATGATCTGGATTCCATCCCTCTATCCCTCTAGTTTTTAAAGGAAGATCCAAAATCCAATAGTTTTGTCCATGCTACCTTTACCCTTTCCCTTGCTAAATAGAGGCAGTCCTCAACCTATGACAACATTGGTCCCAAAATGACTGTTGCTAAGCGAGACCGTCGTTCAGTGAATTTTGCTCCATTTTACGACCCTTCTTGCCACGGTTGTTAAATGAATCGCTGCAGTTGTTAGATGAGTAACACGGTTGTTAAGTGAATCTGGCTTCCCCATTGACTTTGCTGGTTAGAAAGTCGCAAAAGGGGAACACGTGACCCTAAGACTTCAACCGTCATAAGTATAAACCAGTTGCCAAGCATCTGAATTTTGATCACATAACCATGGTCGTAAGTGTGAAAAACAGTCAAAAGTCACTTTTTTCAGCGCCGTTGTAACTTCAAACAGTCACTACATGGACTGTTGTACCAACCACCCGGGCAAAATCCTGTCCTATATCGCCGTGTTTTTGATGCTGCACCAGTGGTGGGTTCCTCCCGGTTCAGCCCGGTTCGGCCGAGCCGGTAGCAGTGACAATATGACGTCACCAAACCGGTTCTCTTGTCCGGGAGCTGGGCCCTCCCACCCGCCCCCATGTTATTCCTACCTTTTATTTCTTTATTTTTAGCCTAGCTGATAGATGCGGCAGAGTGGATTGCTGCACCTCAGCTGGGCATATTCCTAACGCGCTTGCGTGGAGCGCAAATTTGGCGGGCATGCGAGCGAAGCGCGTGCACGAAGAGAACCGGTAGTAAAGCCGGTTAGAACCCACCACTGTGCTGCACGCATGTGTGGACAACGCGCACAAGCGAATTGCCGTGTTGTTTGACGTCGCACGCATGCGTCGATGGCGCCCACGAGAAAATTGCCATGCTTTGTGATGCCGCATGCATGCGCGCAATTACATTTCCGGTGCTGGACGAACCGATTGCTACAGTGTGTAAATCCCATCCCTGGATCCAGGGCTTGAGTCTAACTAACAGAATGTGCTAATGTTATTAGTACCAGTTTATAGTCTCCTGTCTCACAGGGAGGTGGGTAGCGCAAGATTTCTCAGGAACATTTACGCCGGAGGAATTAAATCCTAAAATTTTAATGCATCTGGCTTCTGAAAACGCCCTTTTCTTTCCTTAACGGTTGATTTTAAGACGAGGGTAGGGCAGAGCAAGTAGAGAAGGTTTGTAACTAAGCCCCGGAGACATCAAAACTAATAAGGTTTTAATAATTATTAGCAATTACCTTCAACACTCATCTTATATAAGATCTTTCATCTGAGGAAGCTGAAGGAGGGGGATTTTTATTTTTTTCGCCGCTGGCAAAGCAAAAGGAAAACAAACAAAATGGAAACCCAGGATCTCTGCCTTTAACTTTTTACCTTCTGCTCTTTCATTAAATATCCAAAGCTAATTGTTTCATTTGTCAATGTTGAAACAACCAAAGCCAAGGATAGAAGAATGCTCTTGTTATTTCCGTTGTTAGTTTATTATTCTGGTCCAAAGAACAACATAGAAGAGATGGAAAAATAGACAAACACACCAAATAAAAGAACTTGTATGTTGGGTAGGCCCTTAAACAAAAATTAAAAGTAGGGGCGCGGGGGCTCAGTGGCTAAGATGCTGAGCTTGTCGATTGAAAGGTCGACAGTTCAGCGGTTCGAATCCTTAGTGCCGTGTAACGGGGTGAGCTCCCGTTCCTTGTCCCAGCTTCTGCCAACCTAGCAGTTTGAAAGCACGTAAAAAATGCAAGTAGAAAAATAGGGACCACCTTTGGTGGGAAGGTAACAGTGTTCCGTGCACCTTTGGCATTTAGTCATGCCGGCCACATGACCACGGAGACGTCTTTGGACAGCGCTGGCTCTTCGGCTTTGAAACGGAGATGAGCACCGCCCCCTAGTGTCGGGAACGACTAGCACATATGTGCGAGGGGAACCTTTACCTTTACAGTTCTTTATCAAAATCAAGATCTGCCTTAAATTCTGTGGGGAAACAAGGAGGCAGATGTTTAGTATGGTTGCCGAAGAAGCTTCATCTTCAATCTGACAGAAGATCAGACTTCCCGTTTTGGAAAACTCCTTAAAAGGGCAAAATCAATACTGCCTCAATGTCTTTAAAAAGGAACCGACTAGGAGGCCAAGACTGTCTGTTTCCATCTTTCTGGTACCAAAAAAGATATATTTAGTCTAACAAAGAGAAGGACTAAGGAAGACATGATAGCAGTCTTCCAATATTTGAGGGCTGTCACAGAGAAGAGGGGGTCGACTTATTCACCAAAGCACCTGAGGCAAGACAATAGATAATGGGTGGAAGATCATTAAAAAGAGACCCAGCCTAGAACTGAGGAGAAAATTCCTGTCAGTGAGAACAATTAACCAGTGGAACGACTTGCCTCCAGAAGTTGTGGATGCTCCAACACTGGAAGTTTTTAAGAAGATGTTGGATAACTATTTGTCTCAAGTGGTGTAGGGGTTCCTGCCTGGGCAGGGGGTTTATTTTATTTTATTTTTATTTTTATTTGATTTATATGCCGCCCTTCTCCGGAGACTCAGGGCGGCTTACAATGCGTTAAGCAATAGCCTTCATACTTTTGTATATTTATACAAAGTCAGCTTATTGCCCCCACAAACTGGGTCCTCATTTCACCTACCTTAGAAAGGATGGAAGGCTGAGTCAACCTTGAGCCTTGGAGAGATTCGAACCAGCAGAAATTGCAGGCAGCTGTGTTAATAACAGGGTGCACTAAACCCCTGTACTATCAAGGTTGGACTAGAAGACCTCCAAGGTCCCTTCCAACTCTGTTATTGTATGTTCAAATGATATTTCTCCATTGTTGTCATTGATGGAAGAACTTCGAATGGATTATGAAAAGCCTTGCAATGTTGTATCAAAATCTGGCTCCCCAAAAGCAACCAAATTACTCTAAAGATACAACATACATTTATGAAGTGTAATTTTACATACTACATACCAGAGGTGGGTTCTAGTTACTTTTACTACCGGTTCGCAACGGGATCGCCCGTGCGCAAGCAAAACGAGTGTGTGCGCCTTGTGTGTGTGCCTTCTGCACATGTGCAGATTGCTGATGATGACATCCGGGGCAGTGGGCGGTTTTACTACCGGTTCTTGCGAACTGGTCCAAACCGGGGGCAACCCATCACTGCTACATACTATTACAAGAAGGGGGAGGGAGGGAAAGGGAGGGAGGGAGGAAGAGGAGGAGGAGGAGGAGGAGGAGGAGGAGGAGGAGGAGGAGGAGAAGAAGAAGAAGAAGAAGAAGAAGAAGAAGAAGAAGAAGAAGAAGAAGAAGAAGAAGAAGAAGAAGAAGAAGAAGAAGAAGAAGAAGAAGTAGTAGTAAAAGTGGAGGGGAGGGGAGGGGAGGGGGGGAGGGAGGAAGGAAGGAAGGAAGGAAGGAAGGAAGGAAGAGAAAGAAAGAAAGAAAGAAAGAAAGAAAGAAAGAAAGAAAGAAAGAAAGAGGGAGGGAGGGAGGGAGGGAGGAAGGAAGGTAGGTAAATGGGAAGGGATGGAAATGGAAATGAGTAGAACAGAATAGAATAGAATAGAATAGAATAGAATAGAATAGAATAGAATTGAATTGAATTGAATTGAATTGAATTGAATTGAATTGAATTGAATTCTTTATTGGCCAAGTATGATTAGACACACAAGGAATTTGTTTCTGGTGCATAAGCTCTCAATGTACATACACCAATAGTGAAAGATCATTAACATAGCCAGTATAAAATATATTCGTCATGGAAAGAAAGGAAGGAAGGAAGGAAGGAAGGAAGGAAGGAAGGAAGGAAGGAAGGAAGGAAGGAAGGAAGGAAGGAAGAAAGAAAGAAAGAAAGAAAGAAAGAAAGAAAGAAAGAAAGAAAGAAGGAAGGAAGGAAACTTGAATGTTGTCTATATATTGCTGGATTTTATACTCAACACATTCTCTACACATTCTTTGGATATCACCAATTTGTCCTATTAGATACAGCAAGGAGTCCAACACCTGCATGAGAATTAAGAAAGATCAAAGGCATGCATTTCATTTAATTAGCAATGAAAATATCTCATTAGTGCTACACCAACAGAGGAATTTCTAAGGGTTTTTGCAAGTGAGTTGGTCCTGGTTCTGGAAAATCCTTTATAGAGGATTGAAATACAAATGAGCAAATTAAAAGAATTTGGTGCATTAGCAGATTTCAAGACTAATAAAGAAAAGATTAGAGTGTTAACAAAACATACAAAAATGGAAGATCGAACAGAACTGACAAATAGAATGAGGTTTAAGATTGAGAGGAAGGTAAACTATCTGGGGATCATTATAATAAATATGAATTGTATGTTATTTCAAAATAAATATGTTAAGATGTGGAATGATTTTTTTAAAAACATCTGTTAAGATGGGAGAAACTGCAATTTTCATTACTGTAGAGAATTTCAGGATAAAAATGACTGCCTTTCCTAGAACAATAATTTCATTTTAAACAGTATTTTATTTTGACAATGGATGAAACCTGCTATTCAGCAGGTTCTGACAGGTTCTGGAGAACCGGTAGCGGAATTTTTGAGTAGTTCGGAAAAACAGCAAATACCACCTTTGGCTGGCCCCAGAGTGGGGAGGGAATGGAGATTTTGCAGTATCTTTCCCCTGGAGTGGGGAGGAAATGGAGATTTTGCAGTATCCTTCCCCTGCCACGCCCACCAAGCCACACCACACGCCTGGCACGTCCACCAAGCCCACAGAACTGGTAGTAAAAAAATATTGAATTCCACTACTGGGTGGAATGATCTAAATTTGTGTGACAGGGGAAAACCAGGATTTAAATATAAGTTTGTTACCTATGATGCAAAGAAAAAAGGAGGATTGGATTTGCCCAATTTCAAACCGTATTTTTCAGCTTGCTGATTTGTTTCGATGAAAGAGCGTTGCTGAGAAATAGAATGCTTTTGGAGTTGGAAAGATTTGAGTGGCATGGATAATTGTGGTACGATAAAGTCAAGGTTAATGCAGTTTTTAAAAATCATTATGACTGATGTGTCATGTTGCAAATATAAAGTAGAAACAAACTCATTTTGTGCCAAAAATGCCTTTGCGGCCCATAGCACGAGAAGCAATTTACAGACTAGAAATAATAGGCAAACACAAAGGGGTAAAATGTATTGTGAGATGCTAGAAATTTATCAAGGGGAATGTAAAATTAAATCAAACGAAGAACTGATGGCAGAGGGCTATAACTGTCAACGATTCCCTTATTTACGATTGTGAGAAAGATTTAAAATAGACAAAAGAATTTATGGTTTTGCACATTGCAAGACCGAGTTTGAAATGGAACTATATGCACATGATAAACATGTAATTCCTAAAATGTATACGCTTGCGTTGAAATCTGAAACAGAAGAAAAAAATAAATGAAAGCCTGCATGATAAAGTAGACTAAAATTAATCTTATGTTAACCCAGTTGCGCTCTTTGCAACTGTTACTACTGTATTATCCTTAACGTTGTTGCTTTAAAAATTAATTTTAAAAATCTCCTTTAGAAATTAGAATTATCCAAGTCATGAATCATAGAGAAACTGTAAACAATGCAAAACTGAATGGGGACCATTAGGTGTAGCAATAGCACTTAGATTTATATACCGCTTCACAGTGCTTTACAGCAGGGGTCTCCTGTTGTGGCCCCGCCCTCTGAGCCTATCCCATCGGAGGAAGAAAGCTCCGAGCATGAGGAAGAGGAGTCAGCCAGGCCTCCCTCTCCAGGCCCCTCCCCTCTGGCACTGTCTCAGGTGCCGGCCGAGGGAGAGGAGATTAGCAGGGAGACAGGTGTCTCGGATGAGAGTGAAGGAGAGACATCATTCCTGGACGCACGCCTCCGAAGGCATGATAAACGATTGCAGCAGCTCAGGAGGCGTGCTAGGGATTAGAACTGAGTCACTGGACCACACCCCAGAGACTATATAATAGAGGGTGGTGGCCAGTGATCCCTGTGACGAACAAAAATAAACCTTGGATAGTCACTAGAGCATCGTCCGAAACTGCTGAGAGGAATATTTATTTTTGTTGGACTCTTGTACGCTGAGTATATTATCTTTCTGTTTCTGTGGGAATAAAAGCACTTGGCAGACAGTGTGTATATTGCTGCCAAGTTGGAGATAAAGACCTGGGTGTGTGCCAAGTGCTTCCTTAACCCTCGGCTGGCTGTGTTTGTGTGTGTGTGTGGACGGGGACAGATCAGTCTCCAACCTTGGCAACTTTAAGCCTGGCGGACTTCAATTCCCAGAATGGGGGTTGGAGACCCCTGCTTTACAGCCTTCTCTACATGATTTACAGACCAACCAAGCTCAAAGAGCACCAGGGACCCCACAGTCGTCATCCTCTTCCTCCTCTTCCTCTTCCTCCTCTTCCACTACTCCATAAACCCTACTCCCTTCTAGCACTGATGATGTCACCTGGATTCATAATGAAACATCTGCAAGAAAACAATCAAGCTCAGGGAGCACCAAGGACCCCACAGTTGTCCTCCTCCTCCTCTTCTTCCTCCTTCATAAACCCTAGTCCTTCTACCATGTTTCCCCAAAAATAAGCCCTCCCTCAAAAATAAACCCTCCCCTCCCAAATTAAGCCTTCCCCAAAAATATTTAAAAGCATGGGCAGCCAGTCTCCGCCCTTTCCTCTGGTTAGGGTTAGAGAGACGGAGCTGGAAATCAGGTAAGACGGCAAGAGGAGCCCCATCTTGCTCCACGCGCCCCAAAATAACAAGACGAAAATAAGGGCAATTGCTTATTTCAGGGTTCAAAAAAAATATAAGACAGGGTCTTATTTTCTGTTCTGTCCCCGTCCCACACACACACACACACACACAGACGGCCCAGAGTTAATAAGCCACATGACAAAATCTTTGAAGATAAAGCTGGCAGCAACCCAGTGGCTAGCTGCCAATTCAGACTTTACTCACACAAAACAAAGATTAGACTGCAAGCATTCCGATAAAGCAGGCAAAGTTTCAACAATACAAGGATTAGTCCAAATGCAGTCCGACAAGGCAGGCAGAAGTCCAGTAACGCAGAGATCATTGGATTATTTCTAGTTTTTGCTCATCACAAACTGAACCAGCCACCACACCCACATTTATACCCTGTGGGGTGTGGTCCAGTGACTCAGCTAATCTTTGGCATGCCTTCCCCTCTACTGCGCACGTTTCTCCCTGTGCCTCTGCCGAGGGTCCAGCCAGCACTTATCTCCTTCATCGCTGTCCACCTGTGGCTGCGGGGACGTGCTTGGCTCTGAGCCTATCGTTTGGCCTTCGGTGTCCTCCGGAGGCATTGCCAGAGAGGAGGGTCCTGGAGAGGGAGGCCTTGCCAACTCCTCTCCCTCATTCTCAGAGTCTGCATCTGTCGATAGCCCAGGCTCAGGCAACGGAGCCACAACATTTTTGGGGAAAAGACAGTAGCACTGATGATTTTACCTAGTTGGGTAATGGAACATCTGCAAGAAAACAAGCAAGCTCAGAGAGCACCAAGGACCCCACAATCCTCCTCCTCCTCCTCCTCTCCACAAAACCCCTTCCCTACCAGCTCTGATGATGTTCACTAGTTTGGTCATGAAATGTCTGCAGGAAAACAAGCAAGCTCAGAGAGCATGAAGGACCCCCACCGTCCTCTTCTTCCTCCTCCTCCATCATTCCACAAACCCTACTCCCTTCTAGGGACGTCACCTAGTTTGGTTAATGAACCATCTGCAAGAAAATAACCAAGCTCAGGGAGCACCAGGGACCCTTCATGTCAACCCTGAGCTACCGATATTCTCTTTTATTAATGAAAAAAAAAAAAAAACAACCCTGCTCATTCATATTTATCAGCCTGCACATCTCTATGATTATTCTTTCAGTTTGGGAGGCAGACTCATGCCTTAGGGCAGTGATGGTTAAACTTTTCGCCGTCGTGTGCCAAAAGCGGGGGAGTGCAGGGGGGGTGTCGCACGTGTGTGTGTCCACACCCTTAATTCAATGCCCCCCACGTCCCGCCCCCCTGTGCATGTGTGCGCGACACCCCCCCTCCCCATGCTTCCCCCGCTTTTGACACACAACGGCAAAAAAGTTACCGGTGGGCCCGGTAGGTCTGTTTTTCGCCCTCCCCAGGCTCCAGAGGCTTTTTTGGAGCCTGGGGAGGGCGAAAACAGCCTTCCCAACACTCCTGGAGGCCCTCCGGAGGCCAGAAACAGCCAATTTCCCGACTTCCGGTAGGCCTGGAAGGCCCAAAAATCTGCTGGCCAGTGCGCGCATGCAAGCTGAAGGTGACCTAGGGCAATGCTCATGTGCCCACACATATGGCTCGGCGTGCCACCTGTGGCACATGTGCCATAGGTTCATCATCACGGCCTTAGGGTATCCACAGAGAACAGTAAAAAAATAAAATAAAAGTAAAAACCAGTGACTGTAGTAGTGTGTCTGAAGCTGGTGGCTGCTTTTTTACATGCATCCCATAACTTTAAAACTTCGATAGCATCTTGAGCTTTTTAAACCATACTCTGGAGACACCCTTGATCGTACAACTTGCTGGGTCAGGAATCTCTTTAGCCTTTTTTTTTTTTTTTTTAATTTGATTTATATGCCGCCCTTCTCTGGAGACTCAGGGCGGCTTACAGTGCGTTAAGCAATAGCCTTCATACTTTTGTATATTTATACAAAGTCAGCCTTATAGTTGGGCAGCTGTAAATGCAACTGTTTAATATACTGGCAGAACCCCTCTCATTTTTTCTCCAGAAAATACAAAATATTTCAATACAACACATCTGGTGGTTGCAAATCAAATGTGATCTTAGGCCTGAGGGATATCTTGTGGCCTATTTACATGGGCAGCTCTAGAAATCAAAATGAATGAAGAATGAATGAATGAATGAATGAATGAATGAATGAATGAATGAATAATTGATTCACACGTCTAGAAGCAGTGCCTCTACCATTTTGATATGTTTGTTTTTTTCATTCCTCCTTCCATCCAGGAGTGAACATGTCAGACAGAGCAGAGTTTCTCTAATCCCCTGTGATTTCAAACGGTCGCTGAATGAACTGTTATAACTCAAGGACTACCTGTATTTCCACTCAGCACATAGTTTTAAAAAAGAAAAGAAAAGAAAGAATAGAACTGGAAATTGACTCAGTCTTTTGTTGACGGAAATAAAAAAATAAAATGTAGATTTATTTTTTTTTGAAAAAAAATTAATTTTTTATTTCTTATACAAATAATGTAAATGTACATTCACTTATATATAATTAATCATACATATGCATATTTTCTTAAAGAAAGCATACAAATAAGACATTTTAATTGCATTCGGGGTTGCTCTTCTACCCTTTCTTTTCCCTCGTTTCACAACAAAACTTCTTCTCCTCCTTCTTCCTTTCCTTTCCCTTCCCTTCCTTCTCTCCTCTTCTACTTTCTTCCTCCTCCTCTCCTTCCTCTTTCCTATTCCCCTTCCATTCCCCCGCTCCTTCCCTCTTTTCCCCCTTTCTCTCCTCCTCACCTACTCCTCTCCCCTGCCCTTTCTTTCCCTCCTTTCCCCTTTCTTCCATTCCTCCCTCTCCTCTTCATACCCTCTATTCCCCTCTCCTTTCTTTCTTCTTTCTTGTGAAATATATTCCCTCTTTGGGATCCGAAAAAAAAATGTAGGTTTCTATAGGTATCTTAAGACCCAGCCTTCTTTCAATGGCCTGGTTCCCAGAGGAATGAGTTCCTCAGAAAAAGTTTCCCTCAGAAAGACAGGCCAAAATAAATAAAATAAAATAAACCATTGCTCTCTTTGAGAATATAGAATTAGCCGTTTAATGGCTGGCCCAGCAGTCTGGAGCGTGTGTGCGATGTTTGCCATTTCCTTATGTGTCTAACTAATGGCCCCTCGCGGTGCTTGCAAGCTTCTGCATGTTGAAAGCGCCCGGTTTGGAATTTCAAAAAGCCGCAAGTACATACTTTCGCCTCAGATCTCATTATGATGAGCCCTGACAGAGCTGAGTGACATGTTGAGCACAGCGGGGAGGGGCCCCCCCAGGAGGCTGGAGGCGAAGAACAGAACAGGCCGGGCGTCTTGCAGAGCCTCATCCCTAAGGCCTCCGCAACACAACCAGGAAGTCTTCCGAGCAGAACCGTCTCAGGCTCCCACATCCCTTCTCGCTGCCCGTTTTTTTAGGGTCTAGGACAGGGGTGAAATCCAGCAGGTTCCGACAGGTTCTGGAGAACCGGTAGCGGAAATTTTGAGCAGTTCGGAGAATCGGCAAATACCACCTCTGGCTAGGTGGTGATGGGAATGGAGATTTTGCAATATCCTTCCCCCCCAGGAGTGAGGTGCGGAATGGGGATTTTGCAATATCCTTCCCCCCAGGAGTGAGGTGGGAATGGGGATTTTGCAATATCCTTCCCCTGGAGTGGGGAGGGAATGGAGATTTTGCAGTATCCTTCCCCTGGAGTGGGGTGGGAATGGAGATTTTGCAGCATCTTTCCCCTGCCACACCCACCAAGCCATGCCCACCAAGTCACACCACACCCACCAAGCCATGCCCACAGAACCGGTAGTAAAAAAATTTGGATTTCACCACTGGTCTGGGACAATGATGGCTAACCTTTTCCGGATTGAGTACCTAAATTGTGTGCATGTGCAGTTGCATGGCCAAACCCCCAAAATGCAATGCACGCATGCTCCACATATGGACACATGGACCCCTGCACACGCACCCCACACATGCCAAGCCCCCCTGCGCATGCGTGGCAGAGACCCAAAGACCAGCTGGCTGGCAGGAGGTGCGTGCACATGCGTGGCAGAGCTGAAGTGGGGCGACAGCTCGCGTGCCCAAAGAAACGACGCTGCGTGCCACCTCTGGCACACATGCCATAGGTTCGCCATCACAGGTCTAGGACAATTCGCTGCAGCCAACTCACCATGGCCAAATTACCCCGGTCAATTCACCCCGGCCAATTTGCCACAACCAACTCGCCACAGCCAACTCACTGCAGGCCAACTTGCTATGGCCAACTCGCTATGGCCAACTCGCTATGGCCAACTTGCCAAGGCCAACTCGCTATGGCCAATTCGCCATGGCCAACTCACCACGGCCAACTCGCCACAGCCAACTTGCTATGGCCAACTTGCTATGGCCAACTTGCCATGGCTAACTCACCATGGCCAACTTGCCATGGCCAATTCACCACGGCCAACTTGCTACGGCCAACTCGCTATGGCCAACTTGCCAAGGCCAACTTGCCACAGCCAACTTGCTATGGCCAACTTGCTATGGCCAACTTGCCATGGCCAATTCACCACAGCCTACTCACCACGGCCAACTTGCTACGGCCAACTTGCCATGGCCAACTCGCCATGGCCAACTTGCTACGGCCACCCCCCCATTGCCAACTCGCCATGGCCAACTTGCCACGGCCAACTTGCTATGGCCAATTTGCTATGACCAACTTGCTATGCCCAACTTGCCATGGCCAATTCACCACAGCCAACTCACCATGGCCAACTTGCTATGGCCAACTCCCCACGGCCAACTTGCTATGGCCAACTTGCCATGGCCAAGTCGCCATGGCCAACTTGCCATGGCCAATTTACCATGGCCAACTTGCTACGGCCAACTTGCTATAGCCAACTTGCCGTGGAAGTTACCATGTTTCCCCAAAAATAAGACCCGGACTTTTTTTTTTTTTGCTCCAAAATTGGCCTTATTTTGGGGGAAACATGGTATCAGGGTGATCAGTCTAGCCAGGTGCCCCATCCCTCCAGCATGCGCACAAGTGGCAGCGAGTGCACAGGGGGCACAGCGAGTGTCCAGCAGCATCTGTAACTCATCGGTCCCTTGGCTGGCACACTCTGGGGCTGCACAGCTGGCACAGTGCAGGTCAGTCCGAGCATTGTAATTGCCAGGCAAATAGCATCGGGCAAATAGTGATCACGGGACTCCAGGATGCTACAATATCAATTGCCAAACACCTGAATTTTATTCATGTGAGTTGCGCAGATTCTACAAGAGTAATACCGTGTTTTCCCGAAAATAAGACCCTGTCTTATATTTTTTTTGAACCCTGAAATAAGTGCTTGGCCTTATTGCCATGCGTTCAAAAGCCCAATTGGGCTTATTATCAGGGGATGTCTTATTTTGGGGGAACCAGGGTATTTTCCCTGAAAAGAAGACCCAACCAGAAAATAAGCCCTAGTGTGATTTTAAGCGTGCTCCTAATATAAACCCTACTCCAAAAATAAGCCCCAGTGAAGATCCCACAAGCAAAGTCAATGGAGGAAGCCCGATTCGTTTAAAGACTGCGTGATTCGTTTAACAACTGCAGTGATCCGCCTTAATGAATGTGCCCCCGCCCCCAAAAAAGGTAGTGAAATTAGCCAGGACTCGCTTAAAAACTGCTTTGTATAAGCAATTATGTGGATAATTAAATTCAAACCCGAAGCCCTTAAACTGAGAAGTTGCATGAGTTTTGCACAGAACAATGCCTGATGTTCTATCTGATGAATTCATGAGATTGGCAGGTTTCCATCAAACAACACCTTTTCTTACTAACCACCCACGGATTTTATGCTTTGCAATTATGTAACCCGAATCAGTTGTCACGTCACAATTTCATCTCATCTGATTTCTTTTTTCTTTTTCTTTTTAAATTGCTTGGAACTGTCTAGTAACAGGGAACGTGTCTAAAACGGCAACACAGATTATCCTTAATTTATGACCATCCTTTTTCCGACTAAGTGAGGAGGCTGTTAAGTGATTTGCACCCGGTTTTATGACTTGTTTTGCCATGGTGGTTAAGCAAAGCCCTTCTGCGGTTAAGGGAATCACATGGTCTGGCTTCCCCCAGCAACTTTGCTTGTCAAAATCCGGCTGGGAAGCTTCCAAATGGTGATTGCACGACCCTGGGACCTTGCAACCATCCTAAATACATGCTGGTTGCCAAATGACTGGATTTTGATCATGTGACCACAGAGATTCTGCGATGGTCATAAGTGTGAGAATTGGACATGAATCGCTTTTGTAATTTGAGTGGTTGCTAATGGTTTACCTGTATTATGGAATGGAATGGAATGGAATGGAATGGAATGGAATGGAATGGAATAGCATGGCATAGCATAGCATAGCATAGCATAGCATAGCATAACATAGAATGCAGAGCAGAGCAGACCATAGAATGCAGAGCAGAGCAGAGTAGCATAGCATAGAATGCAGAGCATAGAATGCAGAGCATAGCATAGCATGGCATAGAATGCATAGCATGGCATAGAATGCAGAGCATAGCAGAGCATAGAATGCAGAGCATAGCATAGCATAGCATAGCATAACATAGAATGCAGAGCAAAGCATAGTATAGAATGCAGAGCAGAGCAGAGTAGCATAGCATAGAATGCAGAGCATAGAATGCAGAGCATAGCATAGCATGGCATAGAATGCATAGCATGGCATAGAATGCAGAGCATAGCATAGCATGGCATAGAATGCATAGCATAGCATAGAATGCAGAGCATAGCATAGCATGGCATAGAATGCATAGCATAGCATAGCATAGCATAGCATAGCAGAGCATAGCATAGCATAACATAGCATAGCATAGAATGCAGAGCAGAGCAGAGCATAGAATGCAGAGCATAGCATGGCATAGAATGCATAGCATGGCATAGAATGCAGAGCATAGCATAGCATGGCATAGAATGCATAGCATAGCATAGAATGCAGAGCATAGCAGAGCATAGAATGCAGAGCATAGGATAGCATAGCATAGCATAACATAGCATAGCATAGAATGCAGAGCAGAGCAGAGCATAGAATGCAGAGCAGAGCAGAGCATAGAATGCAGAGCAGAGCAGAGCAGAGCATAGAATGCAGAGCATAGCAGAGCATAGAATGCAGAGCAGAGCAGAGCAGAGCATAGAATGCAGAGCAGAGCATAGAATGCAGAGCAGAGCAGAGCATAGAATGCAGAGCATAGCATAGAATGCAGAGCATAGCAGAGCATAGAATGCAGAGCATAGCAGAGCATAGCATAGCATAACATAGCATAGCATAGAATGCAGAGCATAGCAGAGCATAGAATGCAGAGCAGAGCAGAGCAGAGCATAGAATGCAGAGCAGAGCATAGAATGCAGAGCAGAGCAGAGCATAGAATGCAGAGCATAGCATAGAATGCAGAGCATAGCAGAGCATAGAATGCAGAGCATAGCAGAGCATAGCAGAGCATAACATAGCATAGCATAGAATGCAGAGCATAGCAGAGCATAGAATGCAGAGCAGAGCAGAGCAGAGCATAGAATGCAGAGCAGAGCATAGAATGCAGAGCAGAGCAGAGCATAGAATGCAGAGCATAGCATAGAATGCAGAGCATAGCAGAGCATAGAATGCAGAGCATAGCAGAGCATAGCATAGCATAACATAGCATAGCATAGAATGCAGAGCAGAGCAGAGCATAGAATGCAGAGCAGAGCAGAGCAGAGCATAGAATGCAGAGCAGAGCAGAGCATAGAATGCAGAGCAGAGCAGAGCATAGAATGCAGAGCAGAGCAGAGCATAGAATGCAGAGCAGAGCAGAGCATAGCATAGAATGTATAGCATAGCATAGCATAGAATGCAGAGCAGAAAATGCAGAGCAGAGCAGAGCATAGAATGCAGAAAATAGCATAGCATGGCATAGAATGCAGAGCATAGCATAGCATAGAATGTATAGCATAGCATAGCATAGCATAGAATGCAGAGCAGAGCAGAGCATAGTAGAGAATGCATAGCATAGCATAGCATAGCATAGCATAGCATAGCATAGCATAGTATAGCATAGCATAGCAAATACGGAGTGGAGCGGAACAGAACAGAACAGAACAGAACAGAACAGAACAGAATAGCAGAGTTGCAAGGATCCTTGGAGGTCTTCTAGTCCAATTCCCTGCTCGGGCAGGAAACCCTATACCAGTAGTGAAATCCAATTTTTTTTACTACCGGTTCTGTGGGCATGGCTTGGTGGGTGTGGTATGGCGTGGTAGGCGTGGTGTGGCATGAGGGACGTGGCAGGGGAAGGATACTGCAAAATCCCCATTCCCTCCCCACTCCTGGGGGAAAGATATTGCAAAATCTCCATTCCAATCCCACTCTGGGGCCAGCCAGAGGTGGTATTTGCCGGTTCTCCGAACAACTCAAAATTTCCCCTACCGGTTCTCCAGAACCTGTCAGAACCTGCTGGATTTCACCCCTGCCCTATCCCATTTCAAACAAATGGTTGTCCAATCTCTTCTTAAAAACTTCCAGTGTTGGAGAATTCACACCATGTGGAGGCATCTCTTCAAATGTTTTTTAGCTCAGCATTCCTAGCTGGCAACTCCACTATCTACACTAACACGGGATTAAATATTTTTTCAGCCAGCCGGGCTGGCTTTTTCTTTTTTTTTTTAATTTGATTTATATGCCGCCCTTCTCCGGAGACTCAGGGCGGCTTACAATGCGTTAAGCAATAGCCTTCATCCTTTTGTATATTTATACAAAGTCAGCTTATTGCCCCCACCAAACTGGGTCCTCATTTCACCTACCTTAGAAAGGATGGAAGGCTGAGTCAACCTTGAGCCTTGGCGAGATTCGAACCCTGAAGTAATTGCAGGCAGCTGGTCTTAATAACCAGCTTAATAACAGGGTGCCTTAAACCCCTGTACTACCAAGGCTCATTTTCAGCAAGCTGGGCTGGCTTAACATATTTTTTAACATATTTTTAAATATCTTTAATTGGTTTGTTATCTTAAATTGGGGCCAAATTAATAGATATCCTTTTCATTGTTTTTAATTTATTTATTTAATTTATTTATTTTCAATTTATATACCGCCCTTCTCCCTGAGGACTCAGGGCGGTGCACAGCCAGAATTAAAAACATGAAATACAAATATTAAAAACAATTAAAATCTATATAAATTTGGCCCAAAAATTTAAAAAAAACCACAAACCAATTAAACATTTAAAAAATTTCTTCCTAAGCCAGCCCAGCTTGCTGGAGAAAGTGGGTTTTAAGGGCACGGCGGAAGGCACCGAGGTCTTGGATTCTCCTTATCTCTGGGGGCAGCTGATTCCAGAGGGTGGGTGCCCCCACAGAGAAGGCTCTCCCCCTGGGGGTCACCAGCCTACATTGTTTGGCTGATGGCACCCCGAGGAGGCCCTCTCTGTGGGAGCGCACGGGTCGGTGGGAGGTCGTCGGTAGCAGCAGGCGGTCTCGAAGATAGCTAGGCCCTATGCCATGGAGCGCTTTAAAGGTGATGTTAAAGGTAAAGGTAATGTTTGTATTGTATGTTTTTACCTGGCTGTACACCGCCCTGAGTCCCTCAGGAGAAGGTGCGGTATATAAATTCGAAATAAAATAAATAAAAATAAAAAAATAAATAAAAAAATATGATTTCCTTATGGATATTGTCTTAAAGCCTTCACGCTTTAAAAACCCAAGATGAATGAAGTAGTCATTGACCTATGCAACACACCCAAGGCAAGACTAAGGCAGTCAAGAGCCAAAGCTAGAGAACCAAAAATAAATCAAACCAAGACGTTAAATGCTTGTTTAAAGAGAAATGTCTCTGGTTGTTGGTGGAACCATAACTAAGGGAACACGGACCTCGCATTACTGTACTTTATTTTATTTATTCAATTTCTATAGCCGCCCGTCTCAGCGAAGTGACTTATGGATGCACCTCTCCTTCCAGTTCTTATTTATAGAAAACGTGCTTGAGAAATCCCTTCCTTGAAAGGTGAAGAGAAGGTTGATTATGGTCTTCTGCGTATCTGGCAATGCATACCAATGTTGATTGCAAGGCAGAGGGAAGAACATAGAACATAGAATAGAACATGGAATAATAGAGTCGGAAGGGACCTTGGAGGTCTTCTAGTCCAGTGGTCACCACTGGTGGTCCATGAGAAAATTGTGGTGGACTGCAGAAAAATTATTTGAATTTTTTATATTGCATTAAATCAGGGGTCCTCAAACTGTGGCCCCTGGACCAGATACGTGCAATGAACGTTTGTGTTGCTGCAGAGAGTCTCCCCCTTCGGGGTCTTTTTGTGCAGGTCGGAGGGGGTCAGAAATTTTGACTTGGGGTCTGCTTCAGCCTCCTGGTGCAGAGCTTTGGGTGAAGGTTGGAGGGAAGTGTCACTAGTGGTGAAGAGCCAAAGGACCTTGTTCCAGTAGGACTGCATCATGGCCTGGAACTGGCTGACCAATCTCAGCCCGCTGAGCCTGGTCACTCCCACAGGTCTTCCCTCTGCTTGGAAAGCCTACGCTCCTAGTCCTCAGTGAGGTGCTTCTGCTGAGCCTCCTTCTCCGTCAGATCCAATTTGAACTGAGCCAGCTGTTTTGCCCACTCTTTCTTGTGGTGGCTGCTTAACTCCAACAACTGCTTCCTGTTGGGGCCCTAAAGAGCCCAGGTGGGGAGGTGAGGAGTGGCTGGGAGGGAGGGGCGAGTAGAGGCTGGCGAGGCGCTCCTTGACGTGAGTGACATCGAGTTGGCCACACCCACCAAGTCACATGACTATCTAGCCACGCCCACCCAGCCGGTCATTAGGCAGATCATATTAGTGGTCCGCAAGATTTAAAATTATGAATTCAGTGGTCCCTGAGATCCGAAAGTTGGTTGGTGACCCCTGTTCTAGTCCAACCCTCTGCTTGAGCAGGAGACTCTATATCCATGATGACGAACCTATGCCACGTGTGCCAAATGCAGCACACATGGGCCCCTGCTGTGGGAGGAGAGAAGGAGATGGAAGGGGAGAGTTTTCCCCGATAGGATCCAGGTTGGAGTTGCCTTATTTTGTGTGGATCTCTAATGCTGGGCTTTGCCTGCCAGCCTCCACTCTCCCTCCACAGGCCAAGTGGTTGGATTCACACGACATATGAAGCTGGACAGGAGAGCATGGATGGATAGATAGGATAGATAGATAGATAGATAGATAGATAGATAGATAGATAGATAGATGGATGGATGGATGGATGGATGGATGGGAAAGAGAGTGAGAGAGAAACAGAGATAGGCAGAGAGGGGAGGGAAAGACAAAGAAAGAAAGAGAGAGGGGAGGGAAAGAGAGAGAGAAAGAAAGAGACAGAGAGATAGAAAGAGAGGGCAGGATAGAGAGAGGGGGAGGAAAAGACAGAGATGGGGAAAGAGAGAGAGAGGGAGGGAAAGAGAGGGGGGAGGGAAAGAGAGAGAAAGACAGAGATGGGGAAAAGAGAGAGAGAGGGAGGGAAAGAGAGGGGGAAGAGAGAAAAAGACAGAGATGGGGAAAGAGAGAGAGAGGGAGGGAAAGAGAGAGAGAGGGAGGGAAAGAGAAAGAAAGACAGAGATGGGGAAAGAGAGAGGGGGGAGGGAAAGAGAGATGGGGTGGGAAAGAGAGAGAAAGACAGAGATGGGGAAAGAGAGAGGGGGAGGAAAGAGGGGGAAGAGGGAAAAAGAGAGAAAGACAGAGATGGGGAAAGAGAGAGGGAGGGAAGAAAAGAGAGGGGGGAGGGAAAGAGAAAAACAGAGATGGGGAAAGAGAGAGTGGGGAAGGAAAGAGAGGGGGAAGAGGGAAAGAGAGAAAGACAGAGATGGGGAAAGAGAGAGGGAGGGAAGAAAAGAGAGGGGGGAGGGAAAGAGAGAAAGACAGAGATGGGGAAAGAGAGAGTGGGGAAGGAAAGAGAGGGGGAAGAGGGAAAGAGAGAAAGACAGAGATGGGGAAAGAGAGAGAGAGGGAGGGAAAGAGAGGGAGGAGGAGGGAAAGAGAAAAAGAGAGAGGGAGGGAGGGAAAGAGAGAGAAAAACAGAGAGGGGGAAAGAGAGAGGGGGGAAGGAAAGAGAGGGGGGAAGAGGGAAAGAGAGAGAGAGGGAGGGAAAGAGAGAGGGAGGGAAAGAGAAATGATATTACAAAAAGTTTTTCTTTTTTATTGCTAAACGTAATATTTCAAAAGAAGAAGAAAAAATGAAGGGGCATAAAAGTGCATTTATCACGTTTTTCTTAGAACAATTAGCTGAACTCTGCGTTGTTTATCATTATTTTAGGTAGTAAAAAACTCAGTAGTCAGGTTAAATTGCCGTGTTGGCACTTCGCGATACATAAGTGGGTTTTGGGTTGCAGTTTGGGCACTCGGTCTCTAAAAGGTTCGCCATCACTGCTCTATATCATTTCAGACAAAATGGTTGTCCAGTCTCTTTTTGAAAGCTACCAGTGATGGAGCACCCACCAACTTCTGAAGGCAAGCTATTCCATTGGCTGATTGTTTTGATTCTGTAAGGAAATTCCTCTTTAGTTCTAGGTTGCTTCTCTCCTTCATTAGTTTCCATCCATTGTTTCTTGCCTTCTGATGCTTTGGAAAATAGGTGACTCCCCCTCTTCGTTGAGGCAGCCCCTCAAATATTGGAACAGTGCTATCATGTTACTTCTAATCAGGGTGGAAATCTATTTACCTTCCTTGGCATTTACCCCCAGCGAGAATAGCCAGAATGTACAAGAATAAATCGGAGAAATGTTGGAAGTGTCATCAGACTCCGGGCTCATATTACCATATGTGGTGGACATGTGCAGAAGCTAAAAGATATTGGACTAAAATCCACAAATGATAAAGAAACATATTGACTTTAAACCAGAGACATTTTTATTGGGGATTTTACCAGAAATATACAATAGAGAAATGAGATATTTAATTGTGAATGTTTTAACGGCAGCTAGAATTGTATTTGCTAGAAACTGGAAAGGTGAGAAGATACCCACGGATGACGACGTTATCAAGAAAATTTTGGAGTGTGCTGAAATGAGTAAATTGACATTTGAAATTAGGGAACAAGAAGATAAACAATATTATTTGATATGGGATTTATTTTATCAATGGTTAGACAAGAAAGAATGGAAATGAAATATGAAATGGATAAGATAATAAAACATAAGAAAATGTTGGATAGAGGATTAAGCACAAAAGATTTGTAACCGATCAATACACTTTCTGTAATTGTAATGGATGATAATTGTTTTATGTTTTAAGTTTTGTTTAAAAATAAAAAAAATTTCCAAAAAAAAAGAAAGAAATCTATTTACCTTCCTTACCGATTCGGAAGTGCACGCGCCACGCAGAGGGTCAAAAACAGGTTACTTCCTGGTTCAAACCAGGAAGTAACGATGTCCGGGTGGGTGGGCGGAGCCTCGGGCTGCCACCACTACCGGTTCGTGCGAACCGGACAGAACCGATAGGATTTCACTACTGCTTCTAGTCCTTTTTTTATTAGATTAGACATATCCAATTCCTACAAGCATCTCTCCCAACGTTAGCAACTCCTGCTCCTCTTCCCTTCCCCAGAAGGCATCAGAAATCAACTCAATAGCTTCTGGACAGCAACGCAGAGAAGTCCTCATTTGAAAAAAGGGTTGGAGAATTTCTCCTTCCTTGGGCACCCTTCATCTCGACGAATCTGGTGACAGTTATTCTGACTCCGGTTTGCAAATTCACAAAGCTTTTTTTTAATAAAACGTGTTGGCAGAGAAAATGCTACCGGGCTTTTTTTTGCCACCCTGGACTAATCTGAGTCTCTTCTTGCATTGGGTGGCACCGCCTGCCCGGTTTCTCTCTCCAGATACATGGTAGAGACCAAGGGTGGGCTTCAAAATTTTTAGCAAGGGGTTCTCTGCCTGGTTGCTGGGTGGCGTGGCCATGGTGGGCATGGCCTAGTCAGCCTCCTGCACCATGGGAGGGTGGGATGTTTTTGCCCTCCCGGGCTCCGGAGGCTTTTCTCGAGCCTCCGGGAGGGTGAAAACGGCCTCCCCAGGCTCCAGAGGCTTTCCTTCAGCCTCCGGGAAGGTGAAAACGGCCTCTCCAGGCTCCAGAGGCGTTCCTTGAGCCTCCGGGGGGGTGAAAACGGCCTCCCCAGGCTCCAGAGGCTTTTCTCAAGCCTCCGGGAGGGTGAAAACAGCCTCCCCAGGCTCCAGAGGCCCTGTGGAGGCTGGAAATGGGCCCCTTTTCAGGCCTTCCCAAACTTCCGGTAGGCTTGTTTTTCACCCTCCTTGAGCCTCTGCACGTGCCCTGCACTTACCTGTATCCAAAATGGGCCATATGAAGACTCCTGGGAGGGGAGCGGTGGGCGGGGCCAGCCAGGAGTGGGATTTGGGGGTTCTCTGAACTGCACAGAATCTTAGCTAGAGGTTCTCCCGAACCCCTGCGAACCCCTAGCAGCCCCACCCCTGATGGAGACTCTTGATAAACCATTTGTGCTTTGCCCAAAGCAGTCTTCAAAGGAGCACAGGAACCAATAGGGTATCCTACAAGCTCTTCCCAGAGGCATTGCTTCGAAGTATGGAGGTTCTACTGAGCGGTCAAAGCTGCAACTCAAAGACTCTCTTCCGTTGGTCACTGATTTATTGCTCCCTTGCATTTTACGTTCTTAATTTCTCGCTCTGCTTGCCAGGGAAGAGAGTCGTGTTCCAAGATGATCTAAACAGGTAAGAATTAAATCAAAGCTATTGATCGAATTTCCCAGTTTTAGTGAGTCACAACTAAAATTATTGACTGTTTCAGCACCTGTCATGAACTAAGTAGAACGTAGAATAATAGGGCTGGATGGAACCTTGGAGGCCTTCTAGTCCATTCCCCTGTTCAAGCAGGAGACCCTATAACATTCCAGACAACAAGTTGTCCAGTCTATGCTTGTCAGACCTCCAGTGATGGGACACCTATAACTTCTGAAGGCAATCTATTCCACTGATCAATTGTTCTCCCTGACAGGAAATTTCTTCTCAATTCTAGCTTGGATCTCTCTTTAATGATCTTCCACCAGTGGTGGGATTCAGCTGGTTCGGACGAAACAGTAGTTAAATTGCTGGTTGGCCCCGCCCTGCCCTGCTCCACCCCTTCCAGTTTAGTTTTTTAGTTTTTAGTTTTTATTGAATTTCTATACCGCCCTACTCCCGAAGGACTCAGGGCGGTGCACAGCCATGAAATAAAACACATAGATATACAAAATTTAAAATCGAATAAAATGAATTAAATAAATTTGGCTGAATTAATACCCATAATTTAAAATACCCATAATTTAAAATACGGTAAAAATTTAAAATTTACGCTTAAAAGGGAGAAGATTTAGGTGAGGCCAGCTTGATGAAATAAAAGCGTCTTCAGCTCGCGGCGGAAGGTGCACAGATCCGGAATCCTCCGTATCTCTGGGGGGAGCTCATTCCAGATTGTTGGTGCCCCCACAGAGAAGGCTCTCCCCCTAGGGGCCGACAGCCGACATTGTTTGGCCGACGGCACCTGGAGGAGCCCCTCTCTGTGGGAGCGTACTGGTCGGTGGGAGGCTATTGATGGTAGTAGGCGGTCCTGTAAGTTACCAGGTCCTAAGCCATGGAGCACTTTAAAGGTGGTAACCAGAACCAGGAGTCCCCACGCACCCCATTTTGGCTCCCAAGTAAGTACAGGGAGGCATACTAGGCCCAAAACAGGGCCTGGGGGGGTGGGAGGGTCTGTGGCCCATTTTTGCTCCCAGGGGGGTGCAGGAGGCCGAGTGCTGCCTGTCACACCCCCTGGCCACGCCCACCATGGCCACGCCCACCCAGCCAGTCAGTAGGGCAGAAAACCGGTTGTTAAATTATTTGAATCCCACCACTGTCTTCCACCGTTTATTTCTTGTCCTGTCCTCAGGTGCTTTGGAGAATAAGTCAACCTCCTCTTCTCTGTAACAGTCCCTCAAGTATTGAAAGACAACTATCATGCCATCCTTCTCTTCGTTAGGCTGGACAATACTATTTCCCTCATTTGTTCACCATATGGTTTAACCTCCAGATCTCTTATCAACTTTGTTGCTGTTCTCCGCGCTCTTTCTAGGATCTCAATATCTTTTTTTATATCATGATGACCAGAACGGTACACAGTATTTCAAGTGTGGTCTCACCAATACAATATAAAGCGGAGATATCACTTCACATGATCTTGATGCCAGGGGTGAAATCCAGCAGGTTCTGACAGGTTCTGGAGAACCGGTAGCGGAAATTTTGAACAGTTCAAAGAACCGGTAGCGGAAATGTTTAGTAGTTCGGAGAACTGGCAAATATCTCCTCTGGCTGGTCCCAGAGTGGGGAGGGAATGGGGATTTTTTAGTATACTTCCCCTGGAGTGGAGTGGGAATGGGGATTTTGCAGTATCCTTCCCCTGCCATGCCCACCAAGCCACGCCCACAGAACCGGTAGTAAAAAAATGTGGATTTCACCACTGCTTGATGCTACCTCTCTGTTGACGCAACCTAGGATGTTATTAGCTTTTTCGGAATTGACAATGCCTAGCTTCTTAGACTAGAGACTGTCCTGCCAGTCGGAGGTGGGTTTCGCATAATTTGATTTGATTTGATTTGATTTATTAGATTTCTATACCGCCCTTCTCCCAAAGGACTCAGGGCGGTGTACAGCCATATTAAAACACATATAAATGTACAAAATTTAAAACAATTTACAATTGAATATATAAAAATTTGGCCCATAGATTAAAACACACATACACCCATTCTAAAATTCGTATTAGGCCAGGCCGGCTTGTTGGAACAAGAGGGTCTTCAAGGCATGGCGAAAGGTACGCAGGTCAGGGATGAGACGAATCTCAAGAGGCAGCTCATTCCAGAGGGTAGGTGCCCCCACAGAAAAGGCTCTCCCCCTGGGTGTCGCCAGTCAGCATTGTCTGGCCGACAGCACCCTGAGGAGCCCCTCTCTGTGGGAGCATATTGGCCGGTGGGAGGCTGATACTAGCAGCAGGCGGTCTCATATATACCCCAGTCCTAAGCCATGGAGCGCTTTAAAGGTAGTGACCAACACCTTGAATTGCACTCGGAAGACCACCAGGAGCCAGTGCAGCTCGCGCAGGAGGGGTGTTACGTGGGTGCGCCGAGTCGCCCCCATAACCACCCGCGCGGCCGCATTCTGGACCAGTTGGAGCCTCTGAGCGCTCTTCAAGGGGAGCCCCATGTAGAGAGCATTACAGTAGTCCAGACGGACATGATGAGGGCATGAGTGACCGTGCGCAGGGCATCCCGGTCCAGAAAGGGACGCAACTGGTGCATCAGGCGAACCTGATAAAAAGCTCCCCTGGCCACGGCCGTCATATGATCTTCCAAGGACAGCTGTGCATCCAGGAGAACACCCAAGTTGCGAACCCTCGCTGAGGGGGACAAGATCTCACCCCCAATAGTCAATTTTACCACAGGTTCACTGCACACCGAAAATGTGAGTGCACGTGCTTTGCTGATGCGCACGGCTTGCACACATGCGCGTGGCTTGCACTCATGCACGCAGCTTAGAAAATGTGACTAAATAGGATGGCATAGCGCCATGGGGCAGGATGGGTCCATCCATCCTGGGGCAGGGTGGGCCCCCACCTCACCCGCAGGGCGCCACTACCGGTTCACTCAAACTGATCCGAACCGGCTGAATACCACCGCTGCTGCCAGTCCCTCAGATATATTCAACTATAGGGTGACTTTATTCTCCCTGGGCACTACTCCTGGGTGTTATTTGGGGTTTTTCCTGCATCCTGGGGCTCCAGAATAACACCCCATTACTGAGCCTTATCGGTGGTTTAACATCAGCTGGAAGAGTTGACCACTGACTTGGGCAAGAAAAACAAGAATTTCATGCCTACCATCAAGTCACCATCTCTTGCCCAGCATCTCTCGGCCTTCTTGGCAGGGGTGGTTTGGTGGGGGAGGGGGTAATGTGACTGGGTGGGTGTGGCCAACTTTTTTTTTTAACTTTTCAAAGCATTTTTTCTAATGCTTTGAAAAGCCTCTGCCGATCAGGCAACTCAGCTGGGATCGTCATAGAAGCTTTTAAAAAAATACCTCTCTGCCGATCAGGCAACTCAGCTGGGATCGTCAGAGACTTTTCAAAGCATTTTTTTGACCACCTCTTCGGCCAAGAGGGTGCAGAAAAAAATGCTTTGAAAAGCCTCTGAGGATCCCAGCTGAGCCACGGCACCCGCCCTCTGGAATGAGCTACCCCCAGGGATACGACTGATCCCAAACCTCCGAACCTTTCACCGGGCTCTGAAAACGTTCCTATTTCGGCAAGCCGGGCTGGCTTAAAAAATTTTATTGGTGAATTTTATGGGTAAGGGGTTTTAAGTTGGGGAAAGCCATTGGATTTAAATGTATTTTAATGTTTATATTGTATGTTTTTTAATCTTGGCTGTTCACCGCCCCGAGTCCTTCGGGAGAGGGGGCGGTATAAAAATTTAATAAATAAATAAATAAATAAAATAAATCAGAGGCTTTTTTTTTTTTTACTTTTAAAAGCATTTTTTTGTCGGAAGAGGTTGTAGAAAAAATGCTTTTAAAAGTTTTTTTTTAAAAAAGCCTCTGATGATCGTGCGGCTCAGCTGGGCATGGTGGGGGGGGCGCGCAGGGATTTTTGCTACCGGTTCTCCGAACCACCCGCTGCCATCGCTACCGGATCGGGTGATCCGGTCCGAACCGGGAGCATTTCACCCCTGCTTCTTGGGAAACTCCAGTTGGGAGCCAAGGCTGTTCAGCTGTTGGAGAACAGCAAAAGCAACAAAGAAAAGTTTTGCTCAGAGTTGAAGAGCCCCGGGAAACAAGCTAACTTGCCAACTCTAGAGTAAGATATACGAGCAAAGGAATGCTGGAAGCTAAATATGCAAAACAAATAATTTGCTGCTTGTATGATCTTGATCGACGCCACGCTGGTGTACGTGCACACATTCCTCGTTTCCCACCATTGTGGTTTGCGTTCATACAGTCAGTGAAAACTAAAAGTTGTTGCAGCTAATTACGAATAATGATTGATTTTTTTTTTAAGGGTGGGGACCTCAGGATCAAATCTATCCCAATACAGATAGTCCTCAATTTACAACAGTCTGCTTAGTGACCCGTTCGACTGTTATAATAGCACTAAAAGAAGTGACTTATGGCTATTTTTCACACTTATGACCATTGCAGCATTCCCCACGGTCACATGATTTACATTCGGATGCTTGACAACTGACTCATATTTATGACGCTGCAGTGTCCCGGCATCACATGATCCCCCTTTTTTCAAGTTTCTGGCGAGCAAAACCAGATTTGCATTTTACAACTGCAGTGATAACGCTTAACAAACGCGGCAAGAAAAGTCACAACAACATGGGGCAAAATTCACTTAACAGATATCTCACTTAGCAACCAAAATTTGGGGCCCAATGACGGTCATAAGCCGAGGACCATGTGTACATGAATAAATAAATCTCTGCAAGTTCACGAAGATCTTTCAAAATCAATGACATTTTGGAGCTCTTGTTGTCAGGCGTGAAAGACCAGATCCATACATGAAAATTCAATTCAGTTGATTTAGTTGCTAAAAGTCTATGCATAGGAATCTTCTCAGCACCTCCTTGGAGTTTGATAAGGGTCAATGCAGGAGTGAAATCCAGCAGGTTCTGACAGGTTCTGGAGAACCGGTAGTGGAAATTTTGAGCAGTTTAGAGAACCGGTAGCGGAAATTTTGAGCACTTTAGAGAACCGGTAGCGGAAATTTTGAGCAGTTCAGAGAACTGGTAGCGGAAATTTTGAGTAGTTCGAAGAACCGGCACATACCACCTCTGGCTGGCCCCAGTGTGGGTTGGGAATGGAGATTTTACAGTATCCTTCCCCTGGAGTGGGGTAAGAATGGAGATTTTGCAGTATCATTCCCCTGCCACGCCCACCAAGCCACACCCACAGAACCGGTAGTAAAAAAAAATTGTATTTCACCACTGGGTCAATAGAAACCAAGGAGAGTTGGATTTAGTTCACTTGTGACTATGTAGAGATTCTTGGCTGATCCCTCTTTTAACTCCCCTCTCAGGTGCTCCCCCTTCTTCTCCTTCATTTGGGCAAGTTCTTGTGAAGTTTTGACATTTCAAAACTTGGCATATGAGAACTTGGGAATGAGATCACCACACTTTTTCAAGATTTGACAGCTCATGACCTTGAGAGAATTTGGCCCTTTATTTCACTTCCTTTTGACACCTGAAAAAGACGCCAACACTGATTTATAGCATGCTTGTAATATATCAATATGCTGGCTGAAGATTTAATTCTGTTCAGTTTTGAAGCTCTAAATAACGTATGATCTGTTTATTTGGCAGAGTTGACAGGAAGCTACCTTCCTGAGAAAGCTACAGGATGATTGCGGCAACCAAGAACAACAAATATAGAAGATATTTTGCACCTCAAGCTGTTTTCGGGCCTGTACAGAGAAAAAGACAATTCTCTTAACACTATAAGAGTGTTATACTTTTTATAACACAAAAAGGGGCTTTTTGAAGAACTGGACTTTCTGGTTTTTCTTTGAAGATGTTTTGCTTCTCATCCAAGAAGCTTCCAGGGATGAAGAGGCTTCTTGGATGAGAAGCAAAACGTCTTCAAAGAAAAACCAGGAAGTCCAGTTGCCTCTTGAAAAAGCACCTTTGGGACAACCATGACCTGGATGACTGAGAATCTCCATAGACATTTAATGTCCACATTTAATGTCCCACAGAATGCAGAATTTTAAAATAAGACTATGAAAAGTGTCTATTTATCACTGATTTACTGAAGGTAATTAAGATGTAAATGCAGCCAGAGAGGTGGCCTAGTGGTGAAGACAATCGCCTCCCATTTATAAGGGTGAGAATTCAATCCTAGGTAGTGACAGATCGCAAAGAAAAAAATATCTGCTGTGAACTCCTCCTAGGTGTCAGGAAGGGCATCCGGCCAATAAATGCTCAGCTCCATTCAGTCGCCTCCACTCTACTTCGAATGAAGCTATCACATGGTCGTTGAAAGGGAGTTTTTTAAAATTAAGATGTAAATAATTTAAAGGCTTAAATATCATCTTTGGACTCTCAGCTGGCCTGGATTGTCCTAGATGTTCTTGGGATTCCAGAGGGACCCCAAAAAAGTCCTGACAGTTTCCAGTGTCCAAATTGTAATTCAAGAATATTGGCTCTGAATGTAGATCAAGGATGTTCTCAACAGAATAGAATAGAATAGAATAGAATAGAATAGAATGGAATGGAATGGAATGGAATGGAGTGGAGTGGAGTGGAGTGGAGTGGAGTGGAGTGGAGTAGAGTAGAGTAGAGTAGAGTAGAGTAGAGTAGAGTAGAGTAAAATATATGGAATGGAATGGAATGGAATGGAATAGAATATATGGAATGGAATTTATGGAATAGAATAGAATAGAATAGAATAGAATAGAATAGAATAGAATAGAATAGAATAGAATAGAATAGAATAGAATAGAATAGAATAGAATAGAATAACAGAGTTGGAAGGGACCTTGGAGGTCTTCTAGTCCAACCCCCTGCTCAGGCAGGAAACCCTACACCACTTCAGACAAATGGTTATCCAACATCTTCTTAAAAACTTCCAGTGTTGGGGCATTCACAACTTCTGCAGACAAGTTGTTCCACTTATTAATTTTAGAATATAATTTTATATTCTAAATTTTACGTCATACAGTATACCTTATTTTAATTGTGATGCTTCTGATATAGATAAACAAACAATAATTGGAAGTGATTTGTTTCATATTTCGGCTCCTGTCTTACATCATTAATATCTCAACAATGAAATCATATTCTCAGATACATAATATTTTCATCACTAATGAAAATCCTTCTTCGCGGGGTTATATATATATATATTTCTCCTTTACACACGGGAAGTGTTTTGGGCTCAGTTATTTCCTAATTTCTCACTGTCTGAAATTAAAGCATGTGAATAATCATGCTATTTCACGAAGCTTTACATTCATACCTTGAATTTATCCTTGTTGAAAGATTTTTTGCAAAAGAAATAGAGCCGTAAATGTTACAAATGACATAATGGGAAATGGTATTGATGTCAAAGACCAGGAAATACTGGAGGAATTTTTTTTCCAGATTAATGGAATCGGTTACACTACTCGATGCCAGTAAAGCATTTATTTGAAGTCGTATTATCACATAAGCTTTGTACAAAAAGAGATACAGTGTTTCCCCAAAAATAAGACCCTGTCTTATTTTTATTTTTATTTTTTTGAACCCTGAAATAAGCGCTTGGCTTTATTGTTATGCGCTCAAAAGCCCAATTGGGCTTATTATCAGGGGATATCTTATTTTGGGGAAAACAGGGTAGCAACTGGATAAAGAAAAGGTTTTAAGGGGAAAAGTTAAATAATAATAATTATTAATCCACCTTCTCTCTCTCCTGATTGATGTAGATTTTTGGTCTCTGCTAAATATGAACTGAACCAACAATACAACAGATCTCCAACATTCTTAGATATTTATCCATCAACACATTAAACTAAGGAATGCCGCACATCCTTATTAAGCCATTCACTAATTCATTTCGCTGATTCTCACACATCCTTTGCTTTTATCATCTATAAATAGCCCTCGACTTACCACAATTCGTTTAGTGACCATTCAAAGTTACAGCAGACCTGAAAAAAGTGACGTACGAGACCATTTGTCACACTTATGACTGTGGGAGCATTCCAGCAATCACGTCATCAAAATTCAGACGCTTGACAACTGATTCATATTTGTGACGGTTGCAGTGTCCCAGGGGTCATGTGTTCCCCTTTTGCGACCTGCTCCAGTGGTGGGTTGCTCCCAGTTTGGTCCGATTCTATAGAACCGGTAGTAAAACGGGCGGGAGGCTCCGCCCACCCGGCATGACGTCATCATGTGTGATCTGCACATGCGCAAAAGCTTCTTCTTCTTCTTTTTTTGGAAAAAAAATTCAGTTGTATTTCTTATACACATAATATAAAACGTACATTTTCTTATACATAATTAATCCTACATATACATGTTTTCCTTAAAGAAAGCATTAAAATAAGGCATTTTAATTACAATCGGAGTTGCTCTTCTACCATTTCTTCCTTCTTTTCACAACAACCCTTCTTCTTCTCTTTCCCTTCCCTCCCTCCTCTCCTCTCCTACTTTTTCTTCCCTCCTCTCCTACCTCATCCTACTTCCCCTTCCTTTCCCCCACTCCTCTCTTCTTTTCCCCCTATTCACCTTCTCTCCTACTCCTGTCCTCTGCCCTTCCTTCCTCTCCTTTTCCCTTTCTCCCATTCCTCTCCCTCCCTCTCCTCTTCCTACCCTCTCCTCCTCTCTCCTTTCTATCTTCTGTGGGCATGGCTTGGTGGGCATGGCAGGGGAAGGATACTATAAAATCCCCATTCCCACCCCACTCCCGGGGAAGATTACTGCAAAATCCCCATTTCCTCCCAATCAGCTGGGACTCAGGAGGCAGCGAATAGATGGGAGTGGGGCCAGTTCCGAACTACTCAAAATTTCCGCTACCGGTTCTCCAGAACTGGTCAGAACCTGCTGAAACCCACCTCTGAAACCAACCCACAAGCTTGGAGAACAAGCCTTCAGCCTCACTTTCAACAAATGTTCAGTAAGTTTTCTTTCTCTCATACATACAGAATATTTCTCAGGAATCAACTAAAGAGTAAAAAAAAAAAAAAAAAAAATCTGGCCCTGTCCCCAGTTTATCATAAAGCCACATTTCACTCCCCACATTTTGCTCTGTTTGAATCCTTTCAACCTATTTCCCCCAAATACTTTTTCCTTTTTTTTTTTTTGATTTTAAAAACAAACTTTATTCAATATAAAAAGATAAAAATTGTACAGAACGTTCTTAACTCTAAAAAAGAAAATACAATTCTAAATTACATATATACTAAAACTAACAAACAGGATTATCTATACATAATATTTAAACATGTGAATATATATATATACATTAACCTTAATTTCTTAATGACAGTGTATATTTGTTTCCTTTAATTTCTTTCTGTATTTGACTTTACTTTTTTTTCCCATCTATTAATCCATTCATACCATCTGTCCCATATTTGGAAATACAGTGAGTCTTCCTTATCGTTTAATTTTAAAGTTAATCTATCCATACTTTTTCCAATGCACATTTTAAAAAAAATACTAATCCTTTATCATTTTTATATGCACAACTTCTGGCTTTTCTTTCACCTAAGAAAAGAGTATTTTTTTTGTAATTGTCAGGCTCTAAACTAAGACTAAAACGAATAATCATGTTATTCCTATATTTCTTCAGAAGAGAGGGTTGAATCTTAAGAGTCCAAAATGCATTCTTAATCTTCTCACTAAAGTCTATCTTGAATTAGTGAGAAGAGAGCATCGGACCTCCCATCGGCCCCCCCTCCCCCCACCCCTTGTTTTCAGCCATGGCCGGGCTGATGCTGCCCCCTGTTGGTGAAACCTTTCCCACTTCACGGTATTCACTTGTACAGTTGTGGCCAACTTTTTGGGAAAAGTGTATTTTCTAAAACTAGCTAATAACACCACTTTTCTTTCGAGTAGTACCATAAAATTATACATCAATGAAAAGATAATTTAATCACGAATGTAATGCAATAGCTTTTATGAAGGATTTGCTATTAGAATAGCAGTTACAGTATAAAGAAGAAAAGCGAAACACCGTAGAAAAAACGAGATATACAAAAATGATCACCATGTCAGTTAATACTTCGTTGGGTAACCTTTAGCATGAATTACAGCCTTACAACGTCTTCCCATGGAGGGAACCAAGGCTTTTAGTTCTGCAGCTGTTCTAATGTGAAACCAAGATTGAATGATGGCTTCTATTAACTATTAACTCTTAAGAGCCTTGGTAGTACAGTGGTCTAAGGCACCCTGTTATTAAGCTGGTTATTAAGACCAGCTGCCTGCAATTATTGCAGGTTCGAATCTCGCCAAGGCTCAAGGTTGACTCAGCCTTCCATCCTTTCTAAGGTAGGTAAATTGAGGACCCAGTTGTGGGGGCAATAAGCTGACTTCGTATAAATATACAAAAAGGATGAAGACTATTGCTGAGCACATTGTAAGCCGCCCTGAGTCTCCGGAGAAGGGCGGCATATAAATCAAATTAAAAAAAAAAACTGGGTTTTATTGCTGGGTCGTTTCTGATTATCAAGTTTCTTTCGTCGGCTCCATAGATTTTCAATTGGGTGAAGGTCTGGGCTATTCTCAGGCCATTCCAGAAGTGGAATATGATTATTTTATAATCCCCAAAAAGGTGGTGTTACTAGCCATCAAACCTCAAAAATACTCTTTTCCCAAAAGGTTTCCACAATTTCGGCCACTACTGTACGACAACTAGATTAGGGAAAATCCGTGATTCAGACTGCTTCAGCCACCAATTTGCTGAGTTATAACAGAATAACAGAGTTGGAAGGGACCTTGTAGATCATCTAGTCCAACCCCCCACCCAAGCAGGAAACCCTACACCATTTCTGACAGAGGGCAGTCCAGTCTCTTCTTCAAAGCTTCCAGGGATGAAGCTCCCACAACTTCTGAAGGCAACTTCTGTTCCATGGGTGGATTGTTCTCGCTGTCAGAAAATGTCTCCTTCTTTCCAGGTTGAAAAATCTCTCCTTGATCAGTTTCGCTCTTGTCTGGTCTACCTAATTCCAGAATAGATGATAAATACATTCTGGAATTAGGGTTATAATATCATGCAAATATATTCTGGAATGGTTGTGAAAATGTGAATTTGAAATCATTCCTCTAAAGAGCAAAGAGTCTTTGGTGGCTCAGTTAAGAACGATCGGATCGTGATAAGGATTTTACTCCTTAAAAAATAAAACTTAAAAGCTTAACACTGAGAATGGGCTATCTCAATGATGGCTAACCTTTTCGCTGTCGCATGCCAAAAGCAGGGGGAGAGTAAGGGGTTGCGCATGCATGTGACCACACCCATAATGTGACCCCCTGCATGACCCCCTGCATGACCCCTGCCCTCCTGTGCATGCATGTGTGACACCCCTCGCCCCCCCTGTGGCCCGTTTTGGGCCTGGCAAGCCTTCCTGAAGCCTCCTGGGACCAAAAACATGTACTGCACCCCTCGTGGCCTTTTTTCGTGCGGAGGGTGCACCATTCCCCCTGTGCTCCCCCCACCCCCGTGCATGCCCATGAGATCTGCCCCCGCACATGAGTGTGTGTCTCCCACATGTGCACCATCCCTGCACCAGAGACCCAAAAATCAGCTGGCTGGCGGGAGGCACGTGCACATGCGGAGTGGAGCTGAGCTGGGTGACGGCTTGCGTGCCCGCAGAGAGGGCTCCGCGTGCCACCTGTGCCACGCGTGCCATAGGTTCACCATCGTGCGGCTATCTTAATAAACCACGGCACTGAAAATCTTCACATGGCCTCATCAGAGGTGGGATTCACTTACCTTCCCTACCGGTTTGCAAATGTGAGCATGCGTGAGCGTGTGCTCGCTTCGCTCACACGTGCCATCTTTGCACATGTGCACGGTCTTCTGCGCATGTGCAGTAGTCATGCATTACGTCCGAGTGGGTGGGCGGAAACTCCCGCAGTTGCCGCTACAGGTTCGTGCGATCCGGAGAGAACCGGCTGAATCCCACCACTGGACCTCATTCATAAATGCTTTTAATTGGGGTTTCCATAAAATGTACTTGGTAGCAAGGAAAGAGGGGTCCTATGGAGGATGAGGTTTTACGGAGAGCATCTCACCCATCTTTCATTTACTGGGAGGACCTGTTGCTGCCTGCTCAGTTATTGGTGACAACAAGAATTACATTAGTCAAGTTGTAAAATTCTTCCTGAAACTCCTGAGGCTGAAAAAAACACAAGAGGAGTGCTTCAGAAGAAAGACTAAGAGGAAGGTCACACGCCTGAGGGTTGTGAGTGTGCAGACATCTCATGGGAACAAACTTTCATTCCTGACTGAACATATTCATTGAATCATAATGCTGGATGGGACCATAGTGTCGGAATGCATTTTGTTGGAATATATTTTTATGCAACAACTACAGTAGCATTCAGCCAGTAGATGGCAGTGTTTACAAGTTTGGATCTATGGTATATACTCTATGTTCTTAAATCGAGTTTCCTGTTTCCTGTTACAGTTAAGCAGTTAAGCAGTAAAGCGCATGGTGACTGTACTCTTTGTTTGATCGGTGGTGCTATATATAAACAGAATTTCTAACACTTGAAGATCATCTAGTCCAATCCTATGCCCAAGGCAGGAAGGGAGCCCAGTTCCTCAAGACAGATTTATTTATTTGTTTGAAATTCTTAGCTGCCCAATTCCAATGGACTCAGATCCCAAGAAGCTTCTTTAGCTCTGACAGGATAGTGGGGAATGGAAGGATTTATATTCCTTGCAGACAGCTGGTAAGAAGCTTCTTGGATGAGAAATGAAAGGTCTTCAAAGAAAAACCAGAAAGCCCAGTTGCCTCTTGAAAAAGCACCTTTGGGGCCATTACAGAAAGAAAAAAAAATATATCTGGAGAAGAACTAGACCAGGGGTCAGCAACCCGTGGCTCTGGAGCCACATGTGGCTCTTTCATCCCTCTGCTGCATCTCCCTGTCGCCAGTGGGCTCCACAATTGATAGGGCTTTCGGTTAGGACAGGTAGCGGAAAAAGGATGCCGTGCTAGGAGGAGACTCTATGGTGGGGGAGCCGGACTTCCGGTCGGCTCCAGAATTGAACGGGGGGCTTCCAGTTAGGACCTTTGTGGCTCTTTGAGTGTTTAAGGCTGTCGACCCCTGAACTAGACGTAGTAGACCACTACATATTCCTTGGCCAATGGATCTCAATGGAAGGTGAAAGAACCGGAGCCTGGATAGCTCAACAGACAGAAGCACTGTAATTTAACACCAGCTGTCTGCATTCAAAGTAAGATCGAATCTCGCCAGGCTCAAGGTTGACTCAGCCTTCCATCCTTTCTAAGGTAGGTAAATTGAGGAGCCAGTTTGTGGGGGCAATAAGCTGACTTTGTATAAATGTACAAACGTATGAAGGCTATTGCTTAACGCACTGTAAGCCGGCCTGAGTCTCCGGAGAAGAGCGGCATATAAATCAAATTAAAAATAAATAAATAAATAAAAAATCGAATGGCATGTTAAATGCGGTTGGCAGGCATTCAGCAAGCTAAGCATAATTTCCAAGAACAACCTCCCCCTATGCCTGAAGAGAAAAGTTTTTGATCAGTGTGTGCTACCTGCTGTAACGTACATTGTTGAAACATGGACCTGAACCTCACAATCGATACCAAAGCTCAGAGTGAAACAAAGAGCCACGGAAAGCTACATGTCCGGCATTACAAGGCAAGATAGAAAGACCTGCACATGGATTAGAGAACAAACGAAAGTATACGATGCCATCAAAAGAGTAAAAGAATTGCAATGGAAACAGGCTGGTCACCAGGGATGGGTTCTAAATTTTTTTACTACCGGTTCAGTGGGCGTGGCTTATTTTGTGGGTGTGGCTTGGAGGTCATGTGACTAGGTGGGCGTGGCTAGCTGGTCAGAGTCATTTCTGGAAGGTCCTCGCACTTACGACCAGTCCTCGCACTTACGACCCGACTCATTTGTTTGCTTTTAACACTGATCAGCTGTAGGGCAGCCCTTTGAAGCCCCGCAGCAAGAGTTTAAACAGTTTTTTTCCCTCTAGTCGTCAGCTGGGACTCAGGAGGCAGCAATAGATTGGGGGTGGGACCAAATAAAAGGTCAGAATAATGTGGGGGGGGTGGGGGGCTGGGAGGGCGGGGGGGAGAACCGGTTCGGTGATGTCATATCATCACTGCTACCGGCTCGGCCGAACCGGACCAAACCAGGAGGAACCCACCACTGCTGGTCACATAGCAAGACAAACCGAAGGCAAGTGGACCAAGGCAGTCACAGAATGGATCCCACTGGATCAAAAACATTCACGAAAGAGACCTAAAACAAGATGGAGTAACGACATCAGCAAGTATTGGGGGCCCAATTGGCAAAAGGAAGGTCAGGACTGGTATTGGTTGGAAACATGAAGAAGAGGCCTTCATCCTGCAGTGGATAGACAATGGGTAAAGTGATGATGATGATCATCTGTTCTGTCCCCGTACCACACACGCACCCCCACAGACGGCCCGGAGTTAATAAGCCACACGACAAAACTCTTTGAAGATAAAGCTGGCAGCAACCCAGTGGCTAGCTGCCAATTCAGACTTTACTCACACAAAACAAAGATTAGACTGCAAGCATTCCGATAAAACAGGCAGCGTTTTCAACAATACAAGGATTAATCCAAATGCAGTCCGATAAAGCAGGCAAAGTCCACTAACGCAGAGATCATGGATTATTTCCAGTTTTTGCTCGTCACAAACTGAACCGGTCACCACACCCACATTTATATCCTGTGGGGTGTGGTCCACTGACTCAGCTAATCTCTGGCACGCCTTCCCCTCTGTTGTGCACGCTTCTCCCTGCGCCTCTGCCGAGGGTCCAGCCAGCACTTATCTTCTTCATCACTGTCCACCTGTGGCTGTGGGGATGTTCTTGGCTCTGAGCCTATCTTTTGGCCTTCGGTGTCCTCCGGAGGCATTGCCAGAGAGGAGGGTCCTGGAGAGGGAGGCCTTGCCAACTCCTCTCCCTCACTCTCAGAGTCTGCATCTGTCGATAGCCCAGGTTCAGGCAACGGAGCCACAACAATCATCATCATCTTTTAACTATCCCATAATCCCTTGTGGGATGGAGTCTGGGCAACTGAATGAAGCCGAGTGTTTACTGGCCGGATGCCTTTCCTGTCGCCAATTCAGAGATATATTTTTTTTCAGCAGATATATTCTCATCGTGCCCAGAGAGAGAAATATCTCCCTCTCAGGGGTGGGCTGCTGGGGGTTCGCATGGGTTCAGGAGAACCTCTAGCTAAGATTCTGTGCAGTTCGGAGAACCCCCAAATCCCATTCCTGGCTGGCCCCGCCCACCCTGATCCTCCCCTCCCAGCAGTCCCTCCGTGGCCTGTTTTGGATATAAGTATGTGCATGGTGTGCACAGAGGCTCGAGGAGGGCGAAAAACAGGCCTCCCGGAAGTACAGGAAGGCTGGAAACAGCCCCGTTTCTGGCCTCCAGAGGGCCTCTTTTCGCCCTCCCAGAGGCTCGAGAAAAGTCTTTGGAGCCTGGGGAGGGGCCATCCCTCCAGCTGTGGTGCAGGAGGCCAACTAGGCCAAGCCCACCATGGCCATGCCCACCCAGCGACCAGGCAGAGAACACCTTGCTAAAATTTTTGAAGCCCACCCCTGCTGCCTCTACCTAGGATCGAACTCACGGCCTCCTGATTGTGAGGCGAGAGTTTCACCTCTAGGCCACCACACCACTCTGATGATGATGATGATGATGATGATGATGATGATGATGATGATGATACCTCCTTATAGCAAAGGGGTTGTAATAAGACAGAAGTCCTTTCTGAATATTAAATACCAAAAAAAAATTATTTTTGTAGCTGTAAAAATTCTCCTCACGAAGCCTTCCGAAATGCAAAGAAATCTATCAAACAGCAAGTCTCTTACTGTTCATTGGGGATTATGTCTTGATCTGCAAGTGAATTCGACATCAGATCTCTTAGAGAGTCTGTCTGGGCATTCTTTTCTAATTTTCCATATTATTTTATTTTATCTTGCTCGACAGGCCTTCTTTTCTTTTCTTTCATCCTCTTTGGGAGTCCTCCAGCCGTAATTCAGGCTTTACTACATCAGAGCGATCTGGATTAAAATTAAACTTCTTAAGGGGATTAAACAATCATTTCAGGCCCTATGCTCGGCATTTGAAAACACGATGGACGTAGCCAGTGCATTCCCTTGTAATTCATCTCAATGTGGAGATTTGGAGGGGTCAGTTTCAGGGTCTTATGGCTTGAGCTAAACCTCTTGTT
Source organism: Pantherophis guttatus (assembly GCF_059756535.1). Classification (NCBI taxonomy): domain Eukaryota; kingdom Metazoa; phylum Chordata; class Lepidosauria; order Squamata; family Colubridae; genus Pantherophis; species Pantherophis guttatus. Next base: position 84,146,629 of record NC_142069.1, read on the forward strand.
CTTTCTTGGTGATGTTCTGTCCCCAACCTCATACACACACACCAACAGACGTTCAGGAGTTAAAGACCAAACCAGCCGGCAAAATCCTTTACCTTATGATAATGGAACTAGGCAACAACCTAGTGGCTGCCTGCCAAGAGTTTATTATTTACAAAGAGGAGAGATAACTTCTCCCCACTTCTGATACATCAAAGGAAAGCAGCCCAATAATTACGGAATTAAATCAAGTCCAGAGATACTCCAGCAAAGTCTTAAAGCAAAAGTCCGGCAATGCAGAATGGCGTGGAAGCTTTCAGCTTTGTTCGTCACAAGGTTTGACTGGCCACCACGCTCCCTTTTATATCCTGTGGTGTGTGGTCCAGTGACTCAGCCTAATCTCGGGCACGCCCTTTCTTCTGTTGCGCGTGCTTATCTCTGCGACGCTGGTGTGGGTCCAGCCAAGACTCATTACCCTCATCACTGTCCATCTGTGGCTGTGTGGACATGTTTGGCCCTGGCCCTATCTCTTGCCCTTCGGTGGACACCACAGGCATTGCCAGAGAGGAGGGTCCTGGAGAGGGAGGCCTTGCCAACTCCTCCCCTTCACTCTCGGAGTCCTCTCCTGCCGATGACACAGGCTCAGGTAACGGAGCCACAACATGTGACAGATATAACACATTGTAAACCAGAGATTTGAGTTTGGAGTTTAATTCTGCCCTGGTCTTTTTCATTTGGACTCTGGTTTCACTTACTTTCCTTATAATTTTTTTTCCATGGAATCCAGATTAACAGAGTTCGAAGGGACCTTAGAGGTCTTCTAATCCAATCCCCTGCTCAGGCAGGAGATCCTATACCTGTGATGATGAACCTATGGCACACATGCCACAGGTGGTACACAGAGCCCTCTCTGTGGGCATGCCAGCTGTTGCCCCAGCCCAGCTCCACCACGTGTGTATCAGTGGTGGGTTGCTACTGGTTCTCCCCGGTTCTTGCGAACCGGTAGTGGAAATTTTGAGTATGTTGTGACCCCGGCCCCAGAGGCTGATTTATCTTCGCATGCTGATTCGGAGGATGATATGGAGGAGGAGGAAGCTGTCACGAGCTATGTGCCGGAGGGGCCGTCTTCACTGGTGAGTCAGCAAGAACTGACAGGTGCTGACGTGCCTATGGACCCCAGCCAAATTGAGGAGGAAACAGAGGCCAGTAACGACGAGGGGGAGCCTCTATTGGATGCAAGAGAGAGACGTAGGAGACGTCGTAGAGAACAGCTATTGCCACGTCCTAAGAGGTGTGGTCAGGAGACGTAGGGCCACATCCTACAAAGTATAAAAGAGGTGTGACTGGGCTGGAAAGGCGTGGTGAACAATTTGTTGGAGTTTTGGATGCAGTGGAGTTACAACTGTTAGTTTGGAGTTTTTTGACAAAAGTCTGCATTCCTGCATTAGCCTGCTGGCCATCTGCCAAGACCTTTGGAACATTGCCCGGTAACTATTGGACTGATATACGCTTTGGAAGAGAACTATTTATTAAAGGGTCAGCTTCAGTCTCTCTAGCCTGCGTTTGTTACTGCCGGGCTAATTGAGCCTCTGCAAGGCCACTCATGGGAGGGGACAGAACAGGGTAGTTCGGAGAACCAGTAAATAGCACCTCTGACTGGCCCCACCCCCATCTATTCTCTGCCTCCCGAGTCCCAGCTGATCGGCTAGAAGGAAAAAATCAAGGTTCATTTGACAAAGAAAAGGAAAAAAAAAACAAGACACCGTAGCTTTAAATTGAGAAGCCAAGAAGCCTCCCAACTGATCGGCTAGAACCGATCCACTCCTTGTAAACCACTCGGTGGTGGTAGATTGGCAATTGAGGCCAAGCTGCCTGAAAGCGGTTTCCGATGCTCTCAGTGATGGCAGAGGGGCAAAAAACTATTTAAACTCTTGCCACGGTGCTTCAAAGGGCCGCCCTACAGCTGATCAGCGGTAAAAGGCAGTGTGGTGGTAGACCAGTGCACTCCAAAAACAAATGGGTAGACTGGTATGCACCAAAAACAAATAGGTAGACCGGAACACTCCAAAAACGAATGGGTAGACCGGTACAGCTCTGCAAGCAGTTAAAAGCCTGGTACACCAGTACCTCTGCTAAATCCTAAAGAATTGTTTGTCCCCTGACCATCAAATCATGCCCACAATATAAGCCATGCCCACAGAACTGGTAGTAAAAAATTTTAGAACCCACCCCTGATGTGCATGCCTCCCGTTGACCAGCTGGTCTTCAGGTCTCTGCTGCATATGCGTGGGGGGCTGGGCCTTCCCCAATCTCCACAGGTTCCCCCCCCCCAGTGCGCCCTACCTTTCTACTCCATTTCTTCAACCCACACCAACCTGAAGCCAAAACTGGGCATTGGGCGCCGTGAGAGGTACCCCCCCCCCGTGCCCCATTTTGGGCCTGGGAAGCTTCCTGCACCAACCTGGAAGCCAAGATCGGGGGCGAGGGGCGGGGTGCATGTGTGGGGGATGCTCTGTAATGTGCGGGGGGCACTCGCATTGCAATTTGGGGGTTCACACATACATTCACGTGGTTTGGGCACTCGGCACCAAAAAGGTTAACCATCACTGTCCTATACCATTCCAGACAGGTATTGTTGGAAGTCTCCCTTCTCCCACCCCAGAGAATGAAATATTTGGGGGAATATTAAAAGAGGTAGAATATTATATTTCCCCAATGGAGAAGTGGAGAAAAATCTTAACACGGGCAGAAAGCAGCCCCAGTCTTTGTTAATAGCCTCAAGGAGAAGGCTCAAGAACGCCTTCAGCCACAGCTCCCACGGCTGATGGGATTAAGAATGTACATTCCCTGCCCAAATTTTAAGGACAGGACAGGACCTTTAGGACATAATAGGATTAACCCACCACCATTGAAATATTAAAAGACACAAGGCTCACTACATCGCACAACCCCACTGGAGCATCTCAATCACAAAACCCCAGAACCCTATGAAGATCCATCCACTCACTCAACCACCTGGTCAACCATCCCAGAAACATGATGCTGTCACTGAAGTTTCTGGAAACTAAATAAACTTTCTTTCCTTGCAATCAGCCTCCATTTCATTCCCAGTGCCTTTCTATTGGATTGGAACTGGAACTGGATTATTTTTTCCCCCCACAATATTTTTTTAAAAAATATTATGTTGGGAAAGAATGAAGGCAAAAAAAGAAGGGGGTGGCAGAAGATGAGATGTTTGATAGAGTCCTTGACATAATGAACATGAATTTGGGTAAACTCCAGGAAAGGACAGGGGAGGACAGGGGAGCCTGCTGTGCTACAGTCCACAGGGTCATGAAGAGTCAAACACAATTTAGCAACTGAACAACAACAACAAAAATATCCTTTTATGTCTAAAAATATGTTTCCATGTTTCCAGGACTCTTAAAAGATTTGCTTGAGAAGGTTCTGCTCTGACTTGGATCATTATCTGAAGGTTAAAGGTAAAGGTAAAGGTTCCCTCACACATATGTGCTAGTCATTCCAGACTCTAGGGGGCGGTGCTCATCTCCATTTCAAAACCGAAGAGCCAGCGCTGTCCGAAGACGTCTCCATGGTCATGTGGTCGGCATGACTAAATGCCAAAGGCGCACGGAACACTGTTATCTTCCCACCAAAGGTGGTCCCTGTTTTTCTACTTGCATTTTTTACATGCTTTCGAACTGCTAGGTTGGCAGAAGCTGGGACAAGTAATGGGAGCTCACCCCGTTACATGGCACTAGGGATTCGAACCACTGAACTGTCGACCTTTCAATCGACAAACTCAGCATCTTAGCCACTAGACCACTGCGTCCCTATCTGAAGGTTGGCTATTGGCTAATGAGCAGAGTTGGGACACCGATATTTTGGAGTTTACATGCTTGAAAAATCAACCTAACCTTTATCTTCCATTTTCCTTCCCTCCCCCCCGCCAGGAATTCAGATAGTATCTTTTTCTTTTTAAATCGAGGGAGAGTGTGCTTTAAATCAGTGTTGGCTCATGATGGCCCCCTGGGCAAGTCCCGATATCAGGAAACCAAAAACCAAGAAAGACACACAGGGTTATTTCAAAATAATTTCCTTTTATTGTTCCTTGCCGACAGACAGAATCTTGCCAAACTAAAGCAAATTACTTGCAACGTTTAAAATATACTCTGAGAACTTCCAGGGAAGGAGCTGTCTTGACTCTCTTCCTTCCAACCAAACTATCTAAACTTCGCTGCCTCTCGGGTCGTCTGGAATGCAGCCCCTCCCTTCTGGGAATTCAGACTACATTCCACCACACCGCAGTCTTGGCAAGATTTCAGAAGTGGTTTGCCGTTGCCTTCTTCCCAGGGCTTGGTGAGAGAGACTGGCTCAAGGAACTCCAGCTGGCTTTGTAACTACCGTAAGCCACGGCTGAATTCACCTTCTCCCGGTTCCTGCTGGCTTTGTGCCTTCATCCCTGCACCAAACTGGCTCTCACACAGCATGAATTTTGCTTGCCCCAAATGTGGTGTTTTCTTTAAATATGTTATCCTCTTTTGGTGGAATGCAACTTCAAGGTTTGTTGGTAAAAATTGTAGGAAGTTAGCCCACTCCTAGGAAAATGAGATATTTTAGGAAATATTAAAAGGGCAGAATATTTCCCCTAAAAGGGGAGGCAGAAATTCAGCCCCCACCCCCACCCTTGTCAATGGGCCATTAAGGCCTGGCCCAGTCTATCTATATATATAAATGCGAAAACCACTCACGCTGTAATCACAAAATCTCCAGAACCGTAAAGCCTACAAACGTGAAATTTGCCACATATGTTCCTCTTGGCTTCTAGGTGCTCACTAAGAAAGGATTTTTCGAAATGACCATCAGAGCATTAGTATTTCCTATATTATGATAAGCACGCTCTGATGCTAAGGAGTTCTATTCCCCCTCCCCACCTGAAAAGAAATCTGTTCCAAATGCAAAAACACAAGCAGAGGAGAGGAGTTTCACTTTCAGTTTTACTTTCACAGCAGCAACTAGGGGATAGGATAGGGGAGGCTTCTGTAGGGCAAGGCTGAGGGAGTGAAGAGGATAGGATAGGAGAGGCTTCTGTGGGGCAAGGCTGAGGGAGAGAAATGGATAGGTTAGGGGAGGCTTCTGTGGGGCAAGGCTGAGGAGTGAAGGGGATATGATAGGATAGGGGAGGCTTTTGTGGGGCAAGGCTGAGGGAGAGAAGGGGAGAGGAGAGGCCGATCGTAACTACTCATTAATTTTCAAGCTGTAAGTGTCGATTTATCAAGCCCGATCACATAGTTTCGTAGCGAAGCTACTTCTACATAACAAAGATCTACCTCCTGCAGGCAGAGCCATAGTAGGAATTGCCCTCACCCAAGATCCAACAATGATAGGATTATCCCTCTACCCATTTCACCACATAGCACCTGGGAAGATTACATCACCCAGCAAGAGTCAACCAAGCTCGGGACTCAGGACAGCCTTCAGAGTTGCCTCTGCATGACCCCATGGGAGTCTGACCACCAATCAGAACACAAGCTCGAATGCAAAGCCCAACAGAGGGCATAAAACCCAGGCACTCTCAGCATCTCTGCCCTTTTTTCTTTTTTTTTTTTGCCCAGGATTTCAAGTCATGTGATCCTGTTCATCAATAAACCTTCTTTCTAAGCAACCTCCATGAATCCAGAGTCTTTTACCCAACTTGGAACTGAACCCAGAACAGGGGTGGGTTCTAATTTTTTTTACTACCGGTTCTGTGGGCGTGGCTTATTTTGTGGGCGTGGCTTGATGGTCATGTGACAATTCTTTAGGATTTAGCAGAGGTACTGGTCTACCAGGCTTTTAACTGCTTGCATTTGTTTTTGGAGGCACCGGTCTACCCATTTATTTTTGCAGGCACCGGTCTACTCATGTATTTTTGCAGGCATCGGTCTACTCGTGTATTTTTGCAGGCATCGGTCTACTCATGTATTTTTGCAGGCATCGGTCTATTTTTGCAGGCATCGGTCTACTCATGTATTTTTGCAGGCACCGGTCTACTCATGTATTTTTGCAGGCACCAGTCTATTCATGTATTTTTGAAAGGCACCGGTCTATTCATGTATTTTTGCAGGCATCGGTCTACTCATGTATTTTTGCAGGCACCGGTCTACTCATGTATTTTGGCATCGGTCTACTCATGTATTTTTGCAGGCACCGGTCTACTCATGTATTTTTGCAGGCACCGGTCTACTCATGTATTTTGGCATCGGTCTACTCATGTATTTTTGCAGGCACCGGTCTACTCATGTATTTTTGCAGGCATCGGTCTACTCATGTATTTTTGCAGGCATCGGTCTACTCATGTATTTTGGCATCGGTCTACTCATGTATTTTTGCAGGCACCGGTCTACTCATGTATTTTTGCAGGCACCGGTCTACTCATGTATTTTTGCAGGCACCGGTCTACCACCACACTGCCTTTTAACACTGATCAGCTGTAGGGCGGCCCTTTGAAGCCCCGCGGCAAGAGTCTAAACAGTTTTTTCCCTTCTAGCCAATCAGCTGGGACTCAGGAGGCAGCAATAGATTGGGGATGGGGCCAAATAAAAGGTAAGAATAACACGAGGGGCGTGGGGCAGAACCAGTTCGGTGACATCATATCATCACCACTATCGGCTCCGCGGAACCGGACCGAACCGAGAAGAACCCACCATTGACCCAGAAGGATATTTCTTCGAATAGAATGAAACTAAAAATAACAGCAAGAAGAGAAATGGGAGTTTTGCTTGCTTCTTTGGTAAACAAAGAGGGCCAGCTTGTTTCCTCCTCCCTCTGGCTGTGACCTTCTTTCCGGGAGAGAGGAGGGGTGGGGTGGGGGTGGGGGATGGAGAGTACAATCTGTCAATGACTGTTGGGCTCCCAGCAGGGGGTTTGACGCCGGAACAGGCATCCCTGCTGTAAAAATAACTCATTGTGAATGGACAGATTGCTTCCAACGAGGATGAGAAAGAGGCGATTGAGCTCTCTGGCCCCTGGACAAGGCCAGGCTGCTCTCCGACTCGGAGATCTGATGATTAGATCCCCAAGGGGTCCTTGATCTGGTGTAAAACCCTTCCTTCCCTTCCTTTTAGACTGGTCCAAGAGGAGAGTTCCAACGGTAACAGAATAACCTTTTTGGTGCCGAGTACCCAAAGCACGTGCACGAAACCCCAAAATGCAGTGCGAGCGCCCCCACACGCATGCACCCCTCCCATGCATGTCATGAATCCCTGGGGCATGTGCCCCCCCCATGCCCATTTCTGGCTTCCAGGTTGGTGCAGGAGGCCTTCCAGGCCCAAAATGGGGTGCAGGGGGGGTGCCCTTGAATGCATCCCTCGCACATGCACGGCAGAGACCCAAAGATCAGCTGGCCAGCGGGACGTGCTGGGGAGATTACATCACCCAACAAGATTCAACCAAGCTTGGGACTCAAAAGACAGCCTACAAAGTTACCCCTGCATGTCTGACAACCAATCAGAAGACAAGCTCAAATTCAAAGCCCAACAGAGGGTATCTCTCTCTCTCTCTCTCTCTCTCTCTCTCTCTCTCTCTCTCTCTCTCTCTCTCTCTCTCTCTCTCTCTCTCTCTCCCATGTGCTTTTTTGCCCAGGACCTCAAAACCATGTGGTCCTGTCCACCATTAAACCATCTTTTCAAGCAGCAGTCTCCATGTTTCCAGTGTCTTTCTCCCCACTTGGAACTGAACCCAGATGGACGTTTCTCCCAACAACACGAAATCCCACCCCCTCCATTCCATGGAAAAACCCCTCTCTCCAGAACCCTGGAGCCCAAAAGGTTGGGGCCACTGAACTAGACGATCCCCCTGCTCAATTGAAGATGATGGATAACCATTTGTCTGAAATGGTGTAGGGTTTCCTGCCTAAGCAGGGGGTTGGACTAGAAGACCTCCAAGGTCCCTTCCAACTCTGTTATTCTGTTCTGTTCTATTCCATATTTTCTATTCTGTTCTGTTCTGTTCTGTTCTGCAACCGTCATAAAAATGAACAAGTTGTCAAGCGCCTGAATTTTGATCACGTGGCCATGGGGATGCCGCAAAAGGCCGTAACTGTGAATAATGTTCATAAGTCACATTTCTTTTAATGCCGTTGTAACTTTGAACGGTCACTAAACGAACTGTTGCAAGTCGAGGACTATCTGCAGTTCATGCCCTTGCCGAGAGTTGGCAAGATGGAGACCGTGGTGTGACAGACTCTTCATTTTAGCACTAATAATAGTCAGCAGTGGGTTTCACATATTCTTACCACCAGTTCGCCGTGCGCGCCTTCCACATATGGACTGGATCACCCAATCAGGTAGCGATGGAGGCCGGTGGTTCGGAGAACCGGTAGCAAAAATCCCTGCCCGTTTCCACCCCCTCCCCCCATGCCTAGCTGAACCGTGTGATCATCAGAGCCTTTTTTTTTTTTACTTTTAAAAGTATTTTTTCTACAACCTCTTCTGCCGAAAAAATACTTTAAAAAAAAAAAAGCCTCTGATGATCACGCAGCTCAGCTGGGATCGTCAGAGGCTTTTAAAAGCATTTTTGAGGTTGTAGAAAAAAAATGCTTTTAAAAGCCTCTGATGATCCCAGCTGAGTTGCCTGATCGTCAGAGGCTTTTAAAAGAAAAAAAACAGCCTCTGCCATCAGGCAACTCAGCTGGGATCGTCAGAGGTTTTTAAAAGCATTTTTTTTTCTACAACCTCCTCGGCCGAAGAGGTTTGTAGAAAAAAATGTTTTTAAAAGAAAAAAAAAGCCTCTGCCGATCAGTAAAAAAAAAAAAAAAAAGTTGGCCACGCCCACCCAGTCACATTACCCCCACCACCAAGCCACACCCACAAAACCGGTAGTAACAAATTTTAGATTTCACCACTGCATTACAATCCAGGTGGGCGGGCGAGTTTTCCAAACTTGACAACTTTATGATTTGGGAACTTCAACTCCCAGAATTCCTCAGCCGACCATGCTGGCTGGGGAATTCTGGGAGTTGAAATCCACGAGTCTTACACTGGACAAGACTTTTATCCTACACTAACTGGTTGCGCTGACCAATTGCAGAGAGGCCTGAATAAATGGAATTATTTGGCTCTTGGCTTTGAAAACAGCCCCCTCCTCCCTCATTTATGCCAGAGGCAGAACTGATGGAAACCTTTCATCCCGAGTCTTTTTGAAGATAAATTTCGTTTCTAGTTAAGCTCAGAGTTAGCTGGCAAGACGATTGATGTCTGAGATGCAACCTAGGTTTACAAAGGTTTAATTTATCCTTAAAACGTTTCTCCCATTACAAAACTGAGTGGCTGCAAAGCCGCTTTGGAGCCACGGGATTGCTAAATTCTGTCGTTCGTAAACAGGGAGATCTTAAGCAGTATTCCAGTATTTGAGGGGCTGCCACAAAGAAGAGGGGGGTGGGGGTTTCAACCTATTCTCCAAAGCACCTAAAGGCAGGACAAGAGGCAACGGATGGAAAATAATCAAGGAGAGAAGCAACCTAGAACTAAGGAGAAATTCCCTGACAGTGGGAACAATTAAGCAGTGGAACAACTTTCTTCCAGAAGTTGTGGGTGCTTCATCACTGGAGGTTTTTAAGAAGAGACTGGACAGCCACTTGTCTGAAATGGGATAGGGCCGTGATGCAGGGGTGGGTTCTAATTTTTTTTAATACCGGTTCTATGGGTGTGGCTTATTTTGTGGGCGTGGCTTGATGATCATGTGACAATTATTTAGGATTTAGCAGAGGTACTGGTCTACCAGGCTTTTAACTGCTTGCAGAGCTGTACTGGTCTACTCATTTGTTTTTGGAGGCACCAGTCTACTCATTTGTTTTTGCAGGCATCGGTCTACTCATTTGGTTTTGGAGGCATCGACCTACCCATTTATTTTTGCAGGCACCAGTCTACCCATTTATTTTTGCAAGCACCAGTCTACTCATTTGTTTTTGGAGGCACCGGTCTACTCATTTGTTTTTGGAGGCATCGGCCTACCCATTTATTTTTGCAGGCACCAGTCTACTCATTTGTTTTTGGAGGCACTGGTCTACTCATTTGTTTTTGGAGGCATCGGCCTACCCATTTATTTTTGCAGGCACCAGTTTACTCATTTGTTTTTGCAGGCATCAGTCTACTCATTTGTTTTTGGAGGCACCGGTCTACCCGTTTATTTTTGCAGGCACCAGTCTACTCATTTGTTTTTGGAGGCACTGGTCTACTCATTTGTTTTTGGAGGCATCGGCCTACCCATTTATTTTTGCAGGCACCAGTTTACTCATTTGTTTTTGCAGGCATCAGTCTACTCATTTGTTTTTGGAGGCACCGGTCTACCCGTTTATTTTTGCAGGCACCGGTCTACCACCACACTGCCTTTTAACACTGATCAGCTGTAGGGCGGCCCTTTGAAGCCCCATGGCAAGAGTTTAAACAGTTATTTTCCTTCTAGCCAATCAGCTGGGACTCAGGAAGCAGCAATAGATTGGGGGTGGGGCCAAATAAAAGGTAAGAATAACACGGGGGGGCAGATCCGGTTCGGTGACATCATATCATCACCGCTACCGGCTCAGCGGAACCGGGAGGAACCCACCACTGCCGTGATGGCGAACCTATGGCACGCGTGCCACAGGTGGCACGCAGAGCCATATCTGTGGGCACATGAGCATTCCCCTAGATCAGCTCATGCTTCCGGGCCCACTAGAAGTTGGGAAATGGGCCATTTCTAGCCTTCGGAGGGCCTCTAGGGGGTGGGGAAGGCCGATTTCGCCCTCCCCAGGTTCCAAGGAAGACTCTGGAGCCTGGGGAGGGTGAAAACAGGCCTACCAGGCCCACCATGCCATCATGTGCCAAAATTGTGGGTCGCGGGGGGGGTGGTGTCATGCACACATGCGTGGGGGGTGGGGCGCTTTGAATTATGGGTGTGGGCACACACGTGCATGACCCCCCCCCTGTGCTCCCCCCACTTTTGGCACGCGACAGCAAAAAGGTTAGTCATCACTGGCATAGGATCTTGAGCAGGGGGCTGGACTAGAAGACCTCCAAGGTCCCTTCCAGTCTCTATTTTATTCTATTTCCTGAGCTGGTTGTTAAGATCCAGTGTCGCAGGAGAGGGGGAAAAAAAGTGCAAACTTCAAACACACCAGTAGGTGGCGGAAGATGCTTGCTGAAAACTTGTGCGCATCGTCTCGGATTTTAGGTAATCAAGGAATGGAAAGTGTAAAAAAAGAGTCACTGGTGGGGTGAAAGGAGAAAAAGTGATTTATTTATTTAAGAGGAGGTGGGGAGAAACAGCAAAGAAAGAAAGCAAAGACTTCACACTGGGTGTCATTAAAGAAGTGAAGAAACAAATAACTCTGGTCTTTGGCTACAGAGTCCTGTAGAGGTCACCCTTAAAAGAGATAGCTACTTATCAATCTTGTTTATCTCCCCGGCTCTTTCGTCTTTCTCTTCAATAAATTACTGTTCTTCTGCTGATCTTGTGGTCCATCAAATCCCTCTTTGTTAACTATAGTCTACTAGAGACTATATAGTCTACTAGATGGGCTGGAGGTTCTTCGGATGTTCTTTGGAACTGAGCAACTCCATTAGCCATCATTAGAGGAAAAAACTGAGGTTGGCTTACAACCAGGGGTGGGGCTGCTCGGGGATCGCACGGGTTCGGGAGAACCTCTAGCTAAGATTCTGTGCAGTTCGGAGAACTCCCCCCAAATCCCACTCCTGGCTGGCCCCGCCCCGCCCACCCCTCCCCTCCCCTCCCAGGAATCCCCACGTTACCCGTTTTGGATGCAGGTAAGTGCAGGGCACGTGCGGAGGCTCAGGGAGGGTGAAAAACAGGCCTACCGGAAGTTCAGGTAGGCCAGAAATGGGCACATTTCCTGCCTCCAGAGGGCCTCCAGAGCCTGGGGAGGCCTTTTTCGCCCTCCCGGAGACTCAAGGAAAGCCTCTGGAGCCTGGGGAGGGCAAAAACACCCCTCCCTTCCCGGTCATAGTGCAGGAGGCCAACTAGGCCATGCCCACCATGGCCACGCCCACCCAGCAACCGGGCCGAGAACCCCCTTGCTAAAATTTTCAAAGCCCGCCCCTGCTTACAACCCATGCAGTGGCAGGATATCATACAGAAATATAGGATTGGAAGGCATCTTAGAGGTCTTCTAGTCTAACCCTCTGTTCAAGCAGGAGACCCTATACAATTGTTGGAAGAAATATCCATCTGGGTTCAGTTCCAAGTGGGGAGAAAGACCCTGGAAACATGGTGGAGTGCTGGAATGCTGATTGGAAAGATGGTTTATTGATGGACGTAACCACGTGGGTTTGAGGTCCTGGGCAGCTGAAACACATGGAGTGGAGAGAGAGGGTTATTTATACTCTCTCTTGAGCCTTGCCCTTGAGCTTCCTGTTCCTGTGGCAAGGGCATGTTTTCTATTAGCTGCTTTTGTCTGAGATAAGTTTGGTTGAACTGTGCTGGGTGATGTAATGAATGACGCCAAGTGATTGTGCCATGTGGTGAGCTCGGTTGATAGATAATCCTATTATGTCCTGGAGGGTCATGTCTTAATCCAATCCTAATTGTCTTGTAGGTAGGCTGGCCCAGTCTTTCTCCATGGGCACCAAATATCTGCTGGAGGCAGGGAGCTTCAGGGAGCTGCTCTTTGTCTTTCTCCTTTTCTCATCCAGGGAAATATAATATTCTGCCTTTTTAATATTTCCTAGAATATTTCATTCTTCTAGGAGAGGGGCGGGTGCTAACTTCCTACACCATTCTGGACAAATGGCTTCTAATCTCTTGAAAACCTCCGGTGATGGAGCAGCCACAACTTCGGGAGGCAAGCCTGAAACCACTGATTAATTGTTTCTTAACTGTCAGGAAATTTCTCCTTAGTCCTAGGTTTGATCTCTCTTTGATATGTTTCCATCCCTTGTTTCTTGTCCTGCTCTCAGGGGCTTTGGAGAATAAGTCGATCCCTTCTTCGTTGTGACAAACCATAAAGTATTATGTAGAAGACTGCTATCGTATCAGTCCTTCTAAAACTAGGGGTGAAATTGACAAATGAATAAATTCTCATTTATTAAAGATTATCCTGTTGCTCGGTCCCTTTGCAAATGTTCCCATGCCCAATTTGAGAGCTAGGAGGGTATAGTTTAGCATGAGTCTACTACTTTAATCATGGTAAGCAAAGCACCAGACACCTGCCCAAGCACAACCAGTTGTTGTGGCTCCGTTACCTGAGCCTGTGTCATCGGCAGGAGAGGACTCCGAAAGTGAAGGAGAGGAGTTGGCAAGGCCTCCCTCTCCAGGACCCTCCTCTCTGGCAATGCCTTCGGTGTCCGCCGAAGGGCAAGAGATAGGGCCGGGGCCAAGCACGTCCACGCAGCCACAGGTGGACAGTGATGAGGGTAATGAGTCTTGGCTGGATCCTCGGCAGCGTCGCAGAGATAAGCGCGCGCAACAGAAGAAAAGGCATGCCAGAGATTAGGCTGAGTCACTGGACCACACCCCACAGGGTATAAAAGGAGGTGAGATGGCCATTCAGACTCTGTGACGGACAAAACTAACTACTATCGAGTCACATTGCATCTTTGGAAACAACATTATCGGCCTTGGATTTATTTTACGAACTGGACAATTCTTGACTGTGGGTATTTTGTTTATTGAGTAAAAGTTCTTGGCAAGCAGCTACTGGGTTGCTGCCAAGCATCTTATCGGAAGAATTGGTTGTCTGCCAGTTTATTTAACCCCCGGCTGTCTGTTTGTGTGCGTGTGTGAGATGGGGACAGAACTTCAGTGGCTATTGAATATCTCAAGAGCAGCAACTCCCAACAACAGATTTTGCCCAACTGATGCTTCTCATTCATCGTCAGCCTCCCATTCATAACCCAAGTTGAGTTGAAGGTGTACTTCTTGTCTCTCCACAGATCTGGAGGAAGAGACCTGTCTCCAGCACTTTCCATGGTGCAGAGGCAGAACGAGACATGGACAGCTGCATATCAACATGCTGGACACGACTCACCCATAGCTGAGATGAGATGTCCATGGCCACTCACTGGGTCAGGGGTCTGCAACCTTAAACACTCAAAGAGCCATTTGGACCCATGTCCCACAGAAAAGAAAACACCGGGAGCCACAAAAACCCTTTCCGTGCCTGACTATTTCCTGAGCGGTTACAAAACTAGCATATGTAGTTGAATTAAATGTTCTGTTTTCTTCTGAAACTTTTCTTTCTTTCTTTCTTTTTTTTTTTTTTTGGCTTTAATTTATATGCCGCCCTTCTCTGGAGACTCAGGGCGGCTTTCAATGCGTTAAGCAATAGCCTTCATCCTTTTGTATATTTATACAAAGTCAGCTTATTGCCCCCACAATCTGGGTCCTCATTTTACCTCCCTTAGAAAGGATGGAAGGCTGAGTCAACCTTGAGCCTGGCGAGATTTGAACTTGCAGTAATTGCAAGCAGCAGATGTTAATAACAGTGTTTAGTCCACTGTACTACAGGCTTTTCTTGGATTTATCCATGGTTGGCCTACTGGGTGGTTGAAAAGCTCAATAAATCTCATGCCCATCTGATGAATGGCCCCTCCCAGAGGGAATAAAAGAGGAGCGAAATGGGGAGTGGAGTTTGCAGGAGACAATTATTTTGTCTAATTGGTTTGTGACTCTCCGAAACTCTTTGCCAAGTTTTGAAGACATCGGCCTGGCAGCTCTCCAAGCCAGATAAAGGTCTGTGACTTTAAATTCTCCCTTGAAAGGCTTTGCTGGATGTGAATGAGAGGAATTCACGGTTTGTTTAATAAAAGGGGTTTTGTCGGGACAAGGATTCTTCTTCGTGCTTTTTTGGGGAAGCCTAAAGTAAAACACCCAGTTCCATGAGCTAACTATGTGATTTTAGCAGCCCTGGGTTCCTGTGACCGATATCAAGCTCACTCCCATCCTATGGAATGTGATCGGAACCGGTAAACAATCTGAAAAAATCTCAAAGGCTCATTCTCAAGCCCACAAGCCATCTGCTCCTTTCAGTTCTTTGCAACGAGCCTGTTCTGTTTGGAATCACATAGCTGGGGGATTACTGAGTTATGTTCTTAACTAGACAAAAGACAATGCAATTTAAAATGCATGAATATTTGATGGCTCCTTCTCTAAAAATACCTCTGAAAAATGATACAGACCACTCTGGAAAGATTCCTCGGGAAGGAAAAGGCCAGACTTCTATAGGTAACTTTCCGTCGCTCCTTTTATCGGAAGGAAATGGCGGCGCTCATAATTAGGCCGATGTTTTTAAAAGAAAACGGCATTTTTTGGGGAAAAAAAAAAGTCGCCTGCGGCATTTTTAAAACCGTATTCGGTCTTCTTAGACCAGATGCGTAGGCTTCATGTTAGATTCCAAAAAAACCTGCAATATATCTGCCGTCGTTTACTTTTATTATTCGAGCAATAAACCAGACTCTCAAGTTCGTATCACTCTGATGGCTGTTTTAAAGAGAGCGAAACAACAGAAATATTTCCAATCCTGTCTAGAACTGAAGAAATTCAGATCGTCTACCTTGATGTCTGTAGAAACAAGAGCTGATTATTCTTGAATTTTCTGCTTTATGGCTTCAGATCGGCTAATACAGGGCTCCCCCAAACTTGACAGCTTTAAGACTTGTGGACTTCAACTCCCAGAATTCCCCAGCCACCAGCATATCATCATCTTCCTTTAACGACCTCATAATCCCTTGCGGGGTGAAGTCTGGGCAACTGAACGGAGCTGAGGCTTTTAATGGCCAGATGCCCTTCCTGTCGCCAATGTGGAGTTTTGTTCAGCAGGCATACAGTATTCTCATCGTGCCCAGAGAGAGAACTCTCTGCCTCAGCTTAGGATCGAACTCACAACCTCCTGATTGTGAGGCGAGAGCCCCACCTCTAGGCCACGGCACCACTCCTCCCAGCCACCAGCATATGGTCACCTTAATTTCTTTCATTACTCCCCCCCCCCTTATTTTTCTCTCCAACAAAGAGACCACATACCCAGGGCGGTCAGAAGGCAGCACCTGGTCCTTACTTTATTTATTTGTTTTATTTATTTGTTTTAATTTGTATACCGCCCTTCTCCAGCAGGACTCAGGGCGGTGAACAGCCAGAATAAAACAGAACATATAAAAAACTTATTTCTAAAGATTTAGAGGCTCATGACAACTGTCCAAGACTCAGCTCTGAGTGGCCACTGATCTGCAGTATAGAATAGAATAACAGAGTTGGAAGGGACCTTGGAGGTCTTCTAGTCCAACCCCCTGCTTAGGCAGGAAACCCTACACCACTTCAGACAAATGGTTATCCAACATCTTCTTGAAAACTTCCAGCGTTAGAGCATTCACAACTTCTGGAGGCAAGTTGTTCCACTGATTCATTGTTCTCACTGTCAGGAAATTTCTCCTTAGTTCTAAGTTGCTTCTCTCCTGGATTAGTTTCCACCCATTGCTTCTTGTCCTGCCCTCAGGTGCTTTGGAGAATAGCTTGACTCCCTCTTCTTTGTGGCAGCCCCTGAGATATTGGAAGACTGCTATCATGTCTTCCCTAGTCCTCCTTTTCATTAAACTAGACATATCCAGTTCCTGCAACTGTTCTTCCTATGTTTAACCTCCAGTCCCCTAATCATCTTTGTGGCTCTTCTCTGCACTCTTTCTAGGGTCCCAACATCTTTTTTACATTGTGACGACCAAAACTGGATGCCATATTCCAAGTGTGGCCTTACCAAGGCCTTATAAAGTGGTATTAACACTTCACATGATCCTGATTCTATCCCTCTGTTTATGCAGCCGAGAACTCTGTTGGCTTTTTTGGCAGCTGCTGCACACAGATGGCTCCTATTTAAATGGTTGTCCACTAGGACTCCAAGATTCCTCTCCCAGTTACTACTATTGAGCAAGGTACCACATATGCTGTACCTGGGCATTTGGTTTTTCTTGCCTAAATGTAGAATGCACCAGTTTCCTGTTTATTTTGCTAATAAATATGTTAAGGATCCTGAAGAACAAGAACAGGGGAATTGGAAAAAACTGCCTAGCTAGCCTATGGAGAGAACCCAGTCTTCCACCTGGGTCAATCTCTTGACAGCTGAGGGATGATTCCTTGCTATTAAAGGGAAGACGTGTGCTTTTAATTGATCGTAGAGAGAAATGGAGGCAGGAGGGAGATATTAATAGATCAGGACAGTCTTGGGCTGTTACAGAGACAGAAGTACTTTGAGATATTTGTTACGCCCAGACTGTGTCTTCCTCCGAGCAATCTGGTGGGCTGCGTGATTGACCTTCTGGATTGGAAAGCGCTACTGCTGAATGTCAGGATGGGGAGGGGGTAAGCAAACAGCCAGAATTTACAAATATGCCTGCAGAACAGGTCAGCCTTTGGGAGATCCAGGTAGAAGAAAAGGGGGAAGTAAACCCCTTTTCCATTAGATACAGATGAGGAGAGAGGGAGAGAGAGAGATGAGAGAGAGAGATGATAGAAAATAGTAGATAAATGATAGATATGATAGTGATTGATAGATGGTAGTTTGATAGATAGATAGATAGATAGATAGATGATAGATAGATAGATAGATAGATAGATAGATAGATAGATGAGTGAGGAGAGAGAGATGATAAGATAGAGAGGTATAGATAAAGAGATGGAGAGAGAGAGAGAGGAGAGAGAGGCATGATAGATAGAGAGAGAGGTAGTAGATAGATAGATAGATAGATAGATAGATAGATAGATAGATAGGCGAGGAGAAAGAGATGATAAGATAAATAGAGAGGTATAGATAAAGAGATGTAGAGAGAGAGAGGAGAGAGAGGCATGATAGAGAGAGATAGTAGATAGATAGATAGATAGATAGATAGATAGATAGATAGATAGATAGATGAGCGAGGAGAGAGAGATGATAAGATAAATAGAGAGGTATAGATAAAGAGATGGAGAGAGAGAGAGAGAGAGGAGAGAGAGGCATGATAGATAGAGAGAGAGATAGTAGATAGATAGATAGATAGATAGATAGATAGATAGATAGATGATAGATAGATAGATAATGATATCGACAGAGATGAGAGAACGAGATAGCTAGATATAGATGATAGATAATGCATAAAAGATGATAGATTAGACAGACAGACAGATAGACATAGACAGATAGACAGATAGACAGGCAGATAGACAGACAGACAGACAGAAAGATAGATAGATAGATGAAAGAGGAGAGAGAGATGATAAGATAAATAGAGAGATATAGATAGATAGATGTAGAGATATAGAGAGAGGAGAGAGAGACATGATAGAGAGAAATGATGATAGATAGATGATAGATAGATAAATAGATAGATAGAAAAATAGATAGATAGAAAAAGAGAAAGAGAAAGAGAAAGAGAAAGAGAAAGAGAAAGAGAAAGAGAAATGATAGATAGATAGATGTGGTGCAGCTCTGCCCTCCAGGGTTCCCCACAGAGCAGCGGTCAAAGGAGTGGAGCCAGAGTGGTCTCTTGTGGTCCTAAACTCCCAATCAAAAGTCTCATCCCAAACTTTCCAGTTGATATTTGAACGTATGCATTGGAAAACAGAGGCATGCGGGACAGTATATGATTCAGTCCCTTGCCCAAGAGTCTTCCCTTCTTGAGTTAAAAGGGGTTGGGCTTCCAGAAGGTTTGCAGGAGACCTTTGTACCGTTGTCTGAAATGGAATAGGGTCTCCTGCTTGAGCAGGGGGTTGGATTAGAAGACCTCCAAGGCCCCTGTTGTTCTGTTAAAATCTCCGAGATGGGCGGTGCTAGGACTTCAGAGGACCTCAGCATCCCTGCAGCAACCATCCTGCAGGAGAGACTTAGACTGTTGCCCATGGAGGGCTTCCTGAAGGGCATCAGCTTGCATTCATTCTGCCAACACTCATTCTGAATCTGGCCTTGGAGGTTGGTTGGAATGAGGATCTTCTCCTTTGAACATCAGAGACACACACACGCACACAAAAACAGCCTAAGACTTTATTTATTTACTAGTAGCTGGATACCCGTGCTTCTCTACGAAGCTGTGTGATCGGGCTTGATAAACTGACAGTTAAAGCTTGAAAATTAATGAGTAGTTACGATCGGGCTTGATACATTGACTCTCAAAGCTTGAAAATTTATGTAGAATGTGTAACTCCTTAGCATCAGAGCGTGTTAATGTAAGGCAACTAGCAGTTGGAACAGAGTTCTTTTCAGGTGGGGAGGGGGAGTAAAATGTCTAGCTCCTTAACATCAGAGCGTGTTAATATAAAGGCAACTAGCAGTTGGAACAGAGTTCTTTTCAGGTGGGGAGGGGGAGTAAAATGTCTAGCTCCTTAACATCAGAGCGTGTTAATATAAAGGCAACTAGCAGTTGGAACAGAGTTCTTTTCAGGTGGGGAGGGGAAGTAGAATGTCTAGCTCCTTAGCATCAGAGTGTGTTAATATAATAATACTGTATAATAAGAAATACTAATGATCTGATGGTCATTTCGAAAAATCCTTTCTTAGCGAGCACCTAGAAGCCAAGAGGAACATACATGCCAAGTTTCACGTTTGTAGACTTCTGGAGATTTCGTGATGAGTGAGTGGTATTTGGCTTTTATATATATAGATATAGATATAGATTGCAATTGCATCCCACTTTTTTCCCCCTGGAATATATGTAAAGCAAACCTTTAGAAGGCCAGATCCTGAAGAGGGAACTCAAATGCTTTGGCCACCTAATGAGAAGGAAGGACTCACTGGAGAAGAGCCTAATGCTGGGAATGATGGAGGGCAAAGGAAGAAGGGGACGGCAGAGAACGAGGTGGCTGGATGAGTCACCGAAGTAGTCAGCGTGAGTTTAAATGGTCTCCAGGGGATGGTTGAGGACAGGAAGGCCTGGAGGAACGTTGTCCATGGGGACGTTATGGGTTGGACGTGACTTCACAACTAACCACCACCACAACAGAGAATTTCTTCTCCTTTTTTTTCCTTGTAACAACCCCCTTGTGAGAAAACCCTGGATTGGGAGAAATTCCTGGATCATTGCTCCGATTCCACCCCATGAGCCCTGAGATGGGCCACACACATTTCCTTACCTTGTCTTTGCTTTGATCTTCTGCTTTGATCCTCCGCATATCTGCATGCGTGGTACCATTTTCCACCTTCGTGAATACACTTTGCTGTGTAATCCTCACAACTAGTTCAGAACAACCCCAACCAAGGGAGCCCTTTTCCAGATATTGTTGTAGGCTAGGCTTCATAAAAATAACCTGTTGTGGCCCGCCAGAGGAGCTGGCAGCAGAGTCAGACAGTGAGGAGGTTGGGGAGGAACCTGGGCCAGTCCTGGAGTCTAGGGAAGGCTCTGATGAGGGCTCTGCATCGGAGGCAGAGAGGGGGCCAGGGCCGTCTGACAGTTATCAGCTGCCTTCGGCGTCAGACATCAGTGAGACAGACAAACAGCTGGAGCCTGTTCCAAGGGTGGGTTCTAAATTTTTTTACTACCGGTTCTGTGGTCGTGGCTTATTTTGTGGGTGTGGCTTGGAGGTCCATGTGACTAGGTGGGCGTGGCTAGCTGGTCAGAGTCATTTCTGGAAGGTCCTCGCGCTTACGACCAGTCCTCGCACTTACGACCCGACTCATTTGTTTGCTTTTAACACTGATCAGCTGTAGGACGGCCCTTTGAAGCCCCGCGGCAAGAGTTTAAACAGTTTTTTTTCCCTCTAGTCATCAGCTGGGACTCGGGAGGCAGCAATAGATTGGGGGTGGGACCAAATGAAAGGTAAGAATAATATGGGTGGGGGGGTAGGAGGGCGGGGGGGGAGAGAACCGGTTTGGTGACATCATATCGTCACCGCTACCGGCTCAGCTGAACCAGACCGAACCGGGAGGAACCCACCACTGGCCTGTTCCCAGCATGCGCGTGCGCAGAGTTGCCAGACGAAGGGAACAGCTAAAGAACAAGGGTCGACTTGGGAGTAAGGCCACAGGTGGATGATGAATAGCCCCTCCCAGAGGGAATAAAAGAGGAGCGAAAGCGGAGGGGAGTTTGCAGGAGACAATTAGTTCGCCTAATTGGTTTGTGACTCTTTGCCAAGTTTTGAAGATATCGGCCTGGCAGCTCTCCAAGCCAGATAAGGCCTGTGACTGTAAATTCTCCCTTGAAAGACTTTGCTGAAGGTGAATGAGAGGAATTCGCTGTTTGTTTAATAAAAGGGGTTTTGTCGGGACCAGGATTCTGCTTCGTGCTTTTTGGGGAAGCCTAGATCAGAAGATAACCTTCTGGGTTACTTATTGATGCCACAAAACCTCTCTTACTCTCACTTGCTCTGCTATTTTGTTTATCTGCTCTTGAATTTTTGAAAATGATTTTTTAAAAAAAAAAAAGATACAAAAATAAGATGTAGAGACTCTAGAAAGAGTGCAGAGAAGAGCAACAAGGATGATTAGGGGTCTGGAGGTAAAAACATATGAAGAATGAATAGAATAGAATAGAATAGAGTAGAGTAGAGTAGAGTAGAGTAGAGTAGAGTAGAGTAGAGTAGAGTAGAGTAGAGTAGAGTAGAGTAGAGTAGAGTAGGTTGGAAGAGGCCTTGGAGTTGTCTAATCCAACCCTACGCCATTTCAGACAAATGGTTATCCAACCTCTTCTTAAAAACTTCCAGTGTTGGAGCATTCACAATTTCTGGAGGCAAGTTGTTCCACTGATTCATTGTTCTAACTGTCAGGAAATTTCTCCTTAGTTCTAGGTTGCTTCTCTCCTTGATTAATTTCCATCCATTGCTTCTTATCCTGCTTTGGAGAGCAGCTTGACTCCCTCTTCTTTGTGGCAGCCCCTGAGATATAGGAACACTGCTATCATATCACCCCTGATCCTTTTTTTCATTAAAGTAGACAATTCCAGCAACCATTCTTTATATGTTTTAGCCTCCAGTCCCCTCATCATCTTGGTTGCTCTTCTCTGCACTCTTTCTAGAATCTCAATATCCTTTTTACATCGTGGCAGCCAAAACTGGATGCAGTACTCCAAATGTGGCCTTACCAAGGCATTATAAAGTGGTATTAACACTTCACGTGATCTTGATTCTATCCCTCTGTTTATGCAGCCTAGAACTGTGTTGGCTTTTTTTTTTGGCAGCTGCAGCACACAGTTGGCTCACATTGAAGTGATTGTTCACTAGGACTCCAAGATCCCTCTCACGGTTACTACTATTGAGCAAAGTACCACCTATACTGTACCCGTGCATTTGGTTTTTCTTGTCCAAATGTAGAACTTTACTTTGCAGAAACTGGGTGTGTCTAATCGAACAAAGAAAGGACTAGAGGTGACATAATAGCAGTCTTGCAATATTTGAGAAGCTGTCACAAAGACGAGAGGAACAATTTATTTTCCAGAGCAGCTGAAGGCAGGACAAGGAGTAACAGATGGAGAGTTATCAAAGAGAGATCCAACTTAGAATAAATTTCCTGACAGGGAGACCAATTTATCAACGGAACAGCTTGCCTCCAGATGCTGTACGTGTTCCATCCCAGGAAGTTTTCAAGAAGAGGCTGGACAGGCATTGTCTAAAATATTATAGGATTTATTTCCTGCCCTGGGCAAGGGGTTGGACTAGAAGACCTCCAAGATCCCTCCCAACTCTGTTGTTCTGTATAACGTAACACCTGAGCTTGGCTGGTGTTTAAGCAGTATCTCTTCCTGTTTTTTCTGACCTTGCCAAGGCCAACCTTAAGTTGGGTCTGCGGGGTTTTGCCCTCCATGATCTTGCGGGAAGGACTGCAGTGATGAGGAAGACAGACAGGTGAGGGATTAGAAACCAGCGCAGCAAATTTGATGCCAGCACAGTTTTTCTGCCAACTCAAAATATGTAAAGGGAAGCCTTCTGGGCAGTGTGATTATTGAGGCTGCTCAGGGGTGGGTTCTAAAAATTTTTTACTACCGGTTCTGTGGGCGTGGCTTATTTTGTGGGCGTGGCTTGATGGTCATGTGACAATTCTTTAGGATTTAGCAGAGGTACTGGTCTACCAGGCTTTTAACTGCTTGCAGAGCTGTACCGGTCTACCCATTTATTTTTGGAGGCACCGGTCTACCCATTTATTTTTGCAGGCACTGGTCTATTCATGTATTTTTGCAGGCACTGGTCTACTCATTTGTTTTTGGAGGCACCGGTCTACCACCAAACTGCCTTTTATCACTGATCAGTTGTAGGGCGGCCCTTTGAAGCCCCGCGGCAAGAGTTTAAAGAGTTTTTTTCCTTCTAGCCGATCAGCTGGGACTCGGGAGGCAGCAATAGATTGGGGGTGGGGCCAAATAAAAGGTAAGAATAACACGGGGGGTGGGGGGCGGGGGGACAGTGGGGGCAGAACCGGTTCGGTGACATCATATTGTCACCGCTACCAGCTCGGCGGAACCGGGCGGAACCGGGAGGAACCCACCACTGATCTGCAGCGTTTTGCCGTCCATGATCTTGTGGGAAGGACTGCAGTGATGAGGAAGACAGACAGGCGAGGGATTAGAAACCAGCGCAGCAAATTTGATGCCAGCACAGTTTTTCTGCCAACTCAAAAATATGTAAAGAGAAGCCTTATGGGCAGTGTGATTATTGCTGATGATGATGGTGCTATTATTCTTCCTTTGTTGTTTTGATTTACCCAAAATTGCTGATCTGGTCCTAGAGCTGACCGCTGCCAAGATCTCCTCATTTGGGGCGGTGGTGAAATCTGAACTGGTTTACTACCAGTTCGCTGGCCATGCATACGCAATGTGCAGCAAACACACACATGCACAGTGCATATCAAATGCACGCATATACAATGCACAGCAAACTCATACATGTGCAGTGCGCAGCAAACACACACATGTGCAGTATGCACCAAACCGGTAGTAAAAAAATGCTAAAAAAGTTAAAAAAACATTCCGATGATGGCGCATTGCTCAGCTGATCGTCAGAACTTTTCTTTTTTTTTTTTTACTTTTTAAAGCATTTTTAACTACCAATTCCGGAGAACTGGTAGTAAAAAATGCTTAAAAAGTTAAAAAAAAAAGTTTTGAAGATCAGCTGAGCGACAGGTGATCATCAGAACTTTTTTTTTACATTTTTTTTACTACCGGTTCAGCAAACCAGTAGCATTTTTTTCCATCGGTTTGTGCAAACTAGCCAAACCCGGTAGAATTTCACCCCTGATTTGAGGGATGCTGGCGATCAATAATCTGCTCAGTTTTAAGACAGATCCTTTATCTACTATGGAGGAGATTCCTTATAGCTATAGTCTATGGCAGGGGTGTCAAACTCAAGGCTCAGGGGGTCGGATCCGGCCCACGGGGTGCTTAGATCTGGCCCACGGCGCCACCCTGGAAAGAGCAAAGGAGTGGCCCTCAGTGCCTCTGTGAGCAAAAATGGACCTCGGGAAGACCGCCCGCACCCCTCACAAGCTCAGTTTTCGTTGGCAGAGGGTTGCAGGAGGCCTTCGCACCGAAAACAGAGCTCAGGAGCCTGTTTTCTCTGGCAGAGTACTCGGGCCAACACAGGACCCCCTGACATGAGTGATGTCAAGCTGGCCATGCCCACCCTGGCCCCCCAAGGTCAAACACAACCCTGACGTGGCCCTCAATGAAATCGAGTTTGACACCCCTGGTTTATGGAATAGGCAGCTATTGGATAAACAGGTACAAACGTTTCTTTGTAATAATTTAATAGATTCGGTTATTTTGCTAACAATCTTGCATCAGCACTGAATTCATGGCGTCTCCTCTTGCACCAGCTGAAATTCGTCAGCCGAGAAGAGGTTTTTGTTTTGTTTTGTTTTGTTTTGTTTTGTTGATTTATATGCCACTTTTCTCCGGAGACTCAGGGCGGCTTACAATGCGTTAAGCAATAACCTTCATACTTTTGTATATTTTTTACAAAGCCAGCTTATTGCCTCCACAAACCGGGTCCTCATTTTACCTACCTTAGAAAGGATGGAAGGCTGAGTCAACCTTGAGCCTGATGAGAATTGAACTCGCAGTAATTGCAGGCAGCTGGAGTTAAATTACAATGCATTAGTCTGCTGAGCTATCCAGGATCCCGTGTAGTTGTGGCAACCTTGGTGGTGCAAGGCTGATGCAACATCGAGGCAAAAACACACCCAGTGTGTTGTCCTGAAACCATTTCAGAGAGTTGAGACCAGCTGACAGGGACCATACTAGATTTGACGAAAGGTCTCCGTGCAACCCCGAAGTTGAAAAAGCCAAGATGGTTAACTTTCGTACCCTTCCCAAAAATGAGAAGAAATTAAGAATGACTCTTCATTAAGAAATTAAGAGTTCTGACAACACACATAATTGGGTGAGTGGAGGAGGGTGGGCGGGGGATTATGAGAAAACTCAAAAAGTGTTCCAAGGAAGAAAAATGGCAGGCTGAAAATGACTCGGTGAAAAGCTAAGGCAACAACTGCAGCAGAACGAAGAGCTGGCGAGTAGACCTGGTTTTCAAATAACTCCTCTCTGGACAAGGGGAAAATTTGAGATCGCCCACAAGTGCTCCACGCAGCTACTTCTCATCAGAAGACTGCAAGGCAGCAATCTTGGAGTTTGGTTGCTTTCTTGCAGATGTTTCATTACCAATCTAGATAACATCATCAGTGCTAGAAGGGAGTAGAGTATGTGGGGGGGGGAGGAGGAGGAGGAGGAGGAGGAGGAGGAGGAGGAGGAGGAGGAGGAGGAGGAGGAGAACGACTGTGTGGTCTTTGGTGCTCTCTGACCTTGGTGATTTTATTGCAGATGTTTCATTACCAAACTAGGTTACATCATCAGGGGAGTAGGGTTTATAGAAAGGAGGATGACTGTGGGGTCCTTGGTGCTCTCTGAGTTTGCTTGTTTTTTTTTTGTTTTTTTTTAAAATTTGATTTATATGCCGTCCTTCTCCGGAGACTCAGGGCGGCTTACAATGCGCTAAGCAATAGCCTTCATGCTTTTGTATATTTATACAAAGTCAGCTTATTGCCCCCATAATCCGGCTCCTCGTTTTACCTACCTTAGAAAGGATGGAAGGCTGAGTCAACCTTGAGCCTTGGAGAGATTCGAACCTGCAGTAATTGCAGGCAGCAGATGTAATTAGTCTGCTGAGCCACCAGAGCTCCACCGAGCTCCTTGTTTCCTTGTAGACCTTTCATTACAAACTAGGTAACCTCATCAGTGCTAGAAGAGGAGTGCTTAGAATCAAACTCCCCCTTCCTTCCAGCACTGATGAGGTTACCTAGTTTGGTAATGAAACATCTGCAAGAAAACCAACAAGCCCAGAGAGCACCAAGGACCCCCACAGTTCAACTCTACGCAACAAATATTCACTTCTATCTGGGGTGTGTTTGTGTGGAGAGAGAGAGAGAGAGAAGTGGAGAGACATAGGAGAGAGAGAGAGAGAGAGAAGAGAGAGGAGAGAGAAGAAAGAGAAAGAAAGAGAGAGGAGAGAGAGAGGAGAGAGAGAAAGAGAGAGAGAGAGGAGAGAGGAGGAGAGAGAGAGGAGAGAGAAAGAGAAAGAGAGAGAGAGAAAGGAGAGAGGAGAGAGAAGGGAGAGAAAGAAAGAGAGAGGAGAGAGAGAGGAGAGAGAGAGAGAGAGAGAGAAGTGGAGAGACATAGGAGAGAGAGAGAGGGAGAGAGGGAGAGAGAGGAGAGACATAGGAGAGAGAGAGAGAGAGAGAAGAGAGGAGAGAGAAGAGAGAGAAAGAAAGAGAGAGGAGAGAGAGAGGAGAGAGAGAGAGGAGAGAGAGAAAGAAAGAGAGAGAGAGGAGAGAGGAGGAGAGAGAGAGGAGAGAGAAAGAGAAAGAGAGAGAGAGAAAGGAGAGAGGAGAGAGAGAGAGGAGAGAGAGAGAGAAGTGGAGAGACATAGGAGAGAGAGAGAGAGAGAGAAGTGGAGAGACATAGGACAGAGAGAGAGAGAGGGAGGGAGAGGGAGAGGGAGAGGGAGAGAGAGAGATTATAACCATTGACTGGCCCTGAGTTTACAAAACAAGGGTGAGGCTCTTGGATTTTTGAGAATTGGGTGAAAGGGAATTTCATCAGCTCTCATTTCCCCTCCTTCCAGAGTAACGGGCTCTTCTTTGCCAAAACATTCCTCTCCTCCCCTGTTTGTGTAAAAGGAGCGAATGTCAATTGCATCAGTTTCTTCCAAAGACGAACAATCAGCTTTGGCCTCCCAGCTGAGACACCTCTTCCTTCCCTCTGCTGTGGCCGAATGCTGGGCCTCTCTCCCAATGGGGCTGTTGCTGAGCTGGGGAATCGCCTGCCTGCACAACACAGGCGGTGTCACAATTCCCCGGTGGGGCTTACCCGAAGCAGAGAATAAAGCAGTCAGACCTTTCCGCGGCCTCTTCTGCCTTTTGATGCCCCAGCTGAGGAGGCTTTGTGTGAAAACTCATCCCAGCCAGTAGAAAAGGTTTACACGATGTCAAACAAGCCAACATCTGAGAAGCAGGGTTGACTGAACCTGGTGGTGTCAGGGTTCTGACAGAAGTCCTAATTAAATCCAGGATCCTTGCTTGGAACCAGTTATGGAATTAGAAAAGACACTTAATATTAAGACAAGTGATCAAAGGCAACGCCTTTGCTTCCATCCAAGAAGAGGAGAACATCAAAACGCCTTTATTGAACTTTATTGTAAGTCAACCGCTTACCATCTGTACAATCAGGAGAACTTCCAGAGACTTCGGTTTGCGAAGGATCTTCTCTCCATCGTGGGACACAGTTGACGTCTCAGCCACTTCGCAACCTACAGATTTCAGAGGCCTTTCTTCACAGAAGTTTCTTCCAGGTTGATAAAAGGAAACCATCTGACAAGGTAACAGAAGCCCCAGTAGACAGAGCCTCTGTCTCCACCCCATGTGGCTCCTTTACCGATGTCACCTCAACCTCCTGTTCTGACCCGGTTCCCCAAACACGACCAACCCTCTGAAGTGAACTCAAAGATTCCTTTAATTAGGAGTGCCGGCAGCCCCGGCAAAATGTTTCACTCTCAACACAGGCTAACAAATCTGTCCGGCGGGAAGATAATAGTTGTCTGCCATATCTAGTCATCTCTGCCCCCTGCCTTTTATCCCCAGAGCTAGAGTGGGGCTTTGCTAGCAGCGGTGGCTCTTTCTTCCCCAGAATCAGCCCATAGATTTCCACTGCTCTCCTCTCCTCTGCCTTCTGTGCATCCGTGCGTCAGGCACCAGACCCAGCTGTTCCTCCTCTTCCTCATCAGCCACCTCCAGACTTGGGGGCTGCTGAGTTTCCATCTGAGGGCTGATGGACAGCCCAGGCTCCACCTCTGTCTCTCTCTTTCTCTGCCAGCTCCATTCCCTCTTCCCCCTCGGAGCTCTCAGGTTGCCCTGATGCTGAGCCTGACTCCCATCCCTCCTTCTCCTCCTCGATTCGGCTGTTGGAGGGGCCACAACACCTCCAGGGACTGTGCTCACTAACAGTTCTTCCCCTAAGTGGCACACCATCTTGACCAAACATTAGTTGGAATATCGGGGCACACATTTGCAGTGTGAAGATGTCAATGGAATTGCCAGTTGCACCTCAGTCTACTGAAATCAAATCATTGGATGGCATCCATGTGACAGAACGACTCCCTGAAAAACGAATAGCTCCGTACATTTAAACCCCTCTTCATTTCTGATTCCTCAACCTTATGATATTTGGTGCTAGGACCCACTCATACCAATCTGAGTCTGGAGCAGCTACAGGTAGTCCTCAACTTACAACGGCTCACTTAGTGACCAAAGTTACAACGGCACTGAAAAAAATGAGTCACGACCGTTTTTCACACTTAAGACCGTTGCAGCATCCGCCACAGTCGCAAATCAAAATTTAGATGCTTGGCAACTGACTCGTATTTATGACGGTTGTGGTGTCCCGGGGCCACGTGATCCCTTTGTGCGATCTTCTGGCAAGCCTATGTCAATGGGGAAGCCAGATTCACTTAACAACCGGGTGACCAACTGAACAATTGAAGTGATATTGCAGTAATTCACTTAACAAGAAAGGTCGTAAAAATTTGAGCAAAACACACTTCGCCCAGGTCTCAATTTACAACAGAAATTTGGGGGCTGACCCTGGGACACAGCAACAGTCGTAAGTATGAGCCGGTTGCCAAGCATCTAAAATTTGATCACACAATCACCGGGAGTTCAAAGGTTGTAACTGTGAAAAGCAGTCATAAGCAGGGGTGAAATCCAGCAGATTCTGACAGGTTCTGGAGAACCGGTAGCGGAAATTTTGATCAGTTCAGAGAACTGGCAAATACCACCTCTGGCTGATCCCAGAGTGGGGTGGGGATGGAGATTTTGCAGTATCCTTCCCCTGCCACGTCCACCAAGATGCACCATGCCCACCAAGCCATGCCCACAGAACCGGTAGTAAAAAAATTGGATTTCACCACTGGTCATAAGTCTCTTTTTTCAGTGCTGCGGTAACTTTAAATGGTCACTCAACAAACTGTTGTAAGTCGAGGACTGCCTGTAAATCAGAGGTGGGATTCACTTACCTTCCCTACCGGTTCGCAATTGGAGCTCTTTGCTCGCACATTACGTCCAGGCGAGTGGGCAGAGCCTCCCGCAGTCGCTACTACTGATTTGCCTGAACCGGCTGAATCCCATCTCTGCTGTAAATAGATTTGGGACAAGCAAATAGGCTTGGTAATCCAGAATTCATAACTGCTCAGTTCTCAGTCTTTTTGTTTGAAATTCTTGGATGCTTCAAGGAGAATCTTAGGTTTCCTCTTACGTGGTGATGCTTCTTGAGTTACTAATGTCTGTTTATGTTCTCTGCAGGGTGCAAACTCATTCCTCATAAGAGGAAAACAACTCCTACTGCTTGGCAGAAATACTTACTCGCGTGCAAAAATAGACGACGAGACGCAGGGTGGAAAAAGGCGATTCCCACTTCTATAACAAACTGTTACAAATGAAAATGCCGGAACTCGCGTTTTCCTTTTGATTCAGCACCCTACAAGGCAGGTGTGTGCTGAGATTTCCATCCACATCTGGCAGGACAATACAGCTGACTCAGTTCGACATTGGCAGATGGCAGTTTTTATGGGGAGAAACGAAGCAAACCAAAACCAGGAAATGAGTCAACGCAGACCGAATACCGGATGAAATATATATATATATATATATATATATATATATATGTCTTTGGTTATTCGGGTTTTCTCCCACGTAAGATTGGAGGTGTCTTGGCAACGTTTCGACGAAGTCTCATTCGTCATCTTCAGGCTGGTGTTTTCGGCTTCGTGCTTCTAGGAGCAATGCTCCTAGATTGCTCATTGCTCCTAGAAGCACGAAGCCGAAAACACCAGCCTGAAGATGACGAATGAGACTTCGTCAAAACGTTGCCAAGACACCTCCAATCTTACGTGGGAGAAAATCCAAATAACCAAAGACCTACATACAAACACCCGCAAAAACCTCAGAAAACGTGTGTGTGTGTGTGTGTGTGTGTGTGTGTGTGTAATTGAATATAACTGAAATATTATTTATTTCAGTTCAAGAGATGCCCATCTGTATGTATGAAACGAAGGGGGAAAAAATATCATTTTCAGCGTTCGTCTTTTTTTGAGGAAAAGAAATGAGGTGGATGCTTCAGCCATTGATCTATATCCAACAATAACGTTCCGGAGGAAATTCCTTAAATTTTTTTATTTATTTATTTATTTATTTTTATATGCCGCCCTTCTCTGGAGACTCAGGGCGGCTTACGGTGCGTTAAGCAATAGCCTTCATACTTTTGTATATTTTATACAAAGTCAGTTTATTGCCCCCACAAACCAGGTCCTCATTTTAACCACCTTAGAAAGGATGGAAGGCTGAGTCGACCTTGAGCCTGGCGAGAATTGAACTCACAGTAATTGGATGTTAAATGCTGCCTTAGTAGGAGGCATTAGCCTCCTACGCCACTCAGGCTTATCTACCATTCGGCACGTACATTTTTTTTTACCCTCCCACTTTTTGTACCTGCAAGGGAGCAGGTCAGGTTAGAAACCTTAAAATAGTCTTGAACTGAAGGATGCAGGAATATATATATCTCAACACTCCTGCATAGCAATTTGAGAGGCTGATCGTGTTACAAAAAGTGTCGCGTTACACTCATTACAGAGAACAAGCCTAACAACCAATAACTTGATCTAACTGGGCATTTATTTATTTATTTATTTATTAATTCAAGCGGATGAGCATTCTGGAGTTATTCATTTGCTCGGATTCCATTTATGAATAAGTAAGACTCACGGGAGGTTCTAATTACACTCCGTTGCAAAGATACAGCAAAAGTCAGAATATTTAAATGGGACAAATGCTTTTTTTTTTTTTTTACACAGAACTGTGCAAAGGGGGGTTGTTTAAATCGAGAAGAAAACTTGCGGTGATGCTGTTAGGTAATATTTCTAGCTAACTCAAATCTCACTTTTGAAACTTGGATTTTTTTTCTTTCTTTTCGTTTCTCATCTTTTATTGTGATTATTTAATCTTCGCTTTGATTCACAGTCTGGGACTGGTTAAAAAATATTAACTGAAGACCTAAGAGCAGTTAAGGTAATGTCTAAGTATATAAGGCAGTGATGGCTAACCTTTTTGCCGTCGCGTGTCAAAATTGGGGGGAGCACGGGGGTGTCGTGCGGGTGTGTGCCCACACCCATAATTCAATGCGCTCCCCCCGCTTTTGGCACGTGATGGCATGGTGGGCCCGGTAGGCCTGTTTTTTGCCCTCCCCAGGCTCCAGAGGCTTCCTAGGAGCCTGGGGAGGACGAAAATGGCCTTCCCCACCTCCCGGAGGCCCTCCGGAGGCCAGAAATGGCCCGTTTCTCAACTTCCAGTGGGACCATAAGGCCCATTTTTCTCCAGAGCCTTTCTAGGAGCCTGGGGAGGACGAAAATGGCCTTCCCCACCTCTCGGAGGCCCTCCGGAGGCCAGAAACGGCCCGTTTCTCAACTTCCAGTGGGACCATAAGGCCCATTTTTCTCCAGAGCCTTTCTAGGAGCCTGGGGAGGGCGAAAACGGCATTCCCCACCCCCCTGGAGGCCCTCAGGAGGCCGGGAACAGCCTGTTTCCTGACTTCCGGTGGGCCTGGAAGGCCCCAAAATCAGCTGGCTGGCACACACATGCACGCTGGAGCTGAGCTAGGGCAACATTTGCGTGCCCACAGATATGGCTCCTTGCGCCATCTGTGGCACGCGTGCCATAGGTTCGCCATCACGGATATAGGGAGTTCTGAGTATGGACTTTCTTTGAAAAGTCAGAATATTCAGGATTGATAAATCCAAAATTTCCTTGTATCTAGGCAACCCTTTGGATATTGCTCGAGGGGCTCCTATTTCTATTGGCCCAACCATTGATTTCTTCCTCCACAATCGTTCAACTTCAGTTTGCAAATTGTGATATTTTATTTATTTTTTTCTAGCTGCGATTATCTCTCTTTTATTCATTAAACATGAAACTCAATCAACTGAACATTTAACAACGTATCACAAATACCATTGACTGGCGTTGATGGTTGATACGGGTTGCTGCCAGCATCCCAGGTATGAACCAAGTATCTTCTTAAAATGTACAATTTTTAATTTTTTTTTAAAAAAAATTATTATTATTTCCAGCTGCTATTATTATTTTAATAATAATAATAGCCACTTTTCGTCGGGCCCTAAAAACCTATTTTTTTTTCAGTTAGCCGGGCTGTCCTGATTTTACGGTTGGTTTTAAAATCTGATATGGATTTTAATTGAAAAGTTTTAAATTACGGGCCAAATTTATTTAATTATTTTAAATCTATTTTTAACTTTTGTGTATAAATGTTTTTTATCTTGGCTGTTCACCGCCCTGAGTCCAAAAGGAGAAGGGCGGTATAGAAATCTGAAAAATAAATAAATAAAATAAACAAATTATTGTTGTTGTTGTTGTTGTTGTTGTTGTTATTGATCATCGCACAGTCAGCCAGATGTTCAGACTGGGTTTGGCAGTTTTGTGTACCTATCACATCCTTACCAAGGACCTGGGATATTATTATGATCGTCCTTGTTTTGTTGTTGTTAATAATAATAATCATAACCATCATCATAATAATAATAGTCCTTCTGCTGTTTAATATATTTCTTTTCACCATCAACGTTGAAAAGTTTTATTTTCCCCCCGCTTTTTATTTTCCACACAAACTAGCCCAACATTGAGGGTGATGATAAAATAATCCTTCATTTCAGATTGAGGAAGAAGGGATCTATAAACATGGCCACTTTAATAACAATAGCATTTAGACTTATATACCGCTTCATGATGCTTTTACAGCCCTCTCTAAGCGGTTTACAGAGTCAGCCTCTTGTCCCGCAACAATCCGGGTCCTCATTTTACCCACCTCGGAAGGACGGAAGGCTGAGTCAACCTTGAGCCTGGTGAGATTCGAACTGCCGAACTGCAGCTAGGCAGTCAGCTGAAGTAGCCTGCAGTACAGGGGTGGGTTCTAAAATTTTTTACTTTATCTACTCATATATTTTTGCAGGCACTGGTCTACCCATTTATTTTTGCAGGCACCGGTCTACTCATTTGTTCTCTTTTAACACTGATCAGCTGTAGGGCGGCCCTTTGAAGCCCTGCGGCAAGAGTTTAAACAGGTTTTTTCCCTCTAGCCATCAGCTGGGAGGCAGCAATAGATTGGGGGTGGGGCCAAATAAAAGGTAAGAATAACGCGGGGGGTGGATGGGTGGGGCGCGGGGGACAGGGGGGCAGAACCAGTTCGGTGATGTCATATCGTCACCGCTACCGGCTCGGGAGAACTGGGCCGAACCGGGAGGAACCCACCACTGCTGCAGTACTGCACTCTAACCACTGCGCCACCTCGGCTCTTTAAGATCTATAGACTTCAATTCCCAGAATTCCCCAAGCGACACGGATGGACTGCAGCCAGCTGGGGAATTCTGGGAGTTGAAGTCCACACATCTTCAAGTGGTCAACTCTGTTCTATAGTCTTGGGGTGGGGATTTAAGTTAACATAAGGGCTTAAAGTTGATTGATCCTTAGAATTGGAGGACTATGATGTGTAGTGAGTGGAATTAAACCAGCCTTTTCTTCGTTTCCTCCTGTGTAGGCCTATGACTATGAAGCTATTGAGAAATTAGCGTTTGGATATTAGAGACAAAGACAGCAGAATTGCTTGCGTGTTATCAAGAGGGGTACACTACCAATCGACACAAGAGGCATGTCAGAACTGAAATTCAGGGAACGTTTGCATATATTTATCAGATAAATTCTGTTTTTCCCTCCACCCTGAAGGGAAGACACTGGCAATCTCCCTGTGATGGATCACAGGCTCATCCTCATGACAACACAGCACAAGATACTTCATAAAGTGCTTTTAAATGAAAGATTCCCTACAGCACAGGTGTCAAACTCATGGCCCGTGGGCCGGATCCGGCCTACAATATGGTTGGATCCGGCCCGCAGGGCCGGATCCTTGTCTACCTAATGCGAAGAGGAAACATGCCAGCAGTTTGGGAAGTGGCGTCAAGATGGCCACGCCCACCCAGTTGGCCATGCCCACCAAGTCAGCCACACCTACCCAGTCGGCCACGCCCCCCCCAGAGATCAGTCACAGCCCTGATGCGCCCCTCAATGAAATTGAGTTTGACACCCTTGCCCTATGGGTGCCCTACGAGAGCCTTGCCCTACGAGAGCCTTTACAGAGGCTCTCTCCTGCACAACTCGGGTGATACAAGTGACTGGGGGGTGGGGGGGCGCCACGTTGACAGCGTGGTTGTGATGCAGCCTGGATTCTTCCCCTTCTTCCTTCCCAGTTGCTGGACACGTGGTTCCGTGGTCCTTCTTGGAGTGGGCTGCCGGAGCGATGGGTGACTTGCCTTCCACGGGAAATTCTGCCCGACGGATTGTTTTCTCACATGAAACCTTCTGCTTGTTCTTGCTAGACCCTGGTTTATTACATTTGGGAAACACTGCTAGACGTGTTTGTTAAAGAAAGGTTCTGTTAGATCCATACAGGCAGTCCTCGATCTACGACTACAACCGAGGCCCAAATTTATGTTGCCAAGTGAGAAAATTTGTGAAGCGAGTCTCGCCCCCATGGTACGACGTTCCTTGCCACATTTGTTAAGTGACTCCCTGAAGTTGTTACGTGAGTCACAACAGTTGTTAAGTACATCTGGCTTCCCCCATGGAATTTGCTCGTCGCAAGGTCACAAAAAGAGGATCCCGTGACCCCGGGACGCTGCAACCGTCATAAATGTGAATCAGTTGTCAAGCATCTGAATGGAACTCTCTTGACCACAGGGATGCCGCAATGATCGTAAGGGTGAAAAATGATCGTCAGTCACTTTTTTCCACTGCCGTTGTAACGTTGAATGGTCACTAAGCAAACTGTTGTAAGTCGAGGACTCCCTGTATTTTAAAAACAGGGCTTGCAATTCCTGGAAAGGAGGAAAGCCCAGAAGGTCTACTTAAATTGTGATAGAAAAGTGGGCTCTCCCATCTCTGTGCTGCTGATTCTGTTCGCCTGAGGATGATTTTTGGATGTTGCTGTTGTAATTATATTATTATTGTTGTTGTTGTTATTATTATTACCCTTGGGCTGGTGACATTGTCTGGTGGATAGCGTTTTCTTATTTTGGAGAGCAGTGCATCAGAATTTCATTTTAATGGGTGCCATTGTGTATACAGGAAAATGACGATAAAGGCTATTCCATTCTATTTCATTCCATATTTTCTTATTCCTATTCTATTCTATTCTATTCTATTCTATTCTATTCTATTCTATTCTATTCTATTATTCTATTCCATTCCATTCCATTCCATTCCATTCCATTCCATATTTTCTATTCTATTCTATTCTATTCTATTCTATTCTATCCTATTCTATTCTATTCCATTCCATTCCATTCCATATTTTCTATTCTATTCTATTCTATTCTATTCTATTCTATTCTATTCTATTCTATTATATTATATTCTATTCCACTCCATTCCATTCCATTCCATTCCATTCCATTCCATTCCATATTTTCTATTCTATTCTATTCTATTCTATTCTATTCTATTCTATTCCATTCCATTCCATTCCATTCCATTCCATTCCATTCCATTCCATTCCATATTTTCTTATTCTATTCTATTCTATTCTATTCTATTCTATTCTATTCTATTCTATTCTATTCTATTCCATTCTATTCCATTCCATTCCATTCCATTCCATATTTTCTTATTCTATTCTATTCTATTCTATTCTATTCTATTCTATTCCATTCCATTCCATTCCATATTTTCTATTCCATTCCATTCCATTCCATTATATTCTATTCTATTCTATTCTATTCCATTCCATTCCATTCCATTCCATTCCATTCCATTCCATTCCATTCCATTCCATTCCATTCCATATTTTCTATTCCATTCCATTCTATTCTATTCCATTCCATTCCATTCCATATTTTCTTATTCTACTCTATTCTATTCTATTCTATTCTATTCTATTCTATTCTATTCTATTCTATTCTATTCTATTCTATTCTATTCTATCTAGTTGCCTGATCGGCAGAGACTTTTCAAAGCATTAGAAAAAAGGCTTTGAAAAGTTTAAAAAAAAAAAAAGTTGGCCACGCCCACCCAGTCACATTACTAATGTGAATGATGTAGGAATAGTACAGGGTCAGCTGTATGAACACTGAAGGACCTTCTTTATTCACATTATTATAAGAAAGAAATGTGCTTGTTTAGAGATTACACTAAGTCAGCTAAATTCCATTCTTGGTAATATATATATCTTCTGAGGGGCCTAGTTGTCAAGAATGCAAGGACATCCATATGAAACAAAAGTTACTTATTATCCAAAGCAGCCATGAATCTACGCATCAGCAATCACAGAACTGAGGAAGGTTGTTTAGCTAAGATAATCTTATGGACTAGAAAATAATGTAGGAATTTAGTAATTTAGAAAGTATCAATTATCATGTAACAAATGTATGTTAACCATATATGGAAAATTGCTGTGCTCACAAAATCCTTTGTCTTGGATATGTATAAAAGCAGTTGTATCAGAGCTCTTCTTGGTTCAGAATTGCAGATACAAATCTGATTCTGAAACTGCGCAATAAACTGTCTCTGGCTGACCAGGAATGTTGTTTGGTCTCATCATTCCATAACATTATCACCACCAACACCAAGCCACGCCCACAGAACTGGTAGTAACAAATTTTACAAGTCACCCCTGGTTTAAATAAATAAATAAACCAATGCCTATTGGACAGTGGTGGAGCAACAAATCTGGAAGATCACTTTGCGCCAGATTAAAACTCTAAAATAACTTTAAACTGGGGCAAGGCTAAGAAAAAAAAGAAACCCACCACCAGAATCTCTTCTTCAAGTGGAACAAAACTGCTATTCCAAGTTTTAGGTGAAGGAATTGTGGAGGAAGTAGAATTCCTTTCCGATCTGACTGGTATTTCTTTAAGGAAGTCACGTACCGGCATCTCGCAGCTGCAAACAATACCTCAAGCACATCTTGGAGCAGATTTTGTAGTCCCGCCGGACTGGTACTTCAGCCCTTGCTGTCAAAAAAATACAACTGGAAGACATTCAACCTTGCCTTTTAATGGCACTTCTGTGGAAACGCTAAGGGGGGAAAAGATGCTGGATCAGATAACGGTTAAATTTACGGGACCAGGATTTAAAATTGGTTGCTGAGAAAAGAAACCACCAGTGAGTTTGGTCCTCACGATGCCAGCCAGGCGTGCTTTGACAAACACTTTGATGAGGGAATGGGCAAGAGCTCTGCCATTTCAAAGGGAAGCCATCGTATTGTAAATGGATCAAGTCTTAGGGCCGTGATGGTGAACCTATGGTACCTGTGCCACAGGTGGCATGCGGAGCCATATCTGTCGGCACGTGAGCGTTGCCCTAGCTCAGCTCCAGCGCGCATGAGCATGCCAGCCAGCTGATTTTTGGGCCTTCCAGGCCCAACAGAAGTCGGGAAATGAGCCATTTCCAGCCACTGGAGGGCCTCCAGCGGGGTGGGGAAGGCTGTTTTTGCCCTCCCCAGACTCCTAGAAAGCCTCTGGAGCCTGAGGGGGGTGAAAAATGGGCCTTTGTTCCCACCGGAAGTTGAGAAACAGCCATTTCCAGCCTCCAGAGGGCCTCCAGGTGGGTGGGGAAGGCTATTTTCGCCCTCCCCAGGCTCCTAAAAAGGCTGGGGAGCCTGCGGAGTGCGAAAAATGGGCCTACTGGACCCAAAAGCAGTGGGAGTGTTGGGGGGGTCACGCATGCATGTACGGGGGCAGGACGCATTGAATTATGGTGTGGGCACGCATGTGTGCAACCCCCCCTGCACTCCCCCCGCTTTTGGCACACGACGGCAAAAAGGTTAGCCATCTCTGTCTTAGGGTATGGTCATCGAGGGGTTCACTGACCAATCTTCTTCTGATCTGCCTGGAATCTTCTCAGAATGTTATGTCAGGCAGGGGTGGGCTTCAAAAATTTTAACAAGGGGTTCTCTGCCCGGTTGCTGGGTGGGCGTGGCCTAGTCGCCTCCTGCACCATGGCGCAGGGTGGCGTTTTTGCCCTCCCCAGGCTCCGGAGGCTTTCCTTGAGCCTCCAGGAGGACGAAAATGGCCTCCCCAGGCTCCAGGGGCCCTCTGGAGGCTGGAAAGGGCCAGTTCCTGAACTTCCAGTAGGCCCATTTTTCGCCCTCCCTGAGCCACCGCACGCACCATGCACTTACCTGCATCCAAAATGGGCATCGTGGGGACTCCTGGGATGGGCAGGGCGAGCCAGGAGTAGGATTTGGGGGTTCTCCGAACTGCACCGAATCTTAACTAGAGGTTCTCCCGAACCCCTGCGAACCTCCAGCAGTCCACCCGTGATGTCAGGGTAATTGTTTTATTTTTTTAAAAAATAAAAGAACAAGGATTCTTTCCATCATCTGGCCATCCGCAGATGGTTTTTCCAAGAAAACAAAGAAAATTCAACCAGATTATCAGCTAGTTCCTTCGGTAACCAAGGATACAACTCATTCCCTTCCCAAAAAAAATGTGTCTACCCATTTCACGTTTCACGCCACCAGGAAGGAGAATGAGAAAGGGAAGAAGAGAGGAAGGAAGGAAGGAAGGAAGGAAGGAAGGAAGGAAGGAAGGAAGGAAGGAAGGAAGGAAGGAAGGAAGGAAGGAAGGATGGAAGGAAGGAATAGCAATAGCACTTAGACTTATATACCGCTTCACAGTGCTTTACAGCCCACTCTAAGCGGTTTACAGAGTCAGCCTCTTGCCCCTCAAACAATCTGGGTCCTCATTTTACCGACCTCAGAAGGACGGAAGGCTGAGTCAACCTTGAGCCGGTCAGGATCGAACTCCTGGCAGTGGGCAGAGTCAGCCTGCAATACAGCATTCTAACCTCTGAGCCACGAGGAAGGATAATAAGAAAGGGAATATGGGAGGGAAGGAGGGAGAGAGGAGGGAAGGGAGAAGGAAGGAAGGAAGGAAGGAAGGAAGGAAGGAAGGAAGGAAGGAAGGAAGGAAGGAAGGAAGGAAGGAAGGAAGGAAGGAATAGCAAGAGCACTTAGACTTATATATTGCTTCACAGTGCTTCACAGCCCTCTCTAAGCGGTTTATAGAGTCACCCTAACAACGCTAACAACATTGTTGGCTAACAACGTTGACTCAAGAAATAGCAATAAAATCATTAACGCATAAAAAGATGGGCAATGTGATGCTTCTCTCTCACACATCAAAGGCCTTCATGGCTCTTTTGAACAATTGCCGGGTGGGGGAGGGGACATCTGTCTCTTGGGGGGAGCCTCATTCCTGAGGGTATGTGCTGCTGGAGAGAAGGCATCCTTTGGGGGCTCCAAGTAGAAAATATTGATAATTGAAGGAACCCAAGCACACCAATCTTCGGAACTGAATCAGCCAGGTAGATCCTAGCTGTCCCTCAAGTGACGATTGTCTGAATGTCCAGAGAAAATAAGCATATTAAAAATTTAGTGTGATGATCAAGGTATTGAATTTGGAGTGAGAAAACTCAACTTCAGTCTTGGCCATGGACATTCCCTCGGTGACTTTGGACCAATCTCTCCCTCTCCTTTTTCCTCCCTCTCTCCATCTTTGTCTCTCCCTGTCTTTTTCTCTTTCTTTCTCTCTCTCTCCCCCTCTCCCATCCCTCCCTTTCCCTCTCTCTCTCTCTCTCCCTTTCTCTCTCTTTCCCCTCTCTCTCCCTCCCACTCCCTCTCTCCCTTTCTCTCTTTCCCCTCTCTCTCCTTCCCTCTCCCTCCCCCTCTCCATCTCCCTCTCTCTCTCCCTCTCTCTCCCTCCCTCTCCCTCTCTCTCCCTCTTTCTCCCTCCCTCTCTCTCCCCCTCTCCCTCTCCCTCTCTCTCCCTCTCTCTCCCGTTCTCCCTCTCCCCCCTCTCTCTCCCTCTCCCTCCCTCCCTTTCTCTTTCTCTCTCTCTCTCTCTCACACACACACACATCCAACCTATCTCCAAAAAAAAAAAATGGCTACTGTGAGCAGGAGTCAGTAGAAATATCAGAAGCTTTGTGCAAAGATGAATGGCATAATGGAAGATATATGATACATATATCAAAACATATAAAGGACAGTTCCCGGAATTGGCTATGTCTAGTTTAATGAAAAGAAGGACTAGGGGAGACATGATAGCAATGTTCCATTATCTCAGGGGCTGCCACAAAGAAGAGGGAGTCAAGCTATTCTCCAAAGCACCTGAAGGCAGCACAAGAAGCAATGGGTGGAAACTAATCCAGGAGAGAAGCAATTTAGAACTAAGGAGAAACTTCCTGACAGTTAGAAAAAGATCTATCAGTGGAACAACTGGCCTCCAGAGGTTGTGAATGCTCCAACACTGGACGTTTTCAAGAAGAGATTGGACAACCATTTGTCGGAAATGGCATAGGATTTCCTGCCAGACCAGAAGTTTGGACTAGAAGACCTCCAAGATCCCTTCCAACTCTGCTATTCTATTGTTCTGTTGTTCTAGATACACAGGTTACAGTTAACATCAAGAGAGGAAACTTTCAAGGAGACTCATTATCACATCTACTGTTTGTTATTGTATTGATTCTTGTGTTAACAACACTAACCAAGTCAGGCCATGGCTAGAAAACATCAAAAACATCTGCAAAGCCATCCCAGTTCTTTCACATGGATGATCTGAAGCTGTACGGAGAAACACCATCTGAAATAGAATCACT
Source organism: Pantherophis guttatus (assembly GCF_059756535.1). NCBI lineage: Eukaryota > Metazoa > Chordata > Lepidosauria > Squamata > Colubridae > Pantherophis > Pantherophis guttatus. The sequence goes on from NC_142069.1 coordinate 84,187,772, forward strand.
GCTCAGCTCTGTCCATCTATACAGCCAAGATATCAACAAGGGAAAAATTGTGAAAACTAGAAATTAAAGAAATTGGGGAGGAAAGCTATGGCAAAGCTAGACAGCATACTAAAAAGCAGAGATATCACCCTGCCAACAAAAGTGCCTATAGTCAAGGCTACGGTTTTCCCAGTTGCAATGTGTGGCTGTGAAAGTTGGACCACAAGGAAGGCTGAGAAGGCCAAAGAATGGAGGCCTTTGAACTCTGGTGCTGGAGAAGACTCCTGTGAATCCCTTGGACTGCAAGGCGATCCAATCGGTCAGTCCTAGAGGAGATCAACCCTGACTGCTCTTTAGAAGGCCAGATCCTGGAGATGAAACTCAAACACTTTGGCCACCTAATGAGAAGGAAGGACTCCCTGGAGAAGAGGCTAATGCTGGGAACGATTGAGGGCAAAAGAAGACGACAGAGAACGAAGTGGCTGGATGGAGTTATTGAAGCCGTCGGCGTGAGCTTCAATGGACTCCAGAGGATGGTAGAGGACAGGAAGGTCTGGAGGAACGTTGTCCATGGGATCGCGATGGGTCGGACACGACTTCGCAACTAGCAACAAGAAGAAATCAAGATGCCATACGGAAATAACAACAAGAATCTGAATGAAGAAGCTCACTACAAATACCTGGCCATCCTTCAAGCTGACAACATCAAGTATATTGAAATCAAGAGGAAGGTTAGATCCAATCTGGGTTGGTCCCTGGGACCAGAAGATTTGTCTTCCGAGCTTTCGGACTCCTACTGGAGCCCATCTTCAGGGAACTTTTACTCTAGCAGAGTGTGTGCTGTTTTGTGTGTAGTATTTATAGTGCCTATTGTAAGTGGCTTTTTAGATGTTGATTGGGGTGTGTTGATGGTGGCTTTTAAATTAATTAATCTGTCAGATTACAGATTAAGTTAATTAATCTGTCAGATTACAGATTAAGTTAATTAATCTGTCAGATTACAGATTAAGTTAATTAATCTGTCAGATTACAGATTAAGTTAATTAATCTGTCAGATTACAGATTTACAGAGTTGGAAAGGGACCTTGTAAATCGTCTACTCCAGTCCCCGATACACAAGCAGGAGACCTTACACCATTTCTGACAGATGGCAGTCCAATCTCTTCTTGAAAGCCTCCAGTGATGAAGCTCCCACAACTTCCGAAGGCAACTTCTGTTCCATCAGTGGATTGTTCCCACTGTCAGAAAATTTCTCCTTATTTCTAGGTTGAATCTCTCCTTGATCAGTTTCCATCCATTATTCCTTGTCTGGCCTTGGAAAAAGTCATTTGCTTGCGCTGCTCAGCCCTCACCTTCTAAGTACTTGATAGGCTGGTAGTAAATCAGCACTCCTGCTGACTGTTTCCCAGGCTTCAATCATTTCCCTGGCTGTTTTTGTGCCTGCCCGTCCAACAATCTTAAGGTAAAGGTAAATGTTTCCCTTGCACATGTGTGCTAGTTGTTCCTGACTCTAGGGGGTGGTGCTTATCTCCGTTTCAAAGCCGAAGAGCCAGCGCTGTCCGAAGACGTCTCCGTGGTCATGTGGCCGGCATGACTAAACGCCAAAGGCGCACGGAACGCTGTTCCCTTCCCACCAAAGGTGGTCCCTATTTTTCTACTTGCATTTTTTACGTGCTTTCGAACTACTAGGTTGGCAGAAGCTGGGACAAGGAACGGGAGCTCACCCCCTTACGCGGCACTAGGGATTCGAACTGCTGAACTGCCGACCTTTCGATCGACAAGCTCAGTGTCTTCAGCCACTGAGCCACTGCATCCCTTGATTGTTACCAACAATCTTAGTAGCTGTAAAATTGAACGTGTGTCCTTAGTCATTGCAGCGTGAGGGTACCAATGAGTTCGGGCCTCCTCGTCTGACCGCTCACTTGTGTTCAAGGTTAGCATTGAATACTGTACATCATTAGAATGAATAAGATCCTAAAGTCCGAACTTAATGGAGGAAATACCAAGAAGGCAACTGATATCTGCGTAATACCAGTCATTAGAAACCTAACTGGAATATTGGTTTGGGCTCAAGCTGAACTAAAAAAGTCCTCGATAGGAAGACTAGAAAAATAATGACAAGGAATCATACTAGGGGTGAAATCCAGCAGGTTCTAACAGGTTCTGAAGAACCGGTAGCGGAAATTTTAAGCAGTTCAGAGAACCGGCAAATACCACCTCTGGCTGGCCCCAGAGTGGGGAGGGAATGGGGATTTTGCAATATCCTTCCCCCAGGATGGGAGGGAATGGGGATTTTGCAGCATCCTTCACCTGGAGTGGGGTGGGAATGGAGATTTTGCAACATGCTTCCCCTGCCACGCCCACAGAACCGGGAGGGAAAAATTCTGGATTTCACCCCTGAATCATGCCCTTCATCCACGCAGTGATGCTACCTATCAAGATGGGGTATTGAAGTAAATCAGACAGATGAAGACAAATAAGGGCATTAGAAGAATATCTGAAGGCCAGTGAGGAAGAGGCATGGAGTCTAGTACTGTGAAGAATTACTGAATATCGGAGAAACCAAACTGGCCTACAAGAAAGACCAAATGGAAAAAAAAAATGGAAAAGAGATATGACAAGACAAAAAAATTGCATGGCCAATACACACTCACACACACACACAAACTAGCAGACAACGCAGATAACCACAAGACCTGGCAATGGCTAGGAGCAAGAAAGTGAAGATAGAGAGGTAGGGGATGCACAAGACCAAGCCTTAAGACCAGGAGTGAAATCCAGCAGGTTCTGACAGGTTCTGGAAAATCCTTTACCAGTAGTGGACATTTTGAGCAGTTCAGAGAACCGGCAAATACCACCTCTGGCTGGCCCCAGAGTGGGGTGGGAATGCAGATTTTGCAGTATCCTTCCCCTGGAGTGGGGTGGGAATGGAGATTTTGCAGTATCCTTCCCCTGGAGTGGGGTGGGAATGGGGATTTTGCAGTATCCTTCCCCCAGAAGTGGGAAGTGAATGGAGATTTTGCAGTATCCTTCCCCTGGAGTGGGGTGGGAATGGAGATTTTGCAGTATCCTTCCCCTGCCAAGCCCACCAAGCCACACCACGCCCACCAAGCCACGCCCACAGAACCAGTAGAAAAAAAAAATGATTTCACCACTGCATACAAATCCAGAATTGAGAAGAAAAACCAACAGACAGCAAATGCCGTCTCTTGCAAAGAAGCTGAAGTAGGAACACTGAACCATCTCGGGAGTTGCTGCCAGAAGATCACACAGGCTGACGACAAACAGCGGCACAGAAAGCGGCAACAATGGCGCATTGGAAGATCTGCAAGAAATGCCATTTTGCCTGCCAACAACAGACCCACGAATAGAAAACGAAGAAGCTATAAAGTTCTCTGGGACTTTAAAACTCAGGCCAGCCCCTGCCACACAACAGATGAGACTTAAAAGGTGCAGATTAAAAAGAGACAAACAAGTCTGGATAGTGGGCGTTGCAGCACCTGGAGACGGCAAAACAGATGAGAAAGAACGAGGGAAAATGACACCCTATAAAAACCTGCAAATGGAAATAGAACGACTGTGGCCAAAGGAAACAAACTTCCCATCAGTCAATTGCTTTACTTGGAAGAGCGTATATTTTGCGTGGGTCCCTCCGACGCCACCCATCAGCATTTGCCCATTCCAGGTGGAATGGAAAGGACCCGAAAGATGGATTAAAAATGCCAAATCTCATCTACGTCTCCGGCTGACTGCAACCAACCAACCATTAATTATGTGATAATGTTTTTATTAGTTCCTAAATAAACCACAGGCAAAACTGCTCCGAATTCCTTGAGGTCATTGTCCTAACTGATTTGAATCTTCTCCTAGCTTTGCCTGGGAGAAATCTGCTTTTAAGTGTTCAAGAGCCTTGATAGTACAGTGGTCTACGCACCCTGTTATTAACACAGCTGCCTGCAATTTACTGCTGGTTCGAATCTCTCCAAGGCTCAAGGTTGACTCAGCCTTCCATCCTTTCTAAGGTAGGTAAAATGAGGACCCAGTTTGTGGGGGCAATAAGCTGACTTTGTATAAATATACAAAAGTATGAAGACTATTGCTTAACGCATTGTAAGCCGCCCTGAGTTTCCGGAGAAGGGTGGCATATAAATCAAATTTAAAAAAAAAAAAAGGAGAAGGAAGAAGATTTTAACAGATGAACAGAGTTGGAAGGGACCTTGTAAGTCATCTAGTCCAACCTCCCCATGCCCAAGTAGGACACCCTACACCATTTCTGACAGCTGGCAGTCCGGTCTCTTCTTGAAAGCTTCCAGGGATGAAGCTCTCACAACTTCTAAAGGCAACCTCTGTTCCATGGGTTGATTGCTCTCACTGTCAGAAAATCTCTCCTTATTTCCAGATTGAATCTCTCCTTGTTCACTTTCCATCCATTATTCCTTGTCTGGTCTTCAGCTGCTTTGGAAAACAACTTGACCTCCCCTCCTCTCTGTGGCAGCCCCTCAAATATTGGAAGACTTCTATCATTTTTTTCCTGGTCCTTCTCTTCACTAGACTAGCCATGCCTGGTTCCTGCAACCGTTCCTCGTATGTTTTAGCCTCCAGTCCCCTACTCATTTTACAGCCTGAAATGGTGCCCTGAATAATTCTAGAATCATCATAAACAAATACTGTAGCAAGCACTTTGGAAACCATGGAGTAATGGCCAGAAATGAGATTTATTTATTTATTTTTATCAAGTACAAATCTTGCCAGATTCTTACCTCGGTTGTTTTGGTAATTGCCCTAATATATCATGGGAGATGCCAACTGTTCATGGGTCGCTGTCGACATAATATACCATCTTGACTCCAAGCGCAGCTTTTGATAAATTGCCCGTTATTGCCAACCTAGTTAATTGTGGGCTAGATGGAATGACAAATAAGCAGAAATCGAGATCGATAATCCCATCGAAAGCACAGTTTGTCCTCCTCAAACCGAAGGGAACTATTGATCGGGTTGACTGAAGAATCAGTCCTGGGGTTGTCCATTTTTAATCAAGATTTTTTATTATTATTATTATTAATGGCTTGGATGGAGAGGAGAAGAAGATTCTAATCAAACCGAGTGAGATAGCTAACGCTCTGGAACGCAACCATCGCATTCCAAATGATATTGATAAGTGAGGGAAAGGGTTGAGAAATAACAGCATGAGACTGAATAAAACAAGGATTAGGAGGGAGGACATGATAGCAGTATTTCAGTATTTGAGAAGTTACCACAAAGAGGAATAAATAAATTTATTTTCCAAGATTTGTTCTCAATAATTAAAAAAAATCTCATTTCTGGCCATAGTTTCCAAAAGTGCTTGCTACAGTATTTGTTTATTTATTTATTTGTTTGTTTGTTTTAATTTGTATACCGCCCTTCTCCAGCAGGACTCAGGGCAGTGAACAGCCAGAATACAAAATTTAAAAACAGTTTAAAAATAATTAAATATTTTTGTCCGCAATTTAAAACAACCCAATTAAAATCAATTAAATTTAACCAAAACTGTGGGATCAAGCCAGCCCGGCTAGGTGAAATAAATAAGTTTTCAGGGCCCGACGAAAAGTCCGGAGGTCTGGTATTGTACGTATCTCTGGAGGGAGGTTGTTCCAGAGGGCGGGCGCCGCCACAGAGAAGGCTCTCCCCCTGGGGGTTGCCAGCCGACACTGTCTGGTGGACGGTACCCTGAGGAAGCCCACTCTGTGCGAGCCTACTGGCCGGTTGGAGGCTATTGGTGGCAGAAGGCGGTCTCGTAAATACCCCGGCCCTAAGCCATGGAGCGCTTTAAAGGTGGTCACCAACACCTTGAAGCACACCCGGAAGACCACCGGGAGCCAGTGCAGCTCGCGCAGAAGAGGTGTCACATGGGAGCGCCCCCTCACTCCCATAATCCCCCGTGCGGCCGCATTCTGGACCAGCTGGAGCCTCCGCGCGCATCCCAGGGGGAGCCCCATGTAGAGAGCATTGCAGTAGTCCAGGCAGGAGGTGACGAGTGCCTGAGTGACCGTGCGTAGGGAATAGAATAATCTAGAATAATCATGCGTTGATGATTATTCTAGAATGATTCAGGATTTCAGACGGTAAGAGCAATCAAGATGATTAGGGGACTGGAGGCTAAAACGTACGATGAACGGTTGCAGGAACTGGGCATGGCTAGTCTAGTGAAGAGAAGAAAAGGACTAGGGGAGATATGAGCTGTGTTCCAATATTTGAGGAGCTGCCACAGAGAGGAGGGGGTCAAACTATTCTCCAAAGCACCTGAGGGCAGGACAAGAAACAATGGATGGAAACTAATCAAGGAGAGAAACAACCTGGAATTAAGCAGAAACTTCCTGACAGTGAGGACAATTAACCAATGGAACAGCTTGCCACCAGAAGTTGTGGATGCTCCATCACTGGAGGCTTTTAAGAAGAGAATGGACAATCGCTTGTCTGAAATAGTATAGGATCTCTTACTTGAGCAGAGGGCTGGACTAGAAGACCTCCAAGATCCTTTCCAACTCTATTCTGATTGATTTTTTAATTATTATTCATCTAGGAAACGAAAGTAAAATGTGCAGGAATGCAAGTGGAGAGGGGGAATAATGATTTGGTAACGTTACCTGAGCTGAGAGACCTATTGGACTATAAGCAGAATGTAAGTCATCAGTGTAAAAGATGGCTGCCAAAAATATTAAGATTTGAAGAGGCGCTAGCTAGGATGTCAGCAGAAGTTTCTAAATCACAAGAAGAAGGAATTCCCGTTTATTCCATTCAGCTCCAACCCTATTTTGAGTACTCTATTCAATTCTGGACATCGCATGTTAAATTATTCAGAGAAACTCAGACAAAGCAAGGCAACGAGGAGGTTTGGGGAACTAGAAACTAAGACAACAAGGAAAGCATCTCAAGGTGCCAGAGAAGATTTGAGTGCACAATGGCCTGGGACAAAGAAACTTTTTGAGATGGGTTGGCTTCACCGCAATGAAATCCTTCCTCTTGACTCCTGAGATACTGTACACTCCATGAGGTCCTTGGTCCTCTTTGAGCATGGTGGTTTTCTTGCAGATGTTTCATCACCCAAGTAGGGAACATCATCACTGATCAACACATTATTTTATATACACATAATCCATGAAATGTCTACAAGAAAAATGTCTACAAGCTCTGAGAGCACCAAGGATCCCACCCTTGAATCCTGACCTACAAATATTCACTTCTATCTGTACTATACTCTCCTCTTCTTCTGGTTTTCAGTGCCTACCCTGTCAGGGTTCCCACGGATGCTTGGCCTCAAGCCAAGCTTCAAAAGAAATCCAGTTATTTGCTAGGAGCTCCATGTCCACACATACCCAAATGAAGCCAACTCTGACCCCACATAATTTACAGCCCTAATCATGACCCTGTTTCCCCCCCCCTGCCCCCTCCCAGGGTGCGTCATCAATCACATTCACCAATGGAGCAATTTCATGGGTTTTAGAGATCACTCCCCTCCGGCCACTGTGGGTAACCCTGGGATACAGCCTTGAGAAAGATATGTCTGGAATGTGCTCCTGTCTTTGGGTGCTGTGTTGCTTCGTCAGTTCCCCATCCCTCTTGCCTATGGCAACTCAAGAGCAGGCCAAGGATGCTTTACAAGTTGACATACCCACTATTTTGCTTTGACTAAAAAAAATCTCTGGAAGGAGACTGAAGGAGCTGCAAATGTTTAGCCTTCAGATAAAGAGGAGAAAGGATGAGAAGGACAGGAGGTTCCATGGGAGGGTGGGGGAATCCTTTCAGATTTCAAAGTGCAGGACACAGGTGGATGAGAAGCTGGATTTTGATGGAACGGTAGAACTTCATTCCAAGCAATAATTCAAGGAGCAGCTGGTCACTCCTTTCAAGCAGAGGTTGGACCAGAGTTCCTCCACCTTGGTCTCTTGAAGATGGTTTTTTTTTTAAAAAAAATTTCATTTATATGCCGCCCTTCTCTGGAGACTCAGGGCGGCTTGCACTGCGTTAAGCAATAGCCTTCATACTTTTGTATATTTTTATACCAAGTCAGCTTATTGCCCCCACAATCCGGGTTCTCATTTTACCTACCTTAGAAAGGATGGAAGGCTGAGTCAACCTTGAGCCTGGCAAGATTCGAACTTACTTTAATTGCAGACAGCTGGTGCTAAATTACAGTGCCTTGTCTGCAGAGCTATCCAGGCCAAGCATGCTTTTAAGAGCGGCAGACTTCATGCTGGCTGGGGAATTCTAGAAGTTGAAGTCCACTCATCTTCAAGCAACCAAGATTGAAAAACCTTGGACTAGAGAGTCCTGTGTCTCAGGGGGCTTTAATTTTGGATTCCAGATTGGAATCCAATGTTCTGAAATTTACCTTTCCAGCCGAGGGGGTTTTCCTTAATTCTACGGGCAACCGAGCAGTTCTTGTCAGCTCTAGGAAACTAGACTTGGCCAACCCGAGATAATGTACAAAAGAATTTCCTTCTTGGCAGGCAGAAATTCCACTGAAATGCTCGGCCACCAACCCCTTTGCCCATCTATGTCTCAAAGCTAGTAATCTGGGTGGATTTAAAGTCCATAAAGTACTCAGATGCCATTCCCCACAGCTGCTCGTCGGAAAATAATGAAGATAATTCCCTCTGAATGGTTTTAAAAATCAAATATGCTTGATCCTCCAAAAAGGAACCTTTGCTGCTGCATTTGAGATTCCAAAACAAACAAACAAACAAACAAACAAAAAAACCACCACCACATTTCTAATAATAATAATTGAAAACCTACTTCAAAAAAAAAAACAAGCCATAGTTTAATTTAATTTACGTACTCGGGGCAGTCTATTTATTTCCTCTCCGCCTTAAAGCAAGGAAGAGAGACTCTGGAATCCTGAAAGAGAATTTTAATTAGAAATTCAGCAAAATTGCGTTATGGCTATATTCCCTTCCCCCTCCCAGGGTCTGACAGAAATGTTCTTTTCCCTGACTCAACTTACAGCAAAAAGGAAGGAAGGAAGGAAGGAAGGAAGGAAGGAAGGAAGGAAGGAAGGAAGGCAGGCAGGCAGGCAGGCAGGAAGGAAGGAAGGAAGGAAGGAAGGAAGGAAGGAAGGAAGGCAGGCAGGCAGGCAGGCAGGCAGGCAGGAAGGAAGGAAGGAAGGAAGGAAGGAAGGAAGGAAGGAAGGAAGGAAGGCAGGCAGGCAGGCAGGAAGGAAGGAAGGAAGGAAGGAAGGAAGGAAGGAAGGAAGGAAGGCAGGCAGGCAGGCAGGCAGGAAGGAAGGAAGGAAGGAAGGAAGGAAGGAAGGAAGGAAGGAAGGAAGATAAAAAGTCTTGTCATGATCGTGATGGTTGCATTCCCAAACCTACATAATCCCATCCATTCAGCAGAAGACCAAAAGGAGAAGAAAAAAAAAATAGATTTATTGGCAGGGCAAGAAGGATTTAAGTTACCTTGGCATGAGTTTTTTTGGCCTTCTTAGATCAAATTAATGCACAGGAGTTAGGAATATTGTGGATAGGTATCCTTAAAGGTAAAGGTTCCCCTCGCACGTACGTGCTAGTCGTTCCCGACTCTAGGGGGCGGTGCTCATCTCCGTTTCAAAGCCGAAGAGCCAGCGCTGTCCAAAGACGTCTCCGTGGTCATGTGGCCAGCATGACTCAACGCCAAAGGGGCACGGAACGCTGTTACCTTCCCACCAAAGGTGGTCCTATTTTTCTACTTGCATTCTTTACGTGCTTTCGAACTGCTAGGTTGGCAGAAGTTGGGACAACTTCACGGGAGCTCACCCCGTTACGCAGCACTAGAGATTCGAACCGCCGAACTGCCGACCTTTCCAATCGACAAGCTCAGCGTCTTAGCCCCTGAGCCACTGTATCCTTAGGCAGGAATTAACCATTTTTTTCCCCAAAATGCTTTTTTCAAAGGACAACTCAACTTTCTTGATATTTTTTTATTTCCTCCTTGAAAAGGTTTTGCTTCCTCATCCAAGAAGCTTCCTCGGTTTAGAAAGTTCAGAAGCTGCTTGGATGACAAATGAGTTGTTTTCAAGGAGGGTGAGGGAAACAACAACCCAAGAAAATCCAGATGCTTTTGGAAAAAGCACCTTTGGGACAACCATGACCTGGATGAGAAGAAAGACTCCATAGACATTCAACCATTCTCCTCCTAGCTGTGCAAGGTGGACAAAGAGAAGACAGAGAGAAGTCAAACCAAGAAGATCTCCTGTCTCAGTAGCTCCAGAGGAAAGGAGAGGTCCTCCTAGTGATTGAGGTCATCTTCTTTCTTTTTGTGATCCAAGTTGAACAATGAGAGGGCTGAATTTAAGGAACAAACTCCTGCCAGCCATCAAACAATAATCTACCAAGCAACCATCCATCTTATGGATGGATTGTCTACTCTGAAGTCATCTGATGCCCACTTAGCACAAACTTGAATCCATACAAGCTTTATTTAATAACTTCTACCTTTTCCATTAGGTTTTTTTTTCCTCCCCCAAGAGTCCATCACTGGACGCTGTCATTTAAAAACAGTGGCCAGCTCCTTCAAGACATAAATCACCTCTAGGTCCCAATCAGAAAACGCCTTCAGAAAACTCCGTCCGAAAAGCTCCACAATTGCTAAAATGTTTTTGTTTTTTTTTTGCACTACATCCAAAGCTTTGGATTTGTTTGGATGAAACTGAACCCAGAAACATTCGATAGGCAGGCAGGCAGTCCTTGACTTACAATAGTTCGTTTAGTGACCAGTTACAACGGCCCTATAAAAAGTGACATTAAGAGCCTTGATAGTACAGTGGTCTAAGCACCCTTTTATTAACACAGCTGCCTGCAATTACTGCTGGTTCGAATCTCTCCAAGGCTCAAGGTTGACTCAGCCTTCCATCCTTTCTAAGGTAGGTTAAATGAGGACCCAGATTGTGGGGGCAATAAGCTGACTTTGTATAAATATACAAAAGTATGAAGGCTATTGCTTAACGCATTGTAAGCCGCCCTGAGTCTCCGGAGAAGGGCGGCATATAAATCAAAAATTTTTTTAAAAAAGAGCGTTTTTCACACTTATGACCATTGCAGCATCCCCGTGGTCAGGTGGTCAAAATTCAAACATTGGGCCACTGGCTCAGATTTACGACGGTTGCATTGTCCCCGGGGTCACATAATTCCCTTTTGCGACCTTTTGACAAGCAGACTCAAAGGAGGAGCCTGGTGGTGCAGCAGACTAAAGCACTGTTATTAACATCAAAGCTGTCTGCAATTACTGTAAGTTCGAATCTCACCAGGCTCAAGGTTGACTCAGCCTTCCATCCTTTCTAAGGTAGGTAAAATGAGGACCCAGATTGTGGGGGAAATAAACTGACTTTGTATAAATATACAAAAGTATTGCTTAACGCATTGTAAGCCACCCTGAGTCTCCGGAGAAGGGCGGCATATAAATCAAATTAAAAAAAAAATAAAAATGGGGGAAGTCAGATTCACTTAACAACCGGGTTACTAATTTAACAACTGCAGTGATACACTTTGCAACTGTGACACTTTCTGTAACATGGAACAACATTTATGACTATCTCGCTTAACGGGAGAAATTTTTGGGTTCGTTTGTAGTCGTAAATCAAGGACTACCCCTATTGAGAAAAACCTCACCGATGACCAGAAACAGGATGCAATCTTGCAATGGATCACAGTTTACAGGATAAAGATTGCCATTTATGTAATTTAATTCTCACCAAAGGTACAAAACTTAGACAACGCAATGCTACGAGAATGCTGAAAATAGGACTTTGTCACACATACAAGGAAAGGGTTGATGTGTTGTTTTTTTTTTAACTTTAAAATAGGAAATCTATTCCTTAGCTAAAAGTCTATATAGAGGTCAGGGTTTCGTATCTCACAGTAACATGGCTATTTTCATCATACACATATTAAAAATAGAAATATTTTAGCTTGAAACGATGGTATCTACAAAAATTTGTTAACTATCCATGGGAGGGGGGAAAATGGCCTTAGAAGACAGGGTTATAAGGGATTTGAGGCTGGGAGCTACCAATGAACTATACAAGAAATCCCCACCGTTTTGGAGTTTGTTTATGAAAATAAATTTGCTCTACAAGCAAAGTCCTTTTTTTCCCCAAAAGTCCCCTCGGATAAATGGGAAATGCCAAACTAACTAATTCTTTGCTGGTTTTAAATCTTTGCTCAGCATATGCTGAGTCATCCAAAGGAATGAATTGTGGTTGTTGTTTTTTTTTAAAAAAAGAATTCACTAACTTTGAGATGTTGTTGTTGTTTTTTTAGATAAGCTACCCAACTTAAAAAATAAAAATAAATAAAACGAAAGTCATTTCTTCCCTGATTAAATCACAACAGGAGTCTTGCGTCCTTCACAAATCAGTCTCCCGGGTAGAATCCATACAAAGTGCATAAAGGGACTTCCTAAGATCTATGGTGCTATTGGCTTTGAGGTTGGTTTTCTCCACCGACCTGGTCCCGTTGTGGGTCTCGTCGAGGTGCTCCAAGTGCATCACGGATTTACAGGAGGAGTTTTTACTCTTCGCCTCTTCCTCTGAGCTGCCGTGAACGCTTCCCGGGTCATCTTGGAGAAGACTTTGATCTGTCTCTCGGTGGTAGAAGTAGTTGAAGTTGGACACGATCACCGGCACGGGTAGGGCGATGGTGAGCACGCCAGCGATGGCACACAAGGAACCCACAATCTTCCCTCCGACGGTGATGGGGCTCATATCACCGTAGCCCACCGTCGTCATGGTGACCACAGCCCACCAGAAGGCATCCGGGATGCTGGAGAAGTAGGATTCGGGGTCATCGGCTTCGGCAAAATAGACGGCGCTGGAGAAGAGGATGACCCCGATGAAGAGGAAGAAGATGAGGAGGCCCAGCTCCCTCATGCTAGCCTTCAAAGTCTGTCCCAGGATCTGCAACCCCTTGGAGTGCCTGGACAGCTTGAAGATCCTGAAGACTCTTACCAGGCGAATGACCCGCAGGATGGCCAAGGACATAGCTTGCTGCTGGCCTCCACTGTTGCCCTGTTGTTGTTGTTGTTGTTGCTGCTGCTGTTGTGGTTGTGGTTCTCCCTTCTGCTGCTCATGAGCCAGCTCGGTGCCCAGAGTGATGAAGTAAGGGATGATGGCCACCACGTCGATGATATTCATGATGTTCTTGGAGAACTCCGGCTTGCTGGGACAGGCGAAGAACCGTACCAAGAGCTCGAACGTGAACCAGATGACGCAAGTGGTCTCAATGACGAAGAAAGGGTCGGCTAGGATGCCCGGACGTGGCGTCTGGCCCGTAGGATCCCGGATCTCCGCCGGCTCCTCTTGGAACTCCGGCAAGGTCTCCAAGCAAAAGGTGACAATGGAGATGAGGATAACCAACACGGAAACGATGGCGATGCCCCGAGCCGAGCCGGAGCTCTCGGGATACTCAAAGATCAGCCACACCTGACGTTGGAACTCGTGGGTGGGCAGAGGTTTCTCTTCCTCCCGCAGGAAGCCTTCCTCCTCCCGGAACCGCTCCAAGGCCTCCTCGCCCAGCTGGTAGAAGCGCACCTCGTCGGCGAAGACTTCCAAGGAGACGTTAACCGGCCGGCGGAGTTTTCCTCCCGACTGATAGTAATAGAGGATGCCGTCGAAGCTGGGCCGGTGCCGGTCGAAGAAATACTCGTTGCGCAGAGGATCGAAGTAGCGCAGCCGTTTAGCCGGGTCGCCAAGCAGCGTCTCCGGGAATTGGTCCAAGGTGCCCAGGCGCGTCTCGAAGCGCAGGCCCGACACGTTCAGCAAGACGCGCTCGGCCAGCTCCCCTTCCCCAGCGCTCTCCATCTCGGCGGCTGCCATGGCCAGGCCGAGCCGAGCCGAGCCGAGCCGGGACGGGAGGAAGGGAGGAAGGAAGGGAAGGAGGCCGAGGCTCTCCGGTTCGTCCGCCCTGGCTCAGCCTCGCTCGCCTTCTGCGGGGCCGGCGGTGGTCCTTGGGCAGCCTTTGGAGGCGAGGGTCCGGCTTCCAGCCGCCCCGACGCCCTTCCTTGCCTTGGGGCGCCCGAGCGCAAGCCACCGGCCGGGGACCCCGCGCCGAAGATGCCGCGCACCGCCCGCGCCTGACGTCAAGGAGGCTGCGCTTCAGCGCCCCGGCGGGCGGACGAGCGAAGCGGGGAGGGGACGGAGGCAGGCGGGGAGGGAGAGAGAGAGAGAGAGAGAAGGAGGGAGGGAGGGAAGGAAGGAAGGAAGGCTGCTTTCGGTCCGCTTCCCCCGGTGCGTCTCCAGGCCTCCCCGCGCATTGGAGATGGAGAAGCAGAGAAGTCTCCATCGCGCCCCAGGAGGACCAGCCTCGGTTTTGGATTGAATCGCGCGTTCCCTGTGGCTGAGCGTGGGAGCAGCTCTGGGCGCCCTCTCCGCGCAAGGGATTGGCCGCGGAGAGGCAGCCCGGAGGATTTCCCAGCGCTAGCCCCAACTGGAGACTGGGGAGGGGGCTGAGAAGCGAAGCAGCCCCCGGAGGATTTCCCAGCGCGCCCCAGTTGGAGACCCCCTCCTCCCTCCATGCGCGCTGGGAAATCCCTGGAGGACTTCCCAGCGCGCCCCAGTTGGAGACCCCCTCCTCACCCTATGCCCGGGACTGGGCAGCCCCCGGAGGATTTACCAGCGCGCCCAGTTGGAGACCCCTCCTCCCCCTCCCCATGCCTTGGACTGGGCAGCCCCCGGAGGACTTCCCAGCGCGCCCCAGTTGGAGACCCCCTCCTCCCTCCATGCGCGCTGGGAAATCCCTGGAGGACTTCCCAGCGCGCCCCAGTTGGAGACCCCTTCTCCCCCTATGCTCGGGACTGGGCAGCCCCCGGAGGATTTCCCAGCGCGCCCCAGTTGGAGACCCTTCCTCTCCCCCCCCCATACCTGGGACTGGGCAGCCCCCGGAGTATTTCCCAGCGCGCCCCAGTTGGAGACCCCTCCTCCCCCATGCCTGGGACTGGGCAGCCCCCGGAGGACTTCCCAGCGCGCCCCAGTTGGAGACCCCTCCTCCCCCCCATGCCTGGGACTGGGCAGCCCCCGGAGTATTTCCCAGCGCGTCTCAGTTGGAGACCCCTTCTCCCTCCACGCCAGGGACTGGGCAGCCCCCGGAGGATTTCCCAGTTGGAGAACTCCCCCGCCGCCTAGGACTGGGGGAGGGTGTCTGAGAAGCGAAGCAATCCCCCACCCCAAGCAGCCAAAGGGAACGGCTTCTGGGCAGCCCAAGGCGCGCGGAGGGGCGCAGCCGCATCTTCTCCGGCTTCGGGATCGCTCTGCATGTCCTGCGAGGAAGCGGGCAGTGGGAGACCGAGTCCGCGCCGGCGCTGCCTCGGGCCGGTTGAGTTTTGAAGGCGCTGGGTTGGAAAGGAAAGAAACTTGGGAGGGGGGAAGAGTCCCGCCTCAGGGATGGGAGACACCCCCCTCCCCCAGCAAGAGAGTCACCAACCAAGCCTGCCTGAGCAGTGGGTTGGACTAGATGACCTCCAAGGTCCCTTCCAACTCTGTTACTGTTAAACCACGCGTCCCGGAAGGAACTTGAACTCACCTCCCTCCCCGTTTTTTCCAGAAATTAAGCCCCTTAAATTAATTAAGGGTGAAGATCCACAATAATAAACAAACGCGTTGCATTTCTTTCTGGTTCCTTTATTTATAAAGATTTAAAAGGGTAATGAATCCTGTCCTTTGGGTGGACTTTTTCTGGAGGTTTTTTTTTTTTCCCAGAGCCCTTCAAAATTTAGTCTCCCCCCCCTTTGACCTTCCCCTGCTGTCTTATTCACACACACCCACACACATCCCAGAACAACGGGGAGCCTGTTAAATCCAATTATCGTCAGGTGACCATCCATTGTTCATAGCAAGAAAGAGACTTTCTCCTGGAAGTGATGTTCCAGGCAACGCCGCTTTGAAATTCATTAGAATTGCGGGATGTTTAAAACAGCTCAAAAATGCGCTTTCGCCCAAAAAGTTTAAACCACTTTGGATCTGGTTTTTCCTCTCCCGTTGGGTCTTTTTTTCTTTTTTTCCCGCTCCATCCTTTTTCCTTCAAACGCAGCCAGGCGTCAAATTCGCTTCCTGGGAAAGGCAAAATAAGCCTCTGTCAAGGGTGAAATGAAATCCAGCAGGTTCTGACAGGTTCTGTAGAACCGGTAGCAGAAATTTTGAGTAGTTTGAGTGGCTGGCCCCAGAGTGGGTTGGGAATGGAGATTTTGCAATATCCTTCCCCTGGAGTGGGGAGGGAATGGAGATTTTGCAGTATTCTCCCTCGAGGAGTCGGTTGGGAATGGAGATTTTGCAATATCCTTCCCCTGGAGTGGGGAGGGAATGGAGATTTTGCAATATCCTTCCCCTGGAGTGGGGAGGGAATGGAGATTTTGCAATATCCTTCCCCTGGAGTGGGGAGGGAATGGAGATTTTGCAGTATTCTTCCTCCAGGAGTCGGTTGGGAATGGAGATTTTGCAATATCCTTCCCCTGGAGTGGGGCGGGAATGGGGATTTTGCAGTATTCTTCCTCCAGGAGTGGGGAGGGAATGGGGATTTTGCAGTATCCTTCCCCTGGAGTGGGGTGGGAATGGAGATTTTGCAGCATCCTTCCCCTGCCATGCCCACCAAGCCACACCCACAGAACTGGTAGTAAAAAAAAAAAATCCTATTTCACCACTGGTCTCTGTCCATAATCATTCATTGACGCCGACTGCTGTTTTTCCAACTTTGAGCCAAATTAATTCCCCCTTTACCCAATTGTACGAGACTGCAAGGCGATCAAACCGGTCAGTCCTAGAGGAGATCAACCCTGACTGCTCTTTAGAAGGCCAGATCCTGAAGATAAAACTCAAATACTTTGGCCACCTAATGAGAAGGAAGGACTCCCTGGAGAAGAGCCTAATGCTGGGAAAGATGGAGGGCAAAAGAAGAAGGGGACGGCAGAGAACGAGGTGGCTGGATGGAGTCACTGAAGCAGTCGGCGTGAGCTTCAATGGACTCCAGAGGATGGTAGAGGACAGGAAGGCCTGGAGGAACGTTGTCCATGGGGTCGCGATGGGTCGGACACGATTTTGTGACTAACAACAACAAAATGAGAGATTATCATCTTCTATTTCTTTTTTTAAAAAAAGAAATCTTTAAATTCTTCCATTAAAGTTTTTGGGAATTCGGCTCAAGTAGTTCTTCTCTCATTTCCATAATTGCTCTTTCGCTCGTTCTGGAATAAAACTGTCCTTTTTTTTTTTTTTTTTTTGATTTCCCTCGTTTTGCGTATTTATCTTTTGTGGACGAGGATTATATGAATGACTCATGAACTACATCTGCAGATGTGGCATTATTTTTTTTCTCCAGCTTTGGAATTTATTTATTTTTTTATCGTATCCACATGTTCATCTCATCTGCTAATTCTTCGAAAGAGAGAGAGAGAGAGGAAAAAAAACCATTTTGGATGGTCTTGTCCTAAGAATTGAAGTAGACTTTTCATTCTTCAAATACGTGTAGGCTTTTCCTGAGAGTGAAGAAGTGAGAAAAATTTCACGTCGTCCCATTGCAAAATTTTATAGTGAACGTATCTTGAAACTCACACGGTTGAGTAACCCTAGCGATATATATATATATAGGGAAAAACAGGTGGTCCTCAACTTACGGCTAGAATTGAGCCCAACATTTCTGTCACTAAGTGAGACATTGGTTATGCCCCGTTTTACAACCTTTCTTGCCATAGTTGCAAAGTGAATCCTCAATATATGACCACAATTGAGCCCAACATTTCTGTCACTAAGTGAGACATTGGTTATGCCCCGTTTTACGACCTTTCTTGCCATTGTTGCGGTGAATCCTCAATATACAACCACAATTGAGCCCAACATTTCTGTCACTAAGTGAGACATTGGTTATGCCCCGTTTTCTTGCCATAGTTGTGAAGCAAATCCTCAGCTTACGACCGCAATTGAGCCCAGCATTTCTGTCACTAAGTGAGACATTGGTTGTGCCTCATGAGACGACTTTTCTTGCCATAGTTGCAAAGTGAATGGTTGCGGTTGTTAAAGTTAATAACTCAGTCCTTAAGTGAAACCGGATTCCCCGTTGACTTTGCTTGTCTGAAGGTCGCACAAAGGGGATCACCTGATCCACCCCCCAGGGACACTGCGACTGTCATAAATATGAGCCAGTTGCCGAGCATCTGAATTTTGATCACCTGATCCTGGGGAATGCTGCAACGGTCGTAAGTGTGAAAAACAGTCATAAGTCACTTCTTTCAGTGCTGTTGTAACTGTGAACTGTCACTTAACAAACTGTCATAAGTCAGGGGCTACCTGTGTTTGTACTTTTTTTACAAGAGTTTTACAATAATGCGTCTCCTTAGAACCAGAAACACTACCATAAAGGTAAAAGTGTGCTAGTCGTTCCCGACTCTAGGGGGCGGTGCTCGCCTCTGTTTCAAAGCCGAAGAGCCTGCGCTGTCCGAAGACGTCTCCGTGGTCATGTGGCCGGCATGACTAAACGCCAAAGGTGCACGGAACGCTGTTCCCTTCCCACCAAAGATGGTCCCTATTTTTCTACTTGCATTTTTTTACGTGCTTTCGAACTGCTAGGTTGGCAGAAGCTGAGATAAGTAACGGGAACTCACCCCATTATGCGGCACTAGGGATTTGAACCGCTGAACTGCTGACTTTTCGATCAACAAGCTCGGCATCTTAGCCACTGAGCCACCGCATTCCTTGTAAACACTACCATATCCCACAGTAAATGCAGAGATCACAATTCTGACACAATCCTTCTAAATTTTTTTTATTTTTGGTTTTAAAAAGTTCCCTCTTTCACTTCGCCCTTCCAAAAAGATCCTCAACAATTCCTAAAAATTCCTTCACAAAAAAAATTGATCAGCAGAATCAAGTGGCCATCACATACCGTGTTTCCCCGAAAATAAGACCCTGTCTTATATTTTTTTGAACCCTGAAATAAGCGCTTGGTCTTATTGCCATGTGCTCAAAAGCCCAATTGGGCTTATTATCAGGGGATGTCTTATTTTGGGGGAAACAGGGTATGACTTTAGGCTCTGTTTCTGAAGCTCGGGATAAAAATGGCCTCATCGTCTACCACCCCTTCTCCTTTTCCCCCGTCATTGTTCATTCCCCCCACAGCCCTAAATCTGGGGGGAGGAGCTGGGCTTCCCATCTCCCATATTAAGGAACCTCAACCAGTAAATCTGTTTCCTCTCTTCCTTTGATTTATTTGTAAATAAGTGAAATGCTGCATTAAAAAGAAAAACTACATTTCTTGGAATGGTAAAATTTGGAGTTTCCTCTTTTTTTACAAGTTTAGTAATAGCATGGTGGACTCTTTTTTAAAAAAAACTGGATAAGATTGACAGGAGCATGACCTGTCTCAGTAAAAATGCTAAAAAAAATTGTTTTAGAAATTGACAAGAGTTAACCTAAAAGTGAAATTGACAAGAGTCGACTTCAAAATGGCATCTACAAGTTTCAATTTCAAAAATGAAACTGACAATCGCTTTCAAAAATGAAATTGACGGTCGAAATTGACAATCGATTTCAAAAATGAAATTGACGATTGCTTTCAAAAATGAAATTGATGATCAATTTCAAAAATGAAATTGACAAGAGTCGACTTCAAAATGGCATCTACAAGAGCCAATTTCAAAAATGAAACTGACGATCGCTTTCAAAAATGAAATTGACGATCGAAATTGACAATCGATTTCAAAAATGAAATTGACAATCGATTTCAAAAATGAAATGGACAACTGTCGGTTTCCTTTTCTAGCCCAGGTGACCAGAGAAATGACAAAACAGATGTTTTCTGTTTTTTTATTGATCAGTTAGAAGATGCCCCAGTGGGGGAGATGTTAAGTATGTTATATACTTAACATCTCTCCCACTGGGGCATCTTCTAATTGATCAATAAAAAGAGTCAATGGTGGGGGGGGCTTCTATAAAAGGTCTGTCAATGGATGCTTCATGTCCTCAAAGCTTCATCCTTCCACCCGCCAACGCCAGAAAGGGAAGCCGTGGGTCCTTGCTTTCCCACAATTGATTATAGGAGTAAGTATTTTTTTAACAGTAACAGAGTTGGAAGGTACCTTGGAGGTCCTCTAGTCCAACCCCCTGCTCACACAAGAAACCTGTACTAGGGATTCGAACCGCCGAACTGCCGACCTTTCTGATCGACAAGCTCAGTGTCTTAGCCACTAAGCCACCCAGTCAGTCAGCAGGGGGAGGGCACCAATTAGGGACCGCATTAAGCATGCTTTGAACAACACTTCAAAGAGCATCAAGGTAGCCAAAATGGAGCAATGACAGGTGCGAAAGACCAGATCCACATGTGAAGGTCCAATGAAACTGACTTATCACTAAAAAGCCTACTCAGAGGAATCTTCTCAGCTAACAGCTAAAACCTGCTTTGTCAGAGTGCGCACAGTGTGACTATTTTGAGACAACCCAGGAGCAAAATACAGTAAACAGAGGTTTGTCTTTCAAATAGTGGTTTATCTACAAGGAAAATATACATACACGTACTAGGCAAAGTCAGGCAATCAATCATCAACTACAGCACGGAAGCACACACGAAGAGAGAGAATGTTCTGACAGGGTCTCTCTTATATATACAGCCTCTTAAAGTGGTACGTCAAATAACCCTGCTGACTCATTCTCATTGCATCATCTATCATCAAGCTACCTTGAGTGAATTTGATCCTTTGTTTCCAATAAATGTGACTACGTGGGGATTCCAGGCTGATTCCTCTTTTGATTCTATCCCCCAGGTTCTGCCACTCCTTCTACTACAGGTAAGGAGACGGACTTCAAAAATAAATTCTTTACGGTTCTTTAATTTCCAGCATGTTTACACACAGAAGTCACATAGCCGCCATCACACCTCTGCTGAATAGAGACTATTATTGTATTCAGTATTTTGGATTTTCTTTTTGGGGAAAAGACTAAAAACAGCATGCTTTTCTGTTGTGGTCCGCCAGCAGCCTGCAGAGCTGGCAGCAGAGTCGGACAGTGAGGAGGCTGGGGAGGAACATGGGCCAGTCTTGGAGTCTGGGGAAGGCCCGGACGAGGGCTCTGCGTCGGAGGCAGAGATGGGGCCAGGGCCATCTGGGAGTGATGCACAGACTCCGGAGCCCCCAGAGTTGGACAGCAGAGAGGCAGAGGAACAGGAGGAGCCTGTTCCTAGTGCGTGCATGCGCAGAGCTGCCAGAAGGCAAGAGCAGCTAAAGCAAAAGGGACAACTCAGGAGTAAGGCAAGGAGATGATTGGCCCCTCCCATAAGGCTTAAAAGAGAAACAAAGGCACTTGGGCCTTTTTGCAGGAAAGCAACATTGCTAACTCTGTTTCCAGTCGGCATCTCTTGTTTGTTTCTGAACTTCATGGGGCTTTGCCAAGTAAGGCCTTTGGCAGGGTGTCAAAGAAGATAAAGGTTGGTGATTATCCCAAAGGACTTCTTCTGAAGGACTTAATTGGGACTCAGCTGGGAATGAACGTAATTCTCAGCTATTACAATAAAATAGGTTTGTTTGGGACTAATTGTGTCTTGTAATGATTCAGTAAGCCTAGGTCCCAACACTTTTCTGGGACAGCAGCGACCACACAGGAACAATTAAAAAAGGCACACTTGGCTTCTCAAGTTTTGATAACTGTCACCTTTAATATAAAAATGCAGTGAAATTTTTTAAAAAAACCAAATCAAAAGACCGTCTCTCAGAAGAGAATCAGCTATGAAGGCACGTCATTTTCAGATCTTTGTTTAAAGAAGCAAATGGGGATTTTTAAAAAAATAATAATAATCCTACAAACAGATTCCAGTTTCTCAACCTTGGAAACTTTAACATGTGTGGACTTCAACTCCCAGGATTCCTCCTGGCTGGGGAATTCTGGGAGTTGAGGTCCACACATCTTAAAGCTGACAACGTTGAGAAATACCGCTCTCGAGGATAATAGCAATAGCACTTAGACTTATATACTGCTTCACAGTGCTTTACCGCCCTCTCTAAGCGGTTTACAGAGTCAGCGTCAGCGTTTCAATGCTGGCATAGAGAGCAGAGGAGAGCGAGAGATAAACTCTGAAACTTTTGCCTGCCAAATCCCTTTGAAGTCGGGTTGTCGTGGAAATGAGGGGAGGGGGCACATTCCTGGGAGATGACGAGAAAAGAAGTCTGAAGAATGACTTGGAAGATAGCCAATGAGAAGCAGAGATTTGGGGATCGGAAAGGGAGGGATTGGGGGGGCAAAAGGTCAGTCTTGTCCATGCGGAGTCATGATCCGGTGGCTGTGCTCAATTAAAGAAAGATTTCCTTAAAGATTGGCAGTTTGGAAATTCATTTAATTTTGAGATAGCAACGTAGTCTGACAGTCAGCCTCTTGCCCCCTCAGCAATCTGGGTCCTCATTTTACCCACCTCGGAAGGACGGAAGGCTGAGTCAACCTTGAGCCTGGTGAGATTTGAACTGCCAAATTGCAGGCAGCCGGCAGGCAGGAGAAGGAGCTTGCAATACCGCACTCTAACCACCGCGCCACCGTGGCTCATTATAATGGAAGTTAATCTCACTCTGCTTGGTGCTTCCATGAAGGAAATGATAACGTGATCCTTCGAGATCTGCAGAGAGGAAGGGTGGTACAACTTGGGTTGCTGATGGAAATCTCTTCGCTTTGCATCTGTCAAGCCTTTTCTCACCCTTTGCCATGGGTAGTTTGGCTGACTCACCTACCACAATCTGCAATACCTGCCTGTTTTCTAAAGCTCATTCATCTAAGGAGCTTGTTGCAGTTTCAGAAGATTCTAAAGAGAAGATTCTGACATGGTAGCAGTCTTCCAATATGCTGCCACAAAGAAGAGGGGATCAACCCACGGGTGAAATCCAGCAGGTTCCGACAGGCTCTGGAGAACCGGTAGCGGAAATTTTGAGTAGTTCGGAAAACTGGCAAATACCACCTCTGGCTGGCCCCAGAGTGGGGTGGGAATGGAGATTCTGCAGTATCCTTCCCCCAGGAGTGGGGAGGGAATGGGGATTTTGCAGTATCCTTCCCCCAGGAGTGGGGTGGGAGTGGAGATTTTACAGTATCCTTCCCCCTGGGGTGTGGTGGGAATGGAGATTCTGCAGTATCCTTCCTCCAGGAGTGGGGAGGGAATGGGGATTTTGCAGTATCCTTCCCCTAGAGTGGGGTGGGAGTAGAGATTTTGCAGTATCCTTCCCCTAGAGTGGGAGTAGAGATTCTGCAATATCCTTCCCCCAGGAGTGGGGTGGGAGTGAAGATTTTGCAGTATCCTTCCCCCAGGAGTGAGGTGGGAGTGGAGATTCTGCAGTATCCTTCCCCCAGGAGTGGGAGGGAATGGAGATTCTGCAGTATCCTGCCACGCCCACCAAGCCACGCCCACAGAACCAATAGTAGAAAAATTTGGATTTCACCACTGGTCCCTTCCAATTCTGTTATTTTGCTATCTGTTGGATTCTTGCCCAGCCTGAAGACCAGATCAAACTCAAAAGAGAGAGCTTGATTTCCCCTCCTTCCCTATCTTTGCCTGCAGCTCACCTTCTTCTGCCAAGGGACGAGGACTGCAGTGACTTCTCTGAGACTCCGTTTCAGCATATTCATCAACAAATCCCTTACAGGATCAGTCAAATTGTTCCCCGGTGCAATTAAGGATGCTGGCTGATTTCCATGGCTTCTTGCTATTTTCAGCAATGTTCAAAGTCTTCCCCCACAATGTTACAGTGCAGGAACTGTGCCTGGAAGGGCAACGTAAAGGGGAGCTGCTGGTACCAAGTTTTCATTGGCACAAAAGATGGAGAAGAAAAATAGCCCAGAATAGAGGGTTCTTTGAGGGGACAGCAAGCAGTTGGAAGCAATAGGGTAGGAAAATCATCTCGAAGGCTGGAGAAAGAACAAAGAGCGAAATGCCCAGCAAGAATCGTAAGAGTCGTAAGGCTGGAAGCAACCTTGGAGGTCTTCTAGTCAAACCCCCTGCCTGTTATGACCTAGGCTTCCTTCGAAAGTATACAGCACAATCTTAGTCCCGGCAAACCTCTTTAATTCATACGGCTGTGAATTATTGTCATTTCCAGTCCACTCCTCCATACAGAGGAGTGTTTACAAACACCCACCTTATCTCCCTTGGAATGCTGCCAGAGAACTAATTGCCACACGCAGGGCAAGGCCAAACTTAGCACAGAGTCAAATGGAACTTTTCCAAAGCTTTTACCGACCAGATGAACTCATTGCTTCCTGCAAAAGCTCACGTCCCGTTCGCTTCTCTTTTATGTCTTATGGGAGGGGCCAATCATCTCCAAGCCTTACTCCCAAGTCGACCCTGTTTTCTTAATTGTTCCTGTCTTCCGGCAGCTCTGCACATGCGCACACTGGGAACAGGCTCACACTGTTCTTCTGTCTCGCTGATGTCAGACTCCGGAGGCAGCAAAGAACTACCAGATGGCCTCGTCCACCTCTCTGCCTCCGTCTCAGAGCCCTCGTCCGAGCCTTCCCCAGACTCCAGGACTGGCCCACGTTCCTCCCCAACCTCCTCACTGTCCGAATCTGCTGCCAGCTCTGCTGGCCGCTGGCAGACCACAACATTGCCCAAGGCAGGAGACCTTATACCATCCTGGACAAACGAATGTTCAATCTTTCTTGAAAACTTCCAGAGATGGAGCACTGGTAACTCTCATAGGCTAGCTGTTTCATCGGTTCATTATTCTCACATACCTAGTTCCCTTAACCATTCATCCTACGGTTTAGTCTCTTATCATCCCTGTTGCTCTTCTCTGCACTCTTTCTAGGGTCTTTCTTTTCTCCCAGATCTCATTCAGCTGCAGAGTTGACTGATCCTGTTGATGGACATGATGGTTCCTTGCATGGTGTCCACAATTAAAAAAAAAAAGAGGTTGAGACTCTGGAAAGAGTGCAGAGAAGAGCCACAAAAATGATTCTTTTAGCTGGAGGCTAAAAGAAACAGGAGGAGTTGGGTATGTCTAGTCTAGCGAAGGGAAGGGAAGGACTAGGGGAGACGTGATAGCAATATTCCAATATTTGAGGGTGTCGGGGCGTTGATTAATCCCATTCTGCTTTTGGGATAATCGCACCTTGATTACGAGGGGCGGATCGAGACCTTTCCTTGCAAGTATACTTTAAGAAAACAAAACCCGAAGATATTTTCTAAGAAAGCTCATTTATTTGTTATAAAGAAAATTTTAAAAAAATAAAACACCTAACTGATCTAATAAGTTACATTTTGAATAAAGGTCCGTGCCGGCTGCTTCTCAGCCGGACCTTCCTGGCAAGAGAACAAAAGAAAAGTGTCTGTGAAAGAATGTGGGTGGATACACGTAGCTTACTGATAAGGATTCTTGGCAAGCTACGGAAAGTCTGATAGTCCAGAAATAATGAGCTCAGCTGGTAAATATAAAAACGCAGTGACAGAGGGGCTCCTACAAAGACGAGGGGGTCAGTCTATTTTCCAAAGCACCAAAAAGCAAGACAAGAAACAATGGTTGGAAACTAACCGAGGAGAAAAGCAACCTAGAATTAAGGAGAAATTTCCTAACGGTGAGAGCAATCAACCTACGGGATAGCTTGCCTTCAGAAGTTGTGGGTGCCCCATCACTGGAGGCTTTCAAAAAGAGACTGGACAACCATTTGATTGTCTGAAATGATATACGGTCTCCTGCTCTAGCAGGTGGTTGGACCAGAAGACCTTTGAGGTCCCACCAACTCTATCATTCTATGTTCTATGTTTGGATCTCAGAGGGATTGTCAAGGGAGAAAGCAATAGTTTTGATGATAAACCGCTCTAGAGAGTTGAAGACCTGAAAACTTTGAAGATCCACCTCCTTCGGGATCTGTCCTAGCAGCTGATTCCCAATGGATCCATCCTATTCATCAACAGATCCCTCAGAAGGTCAGGCAGCTGTTCCTCTGAATGGAGTTATTGACACTGGAAGCTTTTAAAGAAGTTTTTAAAAATCTTTAAAAGCTTCCAGTGTCGATAACTCCATTCAGAGGAACAGCTGCCTGACCTTCTGAGGGATCTGTTGATGAACAGGATGGATCCTGTTTTTGTAACTGTTTTTGTTTTATTCAGGGTTTTTTCCCCTAGCCAAACAAATTTTGCTGTTACTTTATTTAACTCTTCAAAAAATTTCCTTCCTAATTTTATTGGTATTGTTTGAAAGAGAAATTAAAGTATTTGATAATATATTCATTTTGATTGTGGCTATTCTTCCAATTAATGGTAGTTGTAATTTTCCCCAATTATCCAAATCTTTTTTTTTACTTGTTGGAGTAGTTTATTGGAATTATCCACTTTAATCGATGAACATTTTGCCGTCAACCAGATTCCCAGATATTTAACTTTCTTAGTTGTCTGTATTTCCAGTTTCCTCTCTAATTCCTTTTTTCTGGCTATTGGTAAGATTTTTGGTTATTAACGTGGTCTTTTCTTTCTTTATTTTAAGCCCTGCCACCTTACCAAATTCTTCTATTTCTCGTACTTAAACTTTAAAATGTTTTTAAGAAGAGACTGCTCAGGCCTTTGTCTGGAATGGAACAGGGGTCTCCCGCTTGAGCAGGGGTTTGGTGGTCCATGAGAAAATTGGTGGTCCACAGAAAAATTATTTGCATTTTTTTATATTGCACTAAATCAGGGGTCCCCAAACTACGGCCCCTGGGACAGATACGTGCAATGAACGTTTGTGTTGCTTTGGGAGTGTCCCCCTTCGGGGTCTTTTTGTGTGGGTCGGAGGGGGGCAGAAATTCCGACTTGGGGTCTGCTTCAGCCTCCTGGTGTGGGGCTTTGGGTGAAGGCTGGAGGAAAGTGCCGCTGGTGGCAAAGAGCCGGAGGGCCTCGTTCCAGTGGGACTGCATCATGGCCTGGAACTGGCTGACCATCTCAGCCCGCTGAGCTTCCAGGTGCTGGTACCTGGCCTTGCACTCCCGCAGGTCTTCCCTCTGCTTGGAAAGCCTATGCTCCTAGTCCTCAATGAGGTGCT
The DNA here is from genome assembly GCF_059756535.1 of Pantherophis guttatus. Lineage (NCBI taxonomy): Eukaryota > Metazoa > Chordata > Lepidosauria > Squamata > Colubridae > Pantherophis > Pantherophis guttatus. Next base: position 84,214,724 of record NC_142069.1, read on the forward strand.
TCTGCTGAGCCTCCTTCTCAGCCAGATCCAATTTGAACTGAGCCAGCTGTTTTGCCAACTCTTTCTCGTGGTGGCTGCTTAGCTCCAACAACTGCTTCCTGTCGGGGTCCTAAGGAGCCCGGGCGGGGAGGCGCGGAGTGGCTGGGAGGGGAGGGGCAAGTAGAGGCTGGCGAGGTGCCCCTTGACGTGAGTGACATCGAGTTGGCGACACCCACCAAGTCACATGACTATCCAACCATGCCCACCCAGCCGGTCATTAGGCAGATCATATTAGCGGTCCGCGGGATTTAAAATTATGAATTTAGTGGTCCCTGAAGTCCGAAAGGTCGGTGACCCCTCGATTAGAAGACCTCCAAGTCCCTGTTATTCTGAGAAAAAAAATCACGCCGCGCAGTATTAAGACAAGGACTTGGAGGACGACGAGTTCCTGTTTTGAAGTTGCTGCCAGGAGTGGAGGACTCGGCCCACTTCCTTGGCTGTGGGTCTGTTTTTCAAGCCCTCCGGGTCAAACTTTTCCTTGTCACCTGAGAAGGAAAGACTCGGGGTTTGTTCGACAAGAGAAGGGAAGGGCAGACGGAGGACATTAACGGATGCAATGGAAAAAAAAAAAAAGTGCCGTCCGGAGAACAAAACCAGCACCAAAAAAAAAAAAGGACTCATCAGCCAGGAAAGGTGTTGAGAGGTATCCCGGCCAACCCATTCAATGTGTTTCAAAGTAGGAGGACGGGACTCTGGAAGCCAAGCAGGACGATGTCGTCAATATTCTTTTGTTTGGCGTCCGCCGCGCAAGCTAATCTCCTGGCCTCTTGCTCCCAACTCATTAGAGCCCTGATCAGGTTCTGTTCGAAGAATGGCTCAACTTTCCTACTTCTTTTGTACCAAGGAAACGGCACTAAATCCCGATTTGACTACCTCACACCTGAGACAATAACCGCCTGGTTGAATGGTGATGGCTTAGTCCTCGACCTACGACCACAGCCGAGCCCAAAATTTCCATTCCTAACCAGGACAGCTGTTCCGGGCCAGTTTTTGGCCCATTTTTACCATCTTCCTAGCCACGGCTTTTAAGGGAATGACTGCAATTGTTCGGCCAGTAACATGGTTGTTAAGCGAATCTGGCAGAAGGTCAATCAATCAATCAGAATAGAAGCTGGAAGGGACCTTGGAGGCCTTCTAGTCCAACCCTCTGCTCAAGCAGGAGATCCTATACCAGTGATGGCTAACCTTTTTGCCATTGAGTGCCAAAAGCGGGGGAGCGGGGGGGGTCGCGCGCATGTGTGCCCACACCCATAATTCTATGTGCCCCGCTCCCTGCGCATGTGCGTGTGACCACCCCCTGCTCCCTCCACTTTTGGCACGCGGTGGCATAGTGGGCCACCGGATTTCTGATGGAACCGGAAGTCAGGAAACAAGCCATTTCCAGCCTCCGGAGGGGTGGGGAAGGCAATTTTCACCCTCCCCAGGCTCCTAGAAAGGCTCTGGAGCCTGGGCAGAGCGAAAAACAGACCTTCTGGTCCCACCAGAAGTCAGGAAACAGGCCGTTTTTGGCCTCTTGAGGGCCTCGGGGAGGGGGGAAAGCCATTTTCATCCTCCCCAGGCTCCTAGAAAGCCTCTGGAGCCTGGGGAGAGCGAAAAACGGGCCTTCCTCACACCACCACCCCACCCAGAGACCCTCCAGAGGCCAAAAACGGCCTGTTTCCCGACTTCTGGTGGGCCCAGAAGGCCCAAAAATCAGCTGGCCAGCACACGCATGCACACCGGAGTTCAGCTCGCGTGCCCACCAATATGGCTCCGTGTGCCACCTGTGCCATAGGTTCACCATCACAGTCCTATACCATTTCAGACAAGTGGCTGTCCAGTTTCTTCTTAAAAACGTCCAGTGATGGAGCACCCACAACTTCTGGTGGCAAGCTGTTCCGCTGGTCGATTGTCCTCACTGTTAGGAAGTTTCTCCTTAGTTCCATGTTGCACCTCTGCTCGATTAGTTTCCACCTATTGTTTCTTGTCCTGCCTTCCGGTCCTTTGGACCAGGGGTCACCAACCTTTCGGATCTCAGGGACCACTTAATTCGTCATTTTAAATCCCACTGACCACGAATATGAATTTTTTAAAAAGATAAATAGTATTTAGGGCAATATAAAAAAATGCAAATAATTTTTCTGCAGACCACCAGCCTCTTCTGTGCCTTCTTCACAAGCATGTTAGCATTCATAGTCCATGAGAGGTCCTCCGAGATATAAATGCCCAGAAATTTAAAACTACCCACCCTCTCCACCTCCTCACCATTTATGTACAGGTGAGGTGAGATGAATCCCGACTGGTCATCCCTGTCAGCAGGACACCAAACAGGAGCCATAAAGCATTCATAACCAGTTGAGTTGAGTCTTGGATTCACTCTTGGGCCCTTGTGACTCCTGTCCTTGAAGACTCTCGCAAGGGTGGCTTCACAGAGACGGTGAAGGCATTCTCAGCTTTTGTTCTTGAACAGTTTGAAACCAGATTGGCCAAGGAACCGCCAGTTGCCATGGAGCTAGATTTTTTCCATTGTCACACCCATGGTGTGGCACAAATACTTTGTGGTGATGAGAAAGGGAAGGAAGGGAAGGGAAAGAAGAGGGAGGGAGGAGGGAAGAAGAGAGGAACGAAGATTAGAAAGTGAAGGAAGGGAAGAGTAAGAAGAGGGAGGGAAGGAAGGAAGGAAGGAAGGAAGGAAGGAAGATGAGAAAGGGAAGGAAGGGAAGGGAAAGAAGAGAGAGGGAGGAGAGAAAAAGAAAGGAAGGAAGATGAGAAAGGGAAGGAAGGGAAGGGTAAGAAGAGGGAGGGAAGGAAAGAGGGAGGGAGGGAAGGAAGGAAGATGAGAAAGGGAAGGAAGGGAAGGGAAAGAAGAGAGAGGGAGGAGAGAAAAAGAAAGGAAGGAAGATGAGAAAGGGAAGGAAGGGAAGGGTAAGAAGAGGGAGGGAAGGAAAGAGGGAGGGAGGGAAGGAAGGAAGATGAGAAAGGGAAGGAAGGGAAGGGAAAGAAGAGAGAGGGAGGAGGGAAGAAGAAAGGAAGGAAGATGAGAAAGGGAAGGAAGGGAAGGGTAAGAAGAGGGAGGGCAGGTAGGGAAGGAAAGGTGGGAGGGAGGGAGGGAGAGAGGGAGGGAGGGAGGAAGATCAGAAAGTAAAGGAAGGGAAAGTAAAGAACAGGGAGGGTGGGAGCGAGGGAGGGAGGGAGAATAGAAGGTGAGAAAGGGAAAAAAGGGAAGGGAAAGAAGAGGGAGGGAGGAGGGAAGAAGAAAGGAAGGAAGATGAGAAAGGGAAGGAAGGGAAGGGTAAGAAGAGAGAGGAAGGAGGGAAGAAGAAAGGAAGGAAGATGAGAAAGGGAAGGAAGGGAAGGGTAAGAAGAGGGAAGGAAGGAAGGAAGGAAGGAAGGAAGGAAGGAAGGAAGGAAGGAAGGAAGGAGAGAAAGGGAAGGAAGGGAAGGGAAAGAAGAGGGAGGGGAGGGAGGGAAGGAAGGAAAGGTGGGAGGGAGGGAGGGAGAGAGGGAGGGAGGGAGGAAGATCAGAAAGTAAAGGAAGGGAAAGTAAAGAACAGGGAGGGTGGGAGCGAGGGAGGGAGGGAGAATAGAAGGTGAGAAAGGGAAAAAAGGGAAGGGAAAGAAGAGGGAGGGAGGAGGGAAGAAGAAAGGAAGGAAGATGAGAAAGGGAAGGAAGGGAAGGGTAAGAAGAGAGAGGAAGGAGGGAAGAAGAAAGGAAGGAAGATGAGAAAGGGAAGGAAGGGAAGGGTAAGAAGAGAGAGGGAGGAGGGAAGAAGAAAGGAAGGAAGATGAGAAAGTGAAGGAAGGGAAGGGGAAGAAGAGGGAGGGAGGGAGGAAAGGAAGGAAGGAAGGAAAGAAAGAAGGAAGGAAGGAAAGGAAGATGAGAAAGGGAAGGAAGGGAAAAGAAAGAAGAGAGAGGGAGGAGGGAAGAAGAAAGGAAGGTAGATGAGAAAGGGAAGGAAGGGAAGGGTAAGAAGAGGGAGGGGAGGGAGGGAAGGAAAGGTGGGAGGGAGGGAGAGAGGGAGAGAGGGAGGAAGGAAGGAAGATCAGAAAGTAAAGGAAGGGAAAGTAAAGAACAGAGAGGGTGGGAGCGAGGGAGGGAGGGAGAATAGAAGGTGAGAAAGGGAAAGAAGGGAAGGGAAAGGAGAGGGAGGGAGGGAGAGTGGGAGGGAGGGAAGAAAGGAAAGAAGGAAGGAAGGAAGGAGGGAGGGAAGGATTTTTTTTTTTAATGGCAAGCTGGCCCAACTAGCTCAAGACAAATTTTGCCATAATGGCAATTTCTATTTCCATTTCCTCCCTTTTTCTCTCTCTCTCTGTTAATATAATATATATTAAATTAATACAATATATTAAAAGCCAGAGAGAGAGGAGTTTTAAAAATAGAAAATGCCACGATGGGCTTCTTTTATGAAGTCTTTTAAATAAATCATCATTGCCAAGGCATTAATAGGTGGATTCCCATCTAATATTAGCTGAATGCTGCTTCAGCAGGGAGACGAAGGGGCCAGGATGAAAGGAAGCAGGGTATGCATTCAGACGGACAATCGGATTCCATCTTTATTAGCTATGATGGAGGGGAGGTAGGAGGTTACAGGCAGTCCTCGACTTCTGACCACAATCGAGCCCAAACTTTCTGTGGTCAAGTAAGACATTTGTTGCCAAGCAATCTGAATTTTGATCCTACGATCATAGAGAGGCCACAAAGGTTGAAAGTGCGAAAAATCATCATAAGATACTTTTTTCAATGCCGTCGTAACTGTGAACAGTCAGTAAATGAATCTTTGGAAGTCAAGAAATTCTTTCCATCGTGGATTTTACCCCGACGGGAAAAAATCACACATGTACAAGACGCGTTTTTAAAAAGACGTGCGGGCAGCTGTACGCAATTGTGGCACATCTGCTTCTCTTGTGTTATGGGTTGGGACGGCACGAAGCAATGATTAAAAAATTGAGTTTTTGTATGGGAATTCACATAGGAATGGTTAAAAAATGGAAACAATGGCTGTTCCCTGGAACTATTGGAAGAACAGTTCCAGGGAACTATTAATAGCTCAAGAAGCCAGACCCTTAATTACAAAAACAACCATTTTTAAGAGCCTTGGTGGCGCAGCAGACTAAAGTGCTGTTAAGTAGCACCAGCTGCCTGCAATTACTGCAAGTTCAAATCTCATCAGGCTCAAGGTTGACTCAGCCTTCCATCCTTTCGAGGTAGGTAAAATGAGGACCCGGATTGTGGGGGCAATAAACTGATTTTGTATAAAAAATAACACCCCTTATGGGGGGGCCGAAAGCCCTACTAAAAGTATGAAGGCTATTGCTTAACGCATTGTAAGCCACCCTGAGTCTCCGGAGAAGGGCGGCATATAAATTGAACCAATAAATAAATAAACAATGGGAAATGCAGTAGATTATCAACCGAGTGATTCCTTTTCTCACCATCACACCAGTGGTGAAATCTAATTTTTTTAACTACCGGTTCTGTGGGTGTGGCTTGGTGGGCGTGCCTTGGTGGGCATGGCAGGGGAAGGATACTGCAAAATCTCCATTCCCTCCCCACTCCTTGGGAAAGGATACTGCAAAATCTCCATTCCCACCCCACTCTGGGGCCAGGCAGAGGTGTTATTTGCCGGTTCTCCGAACTGCTCAAAATTTCCGCTACCAGTTCTCCAGAACCTGTCAGAACCTGCTGGATTTCACCCCTGCATCACACTCAAAATAGTCCCTTGGCTCACGAGAATCTCAGAGATTCAATCTCAGAACAAACCATTCAAGCTATGTCACTGAGCCCTGGTGGTGCAGCAGACTAAAGCACTGTTATTAACATCAGCTGCCTGCAATTACTGCAAGTTCAAATCTCCCCAGGCTCAAGGTTGACTCAGCCTTCCATCTTTTCTAAGGTAGGTAAAATGAGGACCCGGATTGTGGGGGCAATAAGCTGACTTTGTATAAATATACAAACGGATGAAGGCTTAACACTTAACGCACTGTAAGCCGCCCTGAGTCTCCGGAGAAGGGCGGCATATAAATCAAACCAAAAAAGAGAGAGAGAGAGAGAGAGAGAGAACACTTTCCCCATCTAAATAATTGGGAACACCAATACGTCATAGGATTCGAAGCAGCCTCTCTCCAAAGGTTTCCTTTTCCTAATTTCCAGGACATATACCGTATTTTTCAGACTATAAGACACACTTTTTTGTCTCCCAAAAGGGGGTGAAAATGTCTTATAGACTGAATATTGCTGAAGCCCCACCCACCCGCCAGCCGTTTTTTTGTCTCCATACACCTCATTTTGTGGCCTTTTTCAGGCCTTTTTTCGGCCCATTTTCAAGGCTTTTTTTGGCCCGTTTTCGAGGGTTTTCTCGGCCTTTTTCAGGCCTTTCCTTGGCCCATTTTCAAGGCTTTTTTTCAGCCCATTTTTAGGCTTTTTTCAGCCCGTTTTTCGAGGTGCTTTTTTTTGGCCCATTTTTAAGGCTTTTTTGGCCTGTTTTCGAGGCTTTTTTGGCCCGTTTTCAAGGGTTTTCTCAGCCTTTTTCAGGCCTTTCTTCGGCTCATTTTCAAGGCTTTTTTCAGCCCATTTTTAGGCTTTTTTCAGCCCATTTTTGAGGCTTTTTTCAGCCCGTTTTTCGAGATGCTTTTTTTGGCCCATTTTTAAGGCTTTTTGGCCTGTTTTCGAGGCTTTTTTTGGCCCGTTTTCGAGGGTTTTCTCAGCCTTTTTCAGGCCTTTCTTCGGCCCATTTTCAAGGCTTTTTTCAGCCCATTTTTTAGGCTTTTTTCAGTCCATTTTTGAGGCTTTTTTCAGCCCGTTTTTGGAGGTGCTTTTTTTGGCCCATTTTAAAGGCTTTTTTGGCCTGTTTTCGAGGCTTTAAAAAATGGGCTGTAAAAAGTCTCAAAAAAAAAACGGGCTGGAAAAAGGCTGGAAAAGGCCCGAAAAAAGGCCTGAAAATGGGGCACATGGAGGCCAAAAACTTTTTGTTGTTGTTGTTTTCCTTTTCTAAATTTAGGTGCGTTTTATAGTCAGGTGTGTCTTATAGTCCAAAAAATACAGTACATTGACCAAACTCTTCCTAATCTTGGAAGTTGTATGCCATCTACTGAACTTACTTTCGGGATAGGTCATATTTTCAGGGAAAAATGGTATATTGCATCCAAAGTAGAATTAATGGCCAAAGACTGGTTTTGAATTCCGCACCTCCAAAATTTTTGACCTGCATTAATCATTTCATCTGCTCTACAGGTATCCTAGGGTCATGTGTACCAATTTGATTATTCAATGTCATCCAGAAATATTGAAAATAATCATGTAATTTTAAAGAAAAGCAGTATTTTATAAGAATTATTTTAACTCTCAGTTCTGTTTTAAGGAGATAGACGTTGTTACATGGAAAAACAAAAGCATTGCAAGCTTCTAGAGATCTCCATTAGATCAGGAGACACACAACTGATCTATAAATTAATCTTTGCCTTTAGTACCAAAGCTAAAAGAGTCACTTGACTAAATCTCCGAGCAAACACAGCTATTTTCCTCTTGAAGTTAAGTAGCAATGGAGGGTTTGGATTTTTTAAAAAAACTCTCTCAGGAGCTGTAGATGTGGAGAAGGAAGGAAGGAGGGAGGGAGGGAGGGAAAGAAGGAAGGAAGGAAAAAGGAAGGAAGGAAGGAAGGAAGGAAGGAAGGAAGGAAGGAAGGAAGGAAGGAAAAAAGTAGGAAGGGGGAAGGAGGGAGGGGGAAGGAGGGTGGGAAGGAAGGAAAAAGGAAGGAGGGAGGGAGGGAAGGAGGGAGGGAGGGAAGGAAAAAAGGAAGGGGGAGGAGGGGGAGGAGGGAAGAAAGGAAGGAAAAAGGAAGGAGGGAGCGAAGGAAGGAGGGAGGGAGGGAGGAAGGGAAGGAAGTAAGGAGGGAGGGAAGGAAGGAAAAAAGAAGGGAGGAAGGGAAGGAAGGAAAAAAGAAGGGAGGGAAGGAAAAAAGAAGAGGGGAGGAGGGAGGGAGGGAAAGAAGGGAGGGGGAAGGAGGGAGGGAGGGGGAAGGAGGGAGGGAAGGGGAAGGAGAGAGGGAGGGAGGGAGGAAGGGAAGGAAGTAAGGAGGGAGGGAGGGAAGGAAGGAAGGAAAAAGGAAGGAGGGAGGGAAGGAGGGAGGGAGGGAAGGGAGGGAGGGAGGGAGGAAGGAAGGAAGGAAGGAAGGAAGGAAGGAAAAAGGAAGGCGGGAGGGAGGTAAGGAGTTAGGGAAGGAAAAAAGAAGGGAGGGGGAAGGAGGGAGGGAGGGAGGTGGAAGGAAGGAAGGAAGGAAGGAAGGAAGGAAGGAAGGAAGGAAGGAAGGAAGGAAGGAGACGTTATAACTTTGAACAGTCACTAAATGAACTAAATGAATCAAGCACTACCTGAACTTGGAGTAAATCTATGTTCCCTGCTCTAGCAGGCATTCCAGCAAAAGGCGAGCTGCTTTCGTGCCTAGATTGGTGCCAATAAAGTGAATTTAGCACAAACACGGAGCTCAAAGCAAAAGAAACCAGGCAGTTGCCATATCCCTTCCTCCCTAGCAACAACGCTAAAGGGAGGCAGAATTCCAAATTACAAAACGAGTAAGATGAGACCAAAGACGTCGGCTCTAAGATCCAGGCAAATTTTCTGGTCAGCAAAACTTAACTGCTTGTTAAGACAAGGGCGAAGGCAGGTCCATCCTGAGGGTTCATTTAAATTAGTGGCATTAAACCTGAGCTGAAAGTGATGCTTCTTAAGTGAAAAATGACAACTGTCCAAGCGCATTCTGTTTTTAGGAGTGAAAAAAAACCCCATAAATGAAATATATAAAGGAGTAACATGAGACATGTACGTCCGATGGTAAAACATCTATTTGCGAATGTCTATGGAGATTCTCAGTCGTTCAGGTCATAGTTGTCCCAAAGATGCTTTTTCAAAAGGCACCTGGATTTTCTTGGTTTTTGATCTGCGGCGGTCCAGAAAGAACCACACAACAATTCATTATTCTCATCCTGTGGTGGTGTCTGTTTGTTTTTAGGGTTGTTAATTTCTTTCTCTAAAAGATTTGACACCCACACACACCTTAAGGAAATCTGGGTAGCTCAATTGACTAAATCCCCGAGCAAACACAGCTATTTTCCTCTTGAGGTTAAGTAGCAATGGAGGGGTTGGGTTTTTTATAAAAAAAACTCTCTCAGGAGCTGTAGGTGTGGAGAAGGAAGGAGGGAAGGAGGGAAAGACGGAAGGAAGGAAGGAAAGGAAGGAAGGAAGGAAGGAAGGAAGGAAGGAAGGAAGGAAGGAGGGAGGAGGGAAGGAAAAAGGAAGGAGGGAGGGATGGAAGGAAGGAGGGAGGGGGAAGGAGGGAAGGAAGGAAGGAAGGAAGGAAAAAGGAAGGAGGGGGAGGGAGGAAAGGAAGGAGGGAAGGAAGGAGGGAGGGAGGGAAGGAAAAAAGAAGGGGGAAGGAGGGAGGGGGGAAGGAGGGAAGGAAGGAAAAAGGAAGGAGGGAGGGAAGGAAGGAGGGAGGGAGGGAAGGAAAAAAGAAGGGATGGAAGTGAGGGGGGAGTGGGGAGGGAAGGAGAGAGGGAAGGAAGGAAGGAAGAAGGGAGGAGGGAGGGAAGGAAGGAAGGAGGGAGGAAAGGAAGGAAGGAAGAAGGGGAGGAGGGAGGGAGGGAAAGAAAAAAGAAGGGAGAGAGGGAAAGAAGGAGGGAGGGAGGGAAGGAAGGAAAAAAGAAGGGAGGGGAAAGGAGGGAAGGACGGGGAAGGAGGGAGGGAGGGGGAAGGAGAGAGAGAGGGAAGGAAGGAAGGAAAAAGGAAGAAGGGAGGGAAGGAGGGAGGGAGGGAAGGAAAAAAGAAGGGAGGGGAAAGGAGGGAGGGTAGCTCAGGACAACCGACAATCATCATTTTCATTACGGTCACAAGACCAGCGTTACAAATAAGAAGCATTAAAAATAATAATGTGGGGGGGGAAGCAAGATCATATATTGCAGTGAGGAGTGGATTTCCAGTGAGTACAATCTGCCTCATTTTACTGGCAGTATAAGAAAATGTAGCAACGTTCAAAGAAATTACGTCGTACTGATCTGATAACAGCAATGGTACATTAAAAAGATTATGTTCCCCAGGTATTTTTTATCAGACGAGGTATTATGAAGTGGGTTCATGAATCCTTACAGAAGGTATGGTATAGTAGGGTCTGAGTTGCGGCTTTGATAGCCAAGTCTCAGCTTGTGTGAAATATTTTTCTATCAGCCCTTCAAAAATTTGGTGGGAAGTACACGACACCCAACATTTATAGCAATAGCACTTAAGAGTTGTATACCACTTCACAGTGCTTTACCGCCCTCTCTAAGCGGTTTACAGAGTCAGCCTATTGTCCCCCAAACAATCTGGATCCTCATTTTACCGACTTCGGAAGGATGGACGGCTGAGTCAACCTTGAGCCGGTCAGGATCGAACTCCTGGCAGTGGGCAGAGTCAGCCTGCAATACAGCATTCTAACCTCTGAGCCGCGAGGAAGGATAATAAGAAAGGGAATAAAGGAGGGAGGAAGGGAGGGAGGGAGGGAGGGAGGGAGGGAGGGAGGAAGGAAGGAAGGAAGGAAGGAAGGAAGGAAGGAAGGAAGGAAGGAAGGAAGGAAGGAAGGAATAGCAATAGCACTTAGACTTATATACCGCTTCACAGTGCTTTACAGCCCTCTCTAAGCGGTTTACAGAGTCAGCCTATTGTCCCCCAAACAATCTGGGTCCTCATTTTACCGACTTCGGAAGGATGGACGGCTGAGTCAACCTTGAGCCGGTCAGGATCGAACTCCTGGCAGTGGGCAGAGTCAGCCTGCAATACAGCATTCTAACCTCTGAGCCGCGAGGAAGGATAATAAGAAAGGGAATAAGGAAGGGAGGGAGGGAGGGAGGGAGGGAGGAAGGAAGGAGGAAGGAAGGAAGGAAGGAAGGAAGGAAGGAAGGAAGGAAGGAGGAAGGAAGGAAGGAAGGAAGGAAGGAAGGAAGGAAGGAATAGCAATAGCACTTAGACTTATATACCGCTTCACAGTGCTTCACAGCCCTCTCTAAGCGGTTTACAGAGTCAGCACATTGCCTCCAACAATCTGGGTCCTCATTGCAAGCCACTTAGAATCAAATGAGTAAGCAGCCTCCAGGCATATGTATCAACACAGGTAGTCCTCGACTTACAGCAGCTCATTTAGTGACCGTTCCAAGTTACGACGGCACTGAAAAATGTTTACTTCTGACCACGTTTCACAGTTACCACCTTTGCAGCATCCCCACGATCATGGGATCAAAATTCAGACACTTGGCCACCGATTCTTATTTATGACGGTCACAATATCCGGGGGGTGGGGGGGGGCGTTCACGTGATTCCCCCTTTTGCGGCCTTCTGACAAGCAAAGTCAACAGAAGAAAGCCAGATTCATTTTAACACCCATGTTACTCAAGAACTTGCAAGAAAGGAGCCTGGTTTAGCTCAACAGACAGAAGCACTGTAATTTAACACCAGCTGTCTGCAATTAAAGTAAGATCGAATCTCGCCAGGCTCAAGGTTGACTCAGCCTTCCATCCTTTCTAAGGTAGGTGAAATGAGGACCCAGTTTGTGGGGGCAATAAGCTGACTTTGTATAAATATACAAAAGTATGAAGGCTATTGCTTAACGCATTGTAAGCCGCCCTGAGTCTCCGGAGAAGGGCAGCATATAAATCAAATTAAAAATAAAAATAAATAAATAAATAAATAAATAAAAGATCTAAAATGGGGCAAAAGCTCGCTTAACAACAGAAAGGTTGGGCTCCATTTTTGGCCGTAAGTCGAGGACTGTCCTGTATATGCCTAGGAGTAAATAAATGCCTGAATTCTCCTATGATTTTTCGTTCCTGTGTATGATTTGGCTCCAATAACCTTGCGAGCTGCAGGACGTTGCCAAGGTCCTGCAGGGAGAGATGTCTGTTTAATTGGCAGCTCGAGCAAAAGAATCCATTGTCAATCTCCCCATATGTTTCAGCTCTTAAAAATTCCCATTCGTACCCTCTGCTTGAACGCAGGAAAAAGAATCGAAGCCTCCTTGGTATTAAACCCAGCTCATATTTATGTCATCCGGTAATTCCCTGTCCTCAATAGGTTCAGGACCATCGAAAGCAAATCACGGTTGATTAAATGTTTCATTTTCAATTTGGCTGCAATTAGTTATGGAAATGATGGAAAGGGCCCTCTTCGAACAAATAACAGATTGGAGCTCAAAAGATCTCCCGATACATTTGGCTTCGCGTGAAATCCGTCAGACGCAAAAAGCAAAATAAGTCAGAGAGGGCATCGTGAAAGCGTAGGTACCAAATTAAAGTGACGGTAGAATAACAGAGTGGGAAGGGACCTTGGAGGTCTTCTAGTCCAACCCCCTGCTTAGGCAGGAAACCCTATTCCACTTCAGACAAATGGTTGTCCAACCTCTTCTTAAAAACTTCCAGTGTTGGAGCATTCACAACTTCTGGAGGCAAGTTGTTCCACTGATTCAGTGATTTCCTTCCGCTATGACTGGTTCCATTTGAAATGGTTAAACTGGTAATACACTTAGTCCTCGACTTACGACCACATGTGAGCTCAAAATTTCTTTGCTAAGCGAGTTTGTTGTTAAGATCGGGACTCCTTACGCACAGTCACTCAGGCACTCGTCACTTCCCGCCTGGACTACTGCAATCGTCTCTACATGGGGCTCCCCTTGAGGAGCACCCGGAGGCTCCAACTGGTGCAGAATGCGGCCGCGCGGGGGGATTATGGGAGCGAGGGGTCGCTCCCATGTGACACCTCTCCTGCGTGAGCTGCATTGGCTTCCAGTGGTCTTCCGGGTGCGCTTCAAGGTGTTGGTTACCACCTTTAAAGCGCTCCATGGCATGGGACCTGGGTATTTGCGGGACCACCTCCTGCCGCCGATAGCCTCCCACCGACCAGTACGCGCCCACAGAGAGGGACTCCTCAGGGTGCCGTCAGCCAGGCAATGTCGGCTGGTGACCCCCAGGGGGAGGGCCTTTTCTGTGGCAGCTCCTGCCCTCTGGAACGATTTGCCCCTGGAGATACGAAGGATATCGGATCTCCGGGCCTTTTGCCATGCCCTAAAAACTTTTCTTTTCCATCAAGCAGGGCTGGCGTGAACCCCCCCCCCTTCTTTAGTCTTTTTTAGTTTTTTAGCTTTTTAAATTGTCAATGGGTTTTAATTTGAATTGTTTTAAATTTGGGCCAAAGTTATGTAATTCTTTTAATAATTTTAAATTTTGTATTGGTAGGTGTTTTAGTTCTGGCTGTGCACCGCCCTGAGTCCACTAGGAGAAGGGCGGTATAATTGAATAAAACAAATAAATAAATAAATAAATAAATAAATAAGTGAATTTGCCCCGTTTTACGACCTTTCTTGCTTCAGTTATTAAGTGAATCACTGCAGTGGTTAATTTAGCAACACGGTTGTTAAGTGAATCTGGCTTCCCTGTTGACTTTGCTTGTCAGAAGATGATCCCACGACCTCCAGGACACTACAACCGCCATAAATATGAGTCAGTTGCCAAGGGTCTGAATTTTGATCACTGCTATGGTTGTAAGCGTGAAAAACGGTCATAAGTGACTTTTTTCAGTGGCATTGTAACTTCGAACCGTCACTAAATGAACTGTTTGCAAGTCGAGAACTACCCATGTTTGAAAGTGGACACCTGCTTAAAAAGACAGTCCAGTCAAGAAAGAAACGGATGTATATAGTGATGGGATTCAACCGGTTCGCACCATTTTGGCTGAACCGGTTCGCACCACTTTGGCTGAACTGGTTATTAAATTGCTGGTTGGCCCCTCTCTTCCTCTCTCCGTTTTGGCTCCCAGGTAAGTGCAGGGAGGCCTACTAGGCCCAAAACAGGGCATGGGAGGTGGCACACCCCCCCCCCAGCCTGTTTTTGCTCCCAGGAGGCTGCAAGGAGGCCTACTAGGCCCAAAACGGGGCGTGGATGGGACGGTCATTAGGGCAGAGAACCGGTTGTTAAATTATTTGAATCCCACCACTGGATGTATAGGCAGTAGCTTACATCACCAATTAGCAACTTTAAGTGTGGATTTATGTCTCACGAGGAAGGGACACAGTTTTGACAAGAACCCTATAAAACAAATTTCTGGGGAATGGTGAACCCAAAATGGCTCTGTGAAAAGTAGAGCCGACTCTGTTGTGGGATGAAAAGACAACAGGTGGACTGGCTCTGTGTAATTCCTCTCTGGACAAGGAGAGAATTTTGGATTACCCACAAGTGTTCCAGAGAGCTGTTCTTCGTATAATCTCTGGCAGGTTTAAAGCTCTTGGAGACATCAAGCTTGCATTTATCCTGTCAATCAGAAGATCCAGGCAGTTCAAATGGGTATAAAGGTTTATTGCAAGATTAAGCTCCCGACAAGAACTACTAATGGCCCAAGCAAATTGACGGGAGGTAAGAATCAAAGGGATTGAAGCTGGGTTAGATCTCTTGTGGGCACAAAGAGACTCAAGACTGATGACATGTTTGACCCCTCCCTCGGGCTCTCTCCTACACATCCTACACATCCTTTTCTAATCGCTTGAAACACAAAATTGCTGGTTAATTGCTTTTCAGCTATTAGGAACCTTTGGATTGACAATTTTGACAGCACGGAGTCTGATTTTTCGTTCAACCTCTTATTGAAAAAAATAGTTTTAAATGTAAGTTTAAGGACTTCATCTCTTTTTTCTAGAATAAACAGACAAAGGGTGGTTGCATTCGGATTTTAGAAAGTTTAGAAGCTTTTGGAAAGTTGCAAAGAGAGGAAGGGCTCAAACGCATTTGAAACCAGGTTTTTGGAATGTGAATCCATTCCAAACGCTTTTGTTTTTAATTGTTAAAAAAAAAGATAATCAGACTTTAAAGATTGGACACTTAGAGGGGACTCGGGTTATTTATTTAGGTACCCTTTATTTATTTATTTATTTATGTAGCTAATCTACATGGTCAGCCATCCATCTAAGGAAATTCTATCTTCACAGTCTCCGAAGAGGTCATCGGAAACATGGCTTTGAATTGAACAAAGAAAGGTGAGGGAAACTGAGGCACAAGCCCAGCTGAACCACTCAGGGGCATTAGGAATACGACCACACGTAGCAAACAGAGAAAGCCCAAGGCAGAATGGGTTCTTGGAAGCATGAGGAACGCTGATATTCCTGGTCTCAGCAGCTCTATGATGGGACACAAGTAGGAGAAACTAGAAATGTTAACATAGGAACGCAAATAGGATCTGTTAGGCATCGTGGACACAAAACAGGTGTCTATGATGAAAGCATGAAAGACCAGGCCTACAGGTAAAAGCTCCAGTTAAGCTGATTTATTGTTAAAACGCCTACCTTGTTTCCCCGAAAATAAGACCCAACCGGAAAATGCTCGTAATATAAGCCCTACCCCAAAAATAAGCTCCAGTTAAGATTGTCAACCATACAGAGGTGTTTAGTACTGTATTTCTCCCAAAATAAGACCTAACTGGAAAATAAGCCATAATGCGTCTTTTGGAGCAAAAATTAATATAAAACCCAGTCTTATTTTGGGGGGAACATGGTATGCACCAGATGTGAAGTTTCCGAAAGATGCCCTAATTAATTCATGAGCCATGAGCCGAACTTCAAAAGAAATACAGTCATTTATTAGGAGCACCATTTCGGCAATATTCGGATGCAGTTAGAACTAATCCCACGTAGATTTATGATCCTGTCTCTCCCCTCCTCTCTGGCCATGTCATAAATCACATTCTCCAATTAACCACTTTGGCTGGCTGTGAAATCCAACACCCTCCTTCTGATTGCGGTCAGGAAGAATGTATGGAATGCACTTCAGTTAGGGAAATCAATCAGCTCTATCAATTCTCCCTCCCTCCTGCTCATGGCAACTTGAAAGCTTTGCAAGTTGACATCACTATACTATATCTTCTCAACTAACAATCAGCACCTGGTTGGTGTTAGATAAGAGTCAAGGGAATTCAAGGGAGGTTGGATTTATGTAGGGTTGTGATTATGTAGGGATTCGAGCCTGAGCTCTCTTTTGACTCCGCTCCCAGTTCTAACCACTCCATCTTCTACATCAGGGGAAAGGCTAAAACCGAAAATTAGAACTTGCTTAAAATCAACAGACCCAACCAAAAGGGGGAAAAAAATTAATGTCTCTGAATATGGAAGTCCTGTCGAAACCATCTGGTTCTGATGGAAAGAGGTGATGAAGCGAGGCGAAATAGGCTGCAAATTTTGGTTTATAATATAAATGTAACATATGGGAGAAAATGTGAGGAACTGGGGTTAAATTTACATTGTGCCATAAGTCAAAGAGGATTTTTATGTGACATGCTGATGGCATACGACACTGGCTAAATTGTCTAAAATATATAAAGGAACTTCAAACCAGTGTCGGAAGTGTGAAAGAAGAAGAGGGAACGTATTATCGTACATGGTGAACTTGTGAAAAAGCGAAAAAAAGAGAGAGAGAGAGAGAGAAAGAGAGGGTTGCAAATCCATACAAAAAAGCTACAATTACTGTAGACTAGCCTCATGCTGAAATCAGAATTGCTTCTATTGAGTTGTGGATAAAGAACTGGGAAAGAAATACGGGAAAATAATATTGTACGTGCTAAGCGTGGCAAGGTTATAGAATGCCAATGGTTGGGAAAAAAATAACCTACAGCAAAAAAAAAATCGGATTATGAAATGAACTAAACTTAATTGAAGCAGTTGAGTCAGAGGGAAAGAAAAAGGACAACGACTTTTCTGAAGGACTAAAAACTTTAAACTTTTTTGTTCAGAGAAGAGAAAAAATGAACTGATGATTTGGGGTTTAAAATGGGGTGAAGAGGAAAGGGGAAAGAATAAGGTGATAATTGCTCGACCGAAAAAAAACAGAAAACATAATTGTATATTTCCTTTTTTATTATTGCCTTCCCTTTTTTCTTTTCTTACTTTCTATCTTTCTGGTTTGCTTGTTTTGTATATTTCGACTGTATTGAAAAATTCTAATAAATATATATATTCAAAAAAAAAGAGAGAGAGAAAGAATGGGGACAGTGAAGTCATTATTAGATTAATAGCAGTAATAGGAATTAGGTATATGTGCCAGCCAATTTTTGACAACTCTGGCAGTTACATGTTTTTTTAAAAAAAATTAAAAACAAGAAAAAAGTGAAATGGTAGGAAAAAAATGAAGAGTGACAATGGGAAAGGTGACAACAGAAGGGAAGGGAAGGGAAGGGAAGGGAAGGGAAGGGAAGGGAAGGGAAGGGAAGGGAAGGGAAGGGAAGGGAAGGGAAGGGAAGGGAAGGGAAGGGAAGGGAAGAATAGGATAGGGTAGGGTAAGGCAGGGGTGAAATCCAGCAGGTTCTGACAGGCTCTGGAGAACCGATAGCGGAAATTCTGAGTAGTTCGGAGAACCGGTAGAGGAAATTTTGAGTAGTTGAGTGGCAGGTCCCAGAGTGGGGTGGGAATGAAGATTTTGCAATATCCTTCCTCCAGGAGTGGGGAGGGAATGGAGATTTTGCAGTATCCTTCCCCTGCCATGCCCACCAAGCCACGCCCACCAAGCCACACCACGCCCACAGAACCAGTAGTAAAAAAATTTGGATTTCACCATTGGGGTAAGATAAGTAAGGTGAGAGGAGAGGAGGGAAGGGAAGGGAAGGGAAGGGAAGGGAAGGGAAGGGAAAGAAGAATATGATAGGGTAGGGCAAGGTAAGGTAAGTAAGGTGAGAGGAGAGGAGGGGAGGGAAGGGGAGAGGGGAAAGGAAGGGAAGGGAAGGGAAAGAAGAATATGATAGGGTAGGGTAGGGCAAGATAAGGTAAGTAAGGTGAGAGGAGAGGAGGGTATATGTGCCAGCCAATTTTTGACAATTCTTGCAGTTACACATTTTTTTTAAAAAAAATTAAAAACAAGAAAAAAGTGAAATGGTAGGAAAAAAATGAAGAGTGACAATGGGAAAGGTGACAACAGAAGGGAAGGGAAGGGAAGGGAAGGGAAGGGAAGGGAAGGGAAGGGAAGGGAAGAGAAGAGAAGAGAAGAGAAGAGAAGAGAAGAGAAGAGAAGAGAAGAGAAGAGAAGAGAAGAGACGAGACGAGAAGAGAAGAGAAGAGAAGAGAAGAGAAGAGAAGAGAAGAGAAGAGAAGAGAAGAGAAGAGAAGAATTCTTTGTTAGCCAAGTGTGATTGGACTATCACACTAAGGATTTTTCTCTGGTACATAAGCTCTCAGTGTACATACACAAAACGAAGTGATATCATAGATCATAAATCATAGTTACAATAATAAATCACTAAGTGATAAACCGTAAGATACCAACAGGAGAAGATAGCAGGAAAGATGAGAAGGCGAGAAGGATACTAGTCACGCAGCCATACTATAGGGTAAGTATATTTAGGCCTAAAACAGTGCTGGGGGAATTAGGTGTTCAGTAGAGTGACAGCACGGCGGGGTGGGGGGAAACTAACTTTGTGTCTAGGTGCTTTGGCATGCAATGCCCTGTAGCGGTGTCCCAAGGAGAGAAATTGAAAGTTTATGTCCATGGTTTTAAGGGGGTCTGTAGATATTTTCTCAGGATAGGAATCAGAGGTGGGATTCAGCCAGTTTTGTCCGGTTCGGGCAAACTGGTAGTGGCGACTGTGGGAGGCTCCACCCACCTGCCCGGACATAATGCTCGAGCGCTGCAGATGCGCGGAAGGCGCATGCTCACATTTGCAAACTGGTAAGGAAAGTAAGTCAATCCCACCCCTGATAGAAATGTAAAGAAACCAATTCACATAATCCAGGGGTCAGCAACCTGGGGCTCTGGAGCCGCATGTGGCTCTTTCATCCTTCTGCTGCGGCTCCCTGACACTCAAAATATGTGTCACAAACACCAATGTGCGACATCCGCCCGGCACGTGATTTATTGAGCTTTTCAACCCCCGGTAGGCCAACCATGGATAAATCCAAGAAAAGAAAAGTTTCAGAAGAAAACAGAACGTTTAATTCAACTACATATGCTAATTTTATGGCCGCTCAAGAAATAGTCAGGCACAGGAAGGGTTTTGTGGCTCCCGGTGTTTTCTTTTCTGTGGGAAACGGGTCCAAATGGCTCTTTGAGTGTTTAAGGTTGCAGACCCCTGACATAGTCCAAACGTAGAATTAACTCACCCTGTATTTATCTATTTTATTTCTAAATCGGCTCTGAAAACAGGCCACTCGAGTGATTTTGGCAGATTTCTGCCCTCCCAAAATGGTTACCATCCAGTTCAGTTCAGGGGTGGGTTTTACTTACCTTTGCTACCGGTTCGCTCGCTTGCTCATGCACACACCATTTCTGCGCATGTGCAGATCGTATTTGATGATGTCCAGGTGGGGGGGGGCGGAGCCTCCCACCGCCACTGCTACCGGTTCGCCCAACCCGGGGCGAACCGGTAGTAACCCACCACTGGTTCAGTTCAGTGGTGGGTTTCAAAAATTTTTACTACAGGTTCTCTGGGCATGGCTTGGTGGGCGTGGCAGGGGAAAGGTACTGTAAAATATCCATTCCCTCCCCACTCCAGGGGAAGGTTACTGCAAAATCCCCATTTTCTCTCGATCAGCTGGACTTGGGAGGCAGAGAATAGATGGGGGCAGGGCCAGTCAGAATTTTTATACTACTGGTTCTCCGAACTACTCAAAATTTCCGCTACCAGTTCTCCAGAACCGGTCAGAGCCTGCTGAAACCCACTTCTGGTTCAGTTCCTCCAAAAGCACAGCTCATGTAGGAATGAGACGTCTAAAATCTCTCTCTCTCATTCTCTCTAGCTGGCAATTTCATTGTTTTTAAAAGGAGGAAAGGAGAAATTCAATGTCAATTATCCCAGAGCTGATTCTGACTAACAGAGAGGAATTGAGTTGAGTTGTCAGGTGCCTTAGGAGACAGCAACCATATCGTAACAGAAATCAAGATAACTCGGGAGGAAAAACAGAGAGAAGCCTGGACTTCCGGAAAGGAAGATTTTAATAATTTAACTCTGGTGAAAGATGGACCATGTACCAATGATCAAATTCCTAAAGGATAAACAAGTCCAAGAGGGATATGAATTTCTAAAACAGGAGATACTGGAGATGGTATCTCCAGGAGCAATTAAGGAAAGAAGGAAAAGTAGAAAAGCTTTATGAAGCCTGTAGAGATGAATAGCAAATTCAGTGATAATTTGAGGAGTGAAAGGAAAAAGAACATGAAATGAAAGCAGAGGTTGACCGTTAAGGAATAATCAGCTGGTTGCCGGAGATCGTAGAAACAGAAGTAGGGTAATTCTCAGAATGAGGTGAGTTTATGGAGACCAGGGAAGCCCGATGGCTCAGTGGTGAAAGACACTGAGCTTGTCAGCAGGAAAGCTGACAGTCCCGGTTCGAGACCCGAGCGCTGCATGACAGGGTGAGCTCCCATCCTCACCTTATCTCCTGCCCACTTAAAAGTTCAAAAGCATGCAGATGCAAGTAGATAAATAGGTACCACTTTGGTGGGAAGGTAACGGGATTCTGTGCGCCTCAGCGTAGATTCATGCTGGGCACATGACCAGAAAAGTGTCTTCAGACAACATGGCTCCCTCGGCTAAGAAATGGAGATGAACACAGCCGCTTAAAGTCAGACATGACTGGAGAGGGGAAACCTTTATAGAAGAAAGAAAAAGTTCCTTGGAAGATTTGGGTTATATACTAGAAAAACCAAGGAGATGGTTTATGTGGATGATGTGGAAATAATAATGGGAAACAAGAGAAGGTTACGCTACTTAACAACTTCTTTGTGCTAGTCTTCTTTGAGAAGTGAGAGAAAGAGAGCTCTTCCTACAATAAGTAAGAAAAGAAGGTGGAAAATGCAATTGGAAACCAGAAAAGAAATACTGTATGATTATATTATCTTGCTGGATCTATATATTGTGTTTCCCCAAAAATAAGACCCTGTCTTATATTTTTTTGAACCCTGAAATAAGTGTTTGGCCTTATTTTTAGGAAGGTCTTATTATTTGGGGCGCATGGAGCAAGATGGGACTCCTCTTGCCGTCTTACCTGATTTCCAACTCTGTGTTTAAATATTTTTGGGGAGGGCTTATTTTTGGAGGGAGGCTTATTTTAGCGTATGCACTCAAAAGCCCGATTGGGCTTATTATCAGGGGATTTCTTATTTTGGGGGAAATAGGGGTAAACTGAGAGTTTATGCACTGGAGACAAATTCCTTGTGTATCCAATCATACTTGGCCAATAAACTATTCTACTCTACTCTACTCTACTCTACTCTACTCTACTCTACTCTACTCTACTCTACTCTACTCTACTCTCCATTCCATTCCATTCCATATTTTCTATTCTACTCTACTCTACTC
This sequence comes from Pantherophis guttatus, assembly GCF_059756535.1. Classification (NCBI taxonomy): domain Eukaryota; kingdom Metazoa; phylum Chordata; class Lepidosauria; order Squamata; family Colubridae; genus Pantherophis; species Pantherophis guttatus. The sequence goes on from NC_142069.1 coordinate 84,236,082, forward strand.
TACTCTACTCTACTCTATTCTACTCTCCATTCCATTCCATATTTTCTAGTCTAGTCTAGTCTAGTCTAGTCTAGTCTAGTCTAGTCTAGTCTAGTCTAATCCAATCCAATCCAATCCAATCTAATCTAATCTAATCTAATCTAATCTAATCTAATCTAATCTAAATCTATTCTCCACTCCGTTCCATATTTTCTATTCCTGTTCTGTTCTGTTCCGTTCCGTTCTAGTCTCCATTCCATTCCATTCCATTCCATTCTAAATACTGTATTAAGAACTTGATTTGTTGATGTACGTAGGTCTCCAAAGTGCTGAAGGAACTAACAGAGGTTATCTCAGAACTATTGATTGTAATCTTTGAAACCTGGGAGGAGAATAATGAGGTGCCAGAATATTGGAAAAGAGCAAAGTCCTAACATGAAAAAGGAGAAAGGAGGAGGACCCAGGAAACTGTAGGCAAGTTGATTTAATGCATCCAGTAAACTAAATTAGGACAACACAGAATAACAGAGTTAGAAGATACCTCGGAGGTCTTCTAGTCCAACCTCCTGCTGAAACATACCATTTCAGACTAATGTCTTTAACCCCTTAGCAAAGATGACCATAATCCAACTATGACTAGGATCCATAATGGGTGTATACACTTATTCTGACTACTTTGACTGACAAAGGGAATTCTGGGGATGAAAGGTGAGTTCAGTAAAGTAGCAATAGCAACCGCACATAGACTTATATACCGCTTTATAGTGCTTTACAGCCTTCTCTAAGTGGTTTACAGAGTCAGCCTGTTGCCCCCAGCAACCTGGGTCCTCATTTTACCAACCTCGGAAGGATGGAAGGCCGAATCAACCTTGAACTGGTAAAGATTGAACTGCTGGCAGTCGGCAGAATTAGCCTGCAATACTGCATTCTAACCCCTGCACCACCACACAACTCTTCTTAGTATACAATACAGCATTGTGGACATGAATGAATGCATTTGAGGGGGGCTGCGACAAAGAAAAAGGGGGTCAACCTATTCTCCAAAGCACCAGAAGGCAAGGCAAGAAACGATGGATGGAAACGAATCAAGAAGAGAAGCAATTTGGAATTCAGGAGACACTTCCTAACAGTGAGGACAGTTAACCAATGGAAGAACTTGCCTTCAGAAGTTGTAGGTGCTTCATCACTGGAGGGTTTTTAAGAAAAGACTCGACAACACCCTATCTGAAATGGTATAGTCCCTATAGGGTAGTGTTGGCTAACCTTTTTGCCATCACGTGCCAGGAGGGGTGGGGGGTGGGGGAGGTTCATGCGTGTGCGTGCCCACACCCATAATTCTATACCCCGTGCTTGCGCGCATGCAACCCCCCACTCCTGGCATGTGATAGCCCGGTAGGCCCGTTCTTCTTTCTCATCTGGCTCCAGATCCTCTCTATGCATCTGGGGAGGGTGAAAACAGCCTTCCCCACTCCCTTGGAAGCCCTCTGGAGGCCTGAAACGGCCCATTTCCCAACTCCCAGTTGGACAGGAAGTGACCCTTTTTGCTGTCCCCAGCCTCCAGAGACTCCTAGAGAGGCCTTCCCCATCCCCCCTCCAGGTCTTCCGGAGGCAGGAAACAGCTTGTTTCCCTACTTCTGGTGGGCCCACAAGGCCCAAAAATCAGCTGGCCGGCACGAACTGAGCTGGTGTGCCCACTGATATGGCTACGTGTGCCACCTGTGGCATGCAGGCCATAGGTTCCCCATCATGGCTATAGGATCTCCTGCTTGAGCAGGGGGTTGGACTAGAAGGCCTCCAAGGTCCCTTCCAGCTGCACCCTGATTGATTGATTGATTGATTGATTGATTGATTGATTGACGTCTAAACAGTGTGCCGTCTGGGTACAAATATTTTGTGCAATAACAATTAAGATTTACAGCCTTATTTAATATTTTGTCTATTATTAACTTAATACTAATACCTAGCATACGGACTATTATAACAATCCTCTTCTTATCTTATTTAACTTTGTAAAAACATTTTCCATATTTCACTTCTCTGCTTTTCTTTCTAATTTTCATATTTGTTCTCTAACCATTGATAGAATGACTCCCATATACTATAATAATCAGAATCTTCCTTTTCTTTAATTGCAAGTGTTAATCTATTCATTTCTGCACATTCTAATATGCAGATATTTCTGAAGACCCTTGCCTTCAGCTCTGCGCTATTCAACGTCTTTATAAATGTCCAAGAATTGGAACAGGAAAGGATGCATATTAAATTTGCAGATAACACCAAGATTGGCTATAACTTCAAAAAATAGAATCGCCTTTGAAGTTGACCTTGACATATTTGGAGAATGGGCCAATTCCAAGAAATTGTCAAATTTCTCTCTTAGCTCCCTAGAACTGCAGGCAGCGATTCAAGGACATCATTCTTGAAAGGCCAGCTTTTATTGCAAGTACCGGAAAAGGTACTAAGGAAGACATGCGCCAACTGCAGAAGACAGGTAGTCCTCGACTTACGACCTCAAATGGGGCCAAACTTTCTGTCGCTAAGCAAGACAGCGGTTGAGTGAATTTGGGTTCATTTTACAACCTTTCTTGTAAAATGAACCCAAATTCACTCAACCACTGTCTTGCTTAGCAACAGAAAGTTTGGCCCCATTTGTGGTCGTAAGTTGAGGACTACCTTGCTACACAGGTAGTCCTCGTCTTACGACTGCAACCGAGCCCAAAATGTATGTGGTTGCGACACATTCTTTCAGGGAGCTTTGCCCCCCATTTTACGACTTTTCTTGCCACCGCCGTTTAAGCGAATCACTGAAGTTAATTAAGTTAGCCACACGGTTGTTAAGCGAATGTGGCTTCCCCGTGGACTTCGCTTGTCAGAAGGTTCCAAAAATGGGGATCGCGTGACTTTGGGACACAGCAACAGTCATAAGTACGAAGCAGTTGCCGAGCGTCTGAATTTCGATCCCGTGATACCTGGGGAATGCTACAAAGGTTGTAAGCGTGAAAAAAAATGGTCATAAGTCCCCTTTTCAGTGCCGTTGCAACTTTGAACGCTCACTAAACGAACTGTAGTTGTTAAACAGGAAATTAATCATTGCTGGGGAAGTTGCTACTCTAGGCAGGTTACTCTACTGCTTAGTCATTCTTATCAAAAGCCTTTTCCCAAAGGTGTTTTTCAGGAGGCAATTGGACCAGAGGTGAGTTTCAGCAGGTTCTGACCAGTTCTGAGGAACCGGTAGCAGAAATTTTGAGTAGTTCGGAGACCACCTTTAAAGCGCTCCATGGCTTAGGACCGGGGTATCTGCGAGACCGCCTTCTGCCGCCAATAGCCTCCCACCGACTGGTTCGCTCGCACAGAGAGGGCCTCCTCAGGGTGCCGTCGGCCAGACAGTGCCGGCTGGCGACCCCCGGGGGGAGAGCCTTCTCTGTGGCAGCACCTTCCCTCTGGAATGACCTCCCCCTAGAGATACGCACGATATCAGACCTCCGGACTTTTTGGCGGGCCCTGAAAACACACTTATTCCATCTAGCCGGGCTGGCTTGATCCCATCCTCTCAGTTTTAATTGAATTCAGTTTTAATTTTCCAGCAAGCCGGGCTGGCTAAAGAAGAAATTTTTAAATTTTTAAAATGTTTTAATTAGTTTCTGATTTTTAAATTTTTGGGCCAAATGTATATATATTTTAATTGTTCTTAATATTTGTATTTCATGTTCTTAATTCTGGCTGTGCACCGCCCTGAGTCCTTAGGGAGAAGGGTGGTATATAAATTGAAAAATAAATAAATAAAAATAAATAAATAATTGGGTTGTTTTAAATTTTGGGCCGAAATTATTTAATTGTTTTTTAAACTGTTTTTAAATTTTATATGCTTTGTTTTATCTCGGCTGTACACCGCTCTGAGTCCCGCAGGAGAAGGGCGGTATAAAAATAAAATAAAATAAAATAAAATAAAATAAAATAAAATAAAATAAATGAATAACTGGTAGTAAAAATTCTGACTGGCCCTGCCCCCATTTATTCTCTGCCTCCTGAGTCCCAGCTGATTGGGAAGAAATGGGGATTTTGCAGTAACCTTCCCCTGGAGTGGGGATCGAATGGGGATTTTAGAGTATCCTTCCCCTGCCACGCCCACTAAGCCACGCCCACCAAGCCATGCCACGCCCACCAAGCCACACCAACAGAACCGGTAGCAAAAAAAAATGGAATCCGACCACTGAATTGGACTTTCTTGTTTTTACTTTCGAAGACGTTTCGTTTCTCATCCGAGAAACTTCTTCAGTTCTGACTGGATGGTGGAGAATGGAAGGATTTATTATTCCTTGCAAACAGCTGGTCATTTGCATCCTTTTAGAGGGTCCTTGAAGCATTGGAAGGTTTATCTGTGTCCTCAGGATCTCCTGAGTTAGTGCTCCTAGTTCCTATAGTCTGCATTTTTTTTCCCTCTGGAAATCCATTCCTACTCCTACACTCCTACACTCCTACACTGTTCTGAGGATCCTCATCCCAAATAGTATAGCTAAAATGACCAGCTGTCTGCAAGGAGTATAAATCCTTCCATTCCCCACCATCCAGTCAGAGCTGAAGAAGCTTCTTGGGTGAGAAACGAAATGTCTTCAAAAGTAAAAAAAAAAACCAAAAAACTAGAAAATCCAGTTGCCTCCTGAAAAAAAGCGCCTTTGGGATAACCATGAAACTGGATGGACTGAGAATCTCTACAGACTTTTAGCTATACAAGATGGGAAGAGAGCAAGGAAGGGGGGGAAAAGAAGGAAAGAGGGGAAGGAAGAAAGAAGGAGAAGGAAGAAGGAATGAAAAAGAATAGAAGGGAGGGAGGGAAGAAGGAAGGAAGATAGGAAGGAAGATAGGAAGTGAGGGAGGGAGGGAGGGAGGAAGGAAAGAAGAAAGGAAGGAAGATAGGAAGGAAGGAGATTATAATGAGAGTGAGGAAGGAAGATAGGAAGGGAGGGAGGGAGGGAGGAAAGAAGGAAGGAAGGAAGGAAGGAAGGAAGGAAGGAAGGAAGGAAGGAAGATAGGAAGGAAGATAGGAATGGAGGGAGGGAGGGAGGAAGATAGGGAGGGAGGGAGGAAAGAAGAAAGGAAGGAAGATAGGAAGGAAGATAGGAAGGGAGGGAGGGAGGAAAGAAGGAAGGAAGGAAGATAGGAAGGAAGATAGGAAGGAAGATAGGAAGGGAGGGAGGGAGGAAAGAAGGAAGGAAGGAAGATAGGAAGGAAGATAGGAAGGGAGGGAGGGAGGGAGGAAAGAAGGAAGGAAGGAAGGAAGGAAGGAAGGAAGGAAGGAAGGAAGGAAGGAAGGAAGATTATAATGAGAGTGAGGGTCTGAGGGAAGTCCTACCTTAGCATCTGGCCACCCCAGGTGCCCCCAACATGAGTGACATTGAGCTGGCTACGCCCACCCCGGCCATGCCCCTTGCCCCACCCCTGAGGTCAAACACAACCCTGATGCTGCCCTCTGTGAAATCAAGTTTGAACCCCTGCTCTATGTTCTTTTCTTAAAAAAAAAACATTTAACTCGAACTGGGGACTGTGCAGTCTAACCAGCCATGGCCATTTACGATCCAAGATCAGCATTTCTGTTTAATGCAGTTGAAATGCTGCTGGTCTTTTTTTTTTTTTTTTTTTTTCTTATCTGCTGCATCATTCTCCCTTTTGCCCATCTTCCAAAAGTGGATCTCCTTTTGCAAGACGGAACTCCAGCCAGTTACCGAAGCGCGGGATAGGTCCTGCAGGATTTATACCGCCGAACATCCATCGATTGTGGGTTAGATCAAGGCAGCTCGGAAGCAAAGAGCTTCCAGCTACACTGGTCCATCGCATAACAACGCACAAGTCAGTCCTTCTTTATCCAAAATAAAAGAACTATTTGGGCCCTTTATGCTATGCTGCAGAAGAAAGAGATTTAAGTTTTGCAGGTTGCAATCTACTGTGTTTCTCCGAAAATAAGACCTCCCCGGATAATAAGCCCAATCGGGCTTTTGAGTGCATGCGCTAAAATAAACCCGCCCCTGAAAATAAGCCCTCCCCGAAAATAAGCCCTCTCTGAAAATATTTAAACACATGTGCAGCCGGTCGCCGCCATTTCTTCTGGTTAGGGTTAGGGAGACAGAGCTGGAAATCAGGTAAGATGGCAAGAGGAGCCCCGTCTTACTCCACGCGCCCCAAAATAATAAGACCTCCCCGAAAATAAGATCAATCACTTATTTTGGGGTTCAAAAAAAAAAATAAGACGGGGTCTTATTTTCGGGGAAACACGGTAGGAGGTTGGTGTTTTTGTACAGGTATTGCTTGACGCACAATTGTTTGTTTAAGTAACTGAAGTTACGGCGGCACTGAAAAATGGGACTCATGAATGTTTTTCACGCTTACGACCATTGCAAGCAATGACCCTTGGCAACCAACTCATATCTATGACAGTTGTCCGGGGGTCACGTGATGGCTTTTGGTGACCAAGCAAAGTCAGATTCACTTAGCAATGGTGTCACTAATTTAAGAAAACCGCAAAGGTTCGCTTAACAATGGTGTGCAAGAAAGGTTAAACGGTCTTCCACCTTCTCCTCTTCCTCTCCTTCCCCTTCCCCTTCCTCCTCCGCTTCTCTTTTTTTTAAAAAAAAAAACCAAACAATTGTCTCACTTAACAACAGAAATTTGGAGCTCAGCTGTGGTCGTAAGTCGAGGACAACCCCTACTTTAAAATAACATGAAACCTCAAGTTCATGAGACAAGAAAGGCATTGGATCTTCAGGCCTGCCGCATTTAATGCTGTGGGAAACTGGGAGGGGGGGATTGTATGGAGCTGGGGAGATATGTAGTCAAAATAACATTCCTTTCTCCAGGAGTCAAGGCCACTGTGCTCTGCACCTGGAGGGGTGTGACTGGGAGGCATCTCCAGTTGAGATGGTGTTTGGATTGGACCATGTGATGGACATGTAGGTGTTGGGCAGGGACTTGGACTTTCTTTTGGGTGGGGAAAACCTGGAAGCTTTCAGATTCGGGTTTTCCCAGATGTGCCAATATGACATCTCTAATAAAATGGAACTTTGAGGAACCTCAAGCCTCTGAGTTTTCTTTTGTTGGGGGTGTAACTTGGAACCCTGACACTGCGGTTTTATTATTCCGGTAGGGGAGAAATGATCAAAACTCTAAAAATTCTCAATGGGAAAGCATCGAAATGATGAATTAGGCGATGCGATTCTGAAAAACGAGGGACGGGGAGGGCTGAGTATAGCTTAGACATTTCGCCTGGTACAATCAGCCAACGCACACCGGCAAAGCTCGCAAGTCAAGAATCCGGCGAAAGACATCTGGGAGCATCTATGAAAACCTCAAGGTCACGCGGGCCTCGTTTAGAGACGGCAAAAAATCAGCCTGGTCTTCGGGAGGTCTCCTGGCAGGCTTCTGCGAAGCTTTTAAAATCGTTATGACAGACGCCGTTCCTTTCGCCGTGTAAAAATAGCTGTGAGATACTTTAGGAATAAAATTTAAACAGGTAAGCCGCTGGTTCTACGGGGGTGCGCCTCTTCCATACGTTCAGCGTGAAAAGCTCAAGTTATGTGGAGTTCTTTAAAATCCCCTTGTGTCCCGTTCCCTTCTGGGGGCCTGCTAGAAATTTGTTAGTTAATGGATATGTTGAAGTTTCCTCTTTCTCTTCTACTCCTCCTTCTCCTCCCCTTCCACTTTCTGCTCCTCCTTCTCCCCTTCCATTCCATTCCTCCTCCTTTTTCTCTTCCTTCTCTTCCTAGTCCTCCTTTTCCACCTTCTTTACCTCCATCTCCCTCTCCTCTTCTTCCTCTTCCACTTTCTCATTTTCTTCCTCTTCCTTCTCCTCCTCCTCTTCCACCTCTTCTTCTTCCTTCTCCTGCTGCTCTTCCTCTCCTTCCTCCTCTTCCTCCTCCTCTTCCACCTCCCCTTCTTCCTTCTCTTGCTCCTCTTCCTCTCCTTCCTCCTGCTCCTCCTCCTTCCCTTTTCTTCCTCCCCTTCCTCCTCTTCCTCCTCTTCCTCCTCCTCTTCCACCTTCCCCTTCCATTCCCTTCCTCCTCCTTTTCCCCTTCCTTCTCCTCCTAGTCCTCCTTTTCCACCTTCTTTACCTCCTCCTCCCTGTCCTCTTCTTCCTCTTCCACTTTCTCATTTTCCTCCTCTTTCTTCTCCTCTTCCACCACCTCTTCTTCCTTCTCCTGCTCCTCTTCCTCTCCTTCCTCTTCCACCTCCTCCTCTTCCTCTCCTTCCCTTCCCCTTCCTCCTGCTTCTCCTCCTCCTCTTCCTCTTCCACCTTCTCTTCTTCCTTCTCCTGCTCCTCTTCCTCCTCTTCCTCCTGCTCCTGCTCCTTCTCCTTCCATTCCCTTCCTCTTCCTTTCCCTCTTCCTTCTCCTCCTAGTCCTCCTTTTCCACCTTCTCTACCTCCTCCTCCCTCTCCTCTCCTCTTCTTCCTCTTCCACTTTCTCCTTTTCCTCCTCTTTCTTCTCCTCTTCCACCACCTCTTCTTCCTTCTCCTGCTCCTCTTCCTCTCCTTCCTCCTCCTCTTCCACCTCCTCCTCTTCCTCTCCTTCCTCCTCCTCTTCCACCTCCTCCTCTTCCTCTCCTTCCCTTCCTCCTGCTTCTCCTTCTCCTCCTCCTTTTCCTCTTCCACCTTCTCTTCTTCCTTCTTCTGCTTCTCTTCCTCCCCTTCCTCCTGCTTCTCCTCCTCCTCTTCCTCTTCTACCTTCTCTTCTTCCTTCTCCTGCTCCTCTTCCTCCTCTTCCTCCTGCTCCTGCTCCTTCTCCTTCCATTCCCTTCCTCTTCCTTTCCCTCTTCCTTCTCCTCCTAGTCCTCCTTTTCCACCTTCTCTACCTCCTCCTCCCTCTCCTCTCCTCTTCTTCCTCTTCCACTTTCTCCTTTTCCTCCTCTTTCTTCTCCTCTTCCACCACCTCTTCTTCCTTCTCCTGCTCCTCTTCCTCTCCTTCCTCCTCCTCTTCCACCTCCTCCTCTTCCTCTCCTTCCTCCTCCTCTTCCACCTCCTCCTCTTCCTCTCCTTCCCTTCCTCCTGCTTCTCCTTCTCCTCCTCCTTTTCCTCTTCCACCTTCTCTTCTTCCTTCTCCTCCTCCTCTTCCTCTCCTTCCTCCTCCTCTTCCACTTCCTCCTCTTCCTCTCCTTCCCTTCCTCTTCTTCATCTTCCTCCTGCTTCTCCTTCTACTCCTCCTCTTCCTCTTTCACCTTCTCTTCTTCCTTCTTCCTTCTCCTTCTCCTCTTCCTCTCCTTCTTCCTCTTCTTCCTGCTCCTCTTCCTCCTCCCCCTTTTCCTCTTCCTCCCCTTCCCCTTCCTGCCTTCCTCCTCTTCTTCCACCTTCTCTTCCTCTCCCTCCCCTTCCTCTTCCTCTCCTCCTCCTCCTCTCCACAAACCCTCCTCTCTTTAGCATTGATGATATTACCTAGTTTGGTAATGAAACATCTGCAAGAAAACAAGCAAGCTCAGAGAACGAGCACAAGGACCCCACAGTCTTCCCCCTCCTCCTCTTCCTCCATCATTCCACAAACCCTACTCCCTTTTAACACTGATGATGCTACCTAGTTGGGTAATGAAATGTCTACAAGAAAACAATCAAGCTCAGAGAGCACCAAGGAACCCACAGTCCTCCTCCTCCTCCTCCTCCTCCTCCTCCACTTTTCTTTTTAAAGAAACAATTCCTTAACTTGCTCAGCCCTAAAGTACAACTGCGTGTCACTAAGCAAGCACAACTCAGTACATTTTCCATTCTGGGAGTGCATTGTTCCTGCTGATCTACCCTTCTGCCATACGCGGAAGAATCTGATCTAGTTATTCATGAAAATCACGCCATATTCCGCAATATTCTGTCACACCACTCCAACAGTCTGTCATTTTCTAGCATAGCCAGATGAGAGGAGGGGGCAAGAAGGAGGCTGGCAGGGATGATCCTGCTGAAAAGAGAAACCCACAATGATGGTTACTTCGATGCTAAGGGCCAGATGAGAGGAGGGGGCAAGAAGGAGGCTGGCAGGGATGATCCTGCTGAAGAGAGAAACCCACAATGATGGTTACTTCAATGCTAAGGGCCAGATGAGAGGAGGGGGCAAGAAGGAGGCTGGCAGGGATGATCCTGCTGAAGAGAGAAACCCACAATGATGGTTACTTCGATGCTAAGGGCCAGATGAGAGGAGGGGGCAAGAAGGAGGCTGGCAGGGATGATCCTGCTGAAAGAGAAACCCACAATGATAGTTACTTCGATTGCTAAGGGGAAAGAGAGGACTTTCACCTCTAAATACTGCCCAGATCTTAATGAAAGGCGAGGAAGAACTTAGGATGTGTGAGTGTAAAAACGTGTTTTAGTACACAAAGATTCTTGTAGCACACACGGTAGTTTGGTTCTCATAACGACACAGGTGGTCCTTGACTTACAAGCCCAAATGGGCCCCCAAATTTCTGGTGCAAAGGGAGAGCATTTCTTAAGGGAGTCCCCCCCCCTCGGGAAACTGCAACCGTCATAACTGTGACTCAGTTGCCAAGCGTCTGAATTTTGATCACGTGACCCCAGGGATGCAATGGTCGTAAGCGTGAAAAACGTCCCCTGTTGTGACTCTGAACGGTCACTAAATGAACTGTTGTAAGTTGAGGACTACTTGTATTTCTGAATAGCTGGGCAATATTTTGGGATGAAGGAGATCCTTACATTTCCAAGGGAGGTAGAGAGAGCCATGGAGTATCGCTATATATAAGAACTACCTAAACTGTTGATAAAAGGGAACACGGTGGCTCAGCAGCGAAGACGCTGAGCTTGTCGATCGAAAGGTCGGCAGTTCAGCGGTTCGAATCCCTAGTGTCGCGTGACAGGGTGAGCTCCCGTTACTTGTCCCAGCTTCTTCCAACTAGCAGTTCGAAAGCAAGTAAAAAATGCCAGTGGAAAAATAGGGACCACCTTTGGTGGGAAGGGAACAGCGTTCCGTGCGCCTTTGGCATTGAGTCATGCCGGCCACATGACCACGGAGACATCTTCGGACAGCGCTGGCTCTTCGGCTTTGAAACGGAGATGAGCACCGCCCCCTAGAGTCGGGAACGACTAGCCCATATGTGCGAGGGAAACCTTCACCTTTACCTTTTTAAACTGTTGATAGCTTTTCTGATATTAGACAATAATTGTGCTCATGTTAAGTCTGAAAGATTTCATGGGAGTAATTCAGCGGGATGTAAGGAAGCAGGGCTGGAGATTGGGAAATCAACAAATTTCACCCAGTTGGTCACAGCAAATAATTAAAATAGATAAATAAATAAAAACCCCATATAGCATTTCCGCAATGTAGAAAAAAGTAAAGTCTTACACTTAGGCAAAAAAAACAAAAAAACAAAAGTAGACATATAGACTGAGTGAAACCAGGCTTAATAGCAGTAACTGTGAGAGGGATCTCGGAATCTTAGTGGACAACCAGTTAAATATGAGCCAGCAGTGCAGCAGCGGCTAAAAAAGCCAACGCAATCCTAAATTGCATTAAAAGAGGGATACAATCAAGATCAAGTGAGGTACTAATACCACTCTATAAAGCCTTAGTAAGACCACACCTAGAGTACTGCATCCAGTTTTGGTCACCACACTATAAAAAAAGATGTTGAGACTCTAGAAAAAGTGCAGAGAAGAGCAACCAGGATGATGAGGGGACTGGAGGCTAAAACATACGATGAACGGTTACAGGAACTGGGCATGGCTAGTCTAGTGAAGAGAAGGACCAGGAAAGAAATGATAGCAGTCTTCCAATATTTGAGGGGCTGCCACAGAGAGGAAGGGGGTCAAGCTATTTTCCAAAGCACCTGAAGGCCAGACAAGGAATAATGGATGGAAACTGAACAAGGAGAGATTCAACCTGGAAATAAGGAGAAATTTCTGACAGTGAGAGCAATCAACCCACGGAACAGAAGTTGCCTTCGGAAGTTGTGGGAGCTTCATCACTGGAAGCTTTCAAGAAGAGACTGGACTGCCATCTGTCAGAAATGGTGTAGGGTCTCCTGTTTGGGCAGGGGGTTGGACTAGATGACCTACAAGGTCCCTTCCAACTCTGTATATCTGTAATTTAATCCGAGATGAGGTTCTCACCTTCATTCATTCGGTCTCATTTCTTTGCGTATCACTTGGAAAGATCACCCTTCCGAAAAAGGTAGATGAGGTTTACACAACTGATAAAGCATTTCAGTGGGAGAAAAAAATTACAGATTTCTACACTTTCTACACTACAAACTAGATATACCCAGTTTCTGAAACCATCCTTCATAAGTTTTAGCTTCCAGTTTCTTCGCCACCTAGCAGAAAGGACTGGATATAGATTATTGCTAGTGCTTAAAAAAACAGGGCAAATTCGAGATTCGAGAAAAAAAAATTACCGTATTTTTCGGAGTATAAGACGCACCTTTTTCCCCCCTAAAAGAGGGTGAAAATTTGGGTGCGTCTTATACACCGAATGTAGCCCCGCCCACCCACTGGCCCCCAACCTTTGGCCTCTGCCTCCCAGCAATTTACCTCCTTGCAAGCAAACAGCAAGCAGAAACAGCTCCTTTCAGCTTCAGCACAGCCTAATTAGCACAAGTTGATTGGATCGGCCTCCTGACTCTCAGCTGATTTGCTCTTGGCTGTTTTGCGCAGGGCTCTGCTGCTTGCTGCAAAGAGGTAAATTGCTGGAGCAGATTTTTTTTTCCCTCGTGCTAATCAAGCTATGCTGAAAATGAAAATGAAAGTAAAGCAGGCTGTTTGCTGTTTGTTGCAACGAGGCAAAATTGCTCAGAGGCAGAGGGAGATTTCTTTTTCTTCTTTTCCTCACCAAAAAAGGTAGGTGCGTCTTATAGTCTGATGCATCTTATACTCCGAAAAATACGATAAGTGTCTGGAATGAATGCTCTGTAGGGGCAGGCCAAACTCTTCTAAAATTTCATTTTAAGGAATGAAATATTTTAAAAGGTGATAAACCAAGTGTCCATTTTGCTCAGGGTAAGTTGCTAGGCGAGCATATTTCTGTCTGTCATCTTTGCGAGACCTTCAAAACCCATATATACAGTCCTTCATTTACAACCACAATCGAGCACAAAATTTATGCCGCTAAGCGAGACAGTTGCTAAGCGAGTTTTCCCCGCTTTGCAACCTGTCTTGCCACAGCTGTTAAGTGAACCGCTGCGATTGCTAAATTAGGAACACGGGTTGTTAAGTGAATCTGGCTTTCCCCATTGATTTTCTTGTGAGAAGGTCGCAAAAGGGGATCAGAGGATTCGGGGGACATTGTAACTGTTGTAAAGATGAGTCAGTTGCCAAGCCTCTGAATTGTGATCACGTGACCATGGAAAAGCTGCAACGGTCGTTAAGTGGTGGCACCCACCCTCTGGAACAATCTACCCCCAGAGATACGAGTGATCCCAGACCTCCGGACTTTTCGTCGGGCCCTTAAAACCTATTTTTTTCAGTTAGCCGGGCTGTCCTGATTTTATGGCTGGTTTTAAAATTGATATTGATTTTAATTGAAATGTTTTAAATTATGGGCCAAATTTTATTTAATTATTTTAAATCTATTTTAACTTTTGTGTGTGAATGTTTTATATTTGGCTGTTCACCGCCCTGAGTCCGAAAGGAGAAGGGCGGTATAGAAATCTGAAAAATAAATAAATAAAATAAATAAGTGTGAAATCCAGCCATAAGTCCCCGTTTTCAGTGCTGTCGTCCCTTCCAACGGTCCCTAAATGAACTGTTGTAAGTCGAGGACTACTCGTATTTAGCCACAGTTAGAAGTCTAGGTCTCCAAGAGATTCCAACTACACCAGTACTAACCCCTGAGGTTGTTTGCATCTTATAGTCATCACAGTTTAACTTTTAAAGCAACAACAAGCTCAAACTCACATCGATTGACCACAACTTCTGAAAAATGCTGAAACGTCGGAAGATTGTTGTTGTTGGGTTTTTGTGTTTTTTTTTTTTTTTTACAATAAACAACTGAAAATTAGCATTCCAACTTTTTCAAGGGCATCTGTAGGTCTGGCCCACGCTGTGTGATTCTCTGCTGCTCTCTGCAGTTTTTGCCATTAAGGGAAGAGAAGCAAACACAAATATACAGAAAGGAGCATTCCCTTACTCCTGCTTGCACGAGCCATTATCCTACCCTCGAACCAAAACAGATCTCAACGCTCAAGGTGACTTCAGGCCAAGCCCCCGGGTTTCAAGCACGGCAGGAAAACAAGCACAGAGGCCATTCCGAGGAGGAAGAAGAGAAGATAGATGAAGAGTGATGCCATCTGTCTTACTCTCCAAAAATGGTGGCCAACCAGTTCCAAGGAAGAGCAAGATTGTTTGTTTTGTTTTGTTTTGAGGTATATCGGGACTCCCTACACACAGTCACTCATGCCCTCGTCACCTCTCGTCTGGACTATTGTAACGCTCTCTACATGGGGCTCCCCTTGAGGTGCACTCGGAGGCTCCAACTGGCGCAGAGTGCGGCCGCGCGGGTGGTTATGGGAGCAACATGGAGCTCCCATGTAACACCTCTCCTGCGCGAGCTGCACTGGCTCCCGGTGGTCTTCCGAGTGCGCTTCAAGGTTTTGGTTACTACCTTTAAAGCGCTCCATGGCTTAGGACCTGGTTATCTACGGGACCGCCTGCTACCACCAATAGCCTCCCACCGGCCAGTACGCTCCCATAGAGAGGGGCTCCTCCGGGTGCCGTCGGCCAAACAATGTCGGCTGGCGGCCCCCAGGGGGAGAGCCTTCTCTGTGGGGGCACCTACGATCTGGAACGAGCTCCCCCTGGAGATACGGAGGATCCCAGATCTTCGCACCTTCCGTCGCGCGCTTAAAACGTTTTTATTTCATCAAGCTGGCCTGGCCTAAATCATCTCCTCTTTTAAATTTAAATTTTAAACATAAATTTTTAATCTGTTTAATTATGGGGTATTTTAAAATTCAGCCTAAATTATTTAATTTGTTTTAATTTATTTTAGATTTTGTATTTCCTGTGTTTTATCTTCTGGCTGTTCACCGCCCTGAGTCCTTCGGGAGAAGGGCGGTATAGAAATTTAATAAAATAAATAAATAAAAATAAAATAAATATAGCCACCAGATTGTAGCAGAAAGGAGAGGCAGAGCTGAGGGTGGTGGAATCAAGAGAGGAATGAGCTTAGAGTCGTTATGTTCCTATAACCGTCTCCAGCCACTCTTCAATTCTGTTCTTTCTTTATTTAGGGCAAATTTAGTGATGACTATTACCCGTGTTTCCCCGAAAATAAGACCCAACTGGAAAGCAAGACCCAAGCATGATTTTTCAGGATCCTCGTAATATAAGCCCTATCCTACCCCCCAAAATAAGCCCCAGTTAAAATTGTGGGGCGTGTTTAGTACCATATTTCCCTGAAAATAAAACCTAACTGAAAAATAAGCCCTAATGCGGCTTATTTTTCAGTTAGGTCTTATTTTCATTATTAAATAATAATAATAATTATTATTATTAAATTATTAATAATTATTAATAATTTAATTAATTAATTTAATTAATTGTTAAATATTGTTAATTACTAATAATAATTATTATTAAGTAATTAATTATTAAAAATTATTATTTATTTGGAGCAAAAATTAATATAGGGCCCAGTCTTGTTTTCAGGGAAACACAATAGTTGATTAAATTCTGATGTGTTGACATGAGCAGTAAATCGGAGTAACTGGAATGTAATGGTGTGGTAGCCACCCGATAGCCTGCCCTATACCAGAGGTGGGCAACTATGGCTCTTTTATGACTTGTGGACTTCAATTCCCAGAATTCCTGAGCTAACATGGCTGGCTCAGGAATTCTGTTCTGCCCCAGCTCCGGATTCCCAAGGATTGTGACACACACCAAAGTCCTTATCAAAGTTATAACCTACCAAGAATAAACAAAGTCCGGCAAAGATTGGCAACCAGCCCAGAAAACAAGATACGATAAGACACTCACTCTTCAAAAATGCTCTGTAATAATTACACATTGTTTCCAGCAAGAAATTACTAACTGCGTGGGACTTAAATAGGCCAAGGGAGTGGCCAATTATCCTCAAACCTTACTCTCGAGGAGACCTCCTCCTCCTGAGTAGCCACTCCTGCCTTCTGGCAGCCCTGCGTGCTCGAGCATTGAGGAGAGGCTCCTCCACTTCGCTCTCTCCACTTGAAGGAGCCTCTGGAGGTTCTGAAGGCCCTGGCTGAGTCTCTGCCTCTGGCACCACATCCTCTTCAGCCTCCTCGCTGTCCGACGCGAGTGCCGGCTGCGCCGGCTGCTGGCGCAACCCCACACCAGCCTCCTCCTCGTCGGGATCAGCCACGATCCACGCAGGCCGCTGGCAGGCCACAACAAATTCTGGGAGTTGAAGTCCACAAGTTATAAAAGGGCCATAGTTGCCCACCTCTGGCCTATACCAGGCCTTACAAACTACCATATTTTCCCCAAAATAAGATCCTGTCTTATCTTTTTTCCCCCACAAAAAAAAGGCACCAGGTCTTATTTTCGGGGGGGTGTCATCCACTGACTCATCTCACTTGTGTGTGTCGCCCCTGGCCTCCTTTTTGCTATCAGAGGCCTTCAGGAACTTCTTCACCCGGCAAGGCCTTTCCTGAAGGCCTCTCTAGCCGATAACAGAACTCTGGATCGATCCAGAGTTCTGTTGTCGGCTACAGAGACCTTCAGGAAAGCCTTACTGGCTGCAGAAGAAAGGAGCTGAGGTATGCGAGGCCTGGCTGCAACTACCTAGCTTAAGTTTTACCTGTGCACCCTGTAGTGGGCGTGGTCTTAATTAGGGCTTATTTTAGAGGTTAGGGCTTATATTGGGCGCACATTTTTTTGACAAGTTTTATTGGTTTCCTCCCCCCCCCATACACACCCACATATTTTTTTGAAACAGAGTATTGACCAGATCATAGCATATCATATATAATTCATCATATCCAAATATATTTTACTTTAGTTACGGTTTCTGCCAAAGTGTTCTTTTTCCATATTTGTGAATCAAATCTTAATTTTTCTATTCTTATTTCTATAAACAGTATCTTCTTTCACCCTCAAATTCTATTTTTTCTATTCTTAATCACATACATTCTCCTTAATTTTATGTTTTATTAATTCATTCTTTATCTTAATATATTTAAACATGTTCGGGGGATGCCTTTCTTCTATTTCATCTTTTTTGTTTTGCAGCAATCTTTCTTTTCTTTCTCTTCTTCTCCCTCCCTTCTTTTGTCCTTCCTCCCTTCTTCTTCCCTCCTTCTCTACTTCCCCTTCCTTTCTCCCCCTCCTCCTTTCCTCTCCCCTGTCTAACTTTCCCTCCTACTCTTATTCCCCTTTCTTTTCTTCCTCTCCTCTTCCCTTTCTTCTGTTCCTCTCTCTCCTTCTCCCTTCCTTCAATCTCCCTACTCCTTCTTCTATCTCTCTCTCTTGCTGTGTTCATTTTCAATTCAGTGCTTTTTTTCCTATGGTGTCCAGTGTTCCTGTTTTTCTCTCCCTTTATTGCTTATATTCCTCAAGCTAGGACTTACTTTCTGAGTAGGTCGTATTTTCGGGAAAACATGGTATTTTCCCCTGATAATCATATGGATAAGGATGTCACAACCACAAACAACAGGAAGTATCAGGCACAAAGGATCAGGACCCTATGTTAAGTCGCAATTCAGAAAGGATTTATGGCTCAGGCTGTACACAAGAATCTAGCCGACCAAAGCTCACTACTAAATTGGCACCAGAATTCCGGCCAACGGAATTCAAGAGGAGTTGCATTCAGACCATGTGTGGCAATGTGGCGCGGGTGGTTATGGGAGCAACATGGCGCTCCCGTGTGACACCTCTCCTGCGCGAGCTGCACTGGCTCCCGGTGGTCTTCCGGGTGCGCTTCAAGGTTTTGGTTACCACCTTTAGAGCACTCCATGGCTTAGGACCTGGTTATTTACGGGACCGCCTACTACCACAAGCAGCCTCCCACCGGCCGGTACGCTCTCATAGAGAGGGGCTCCTCCGGGTGCCATCAGTTAAACAATGTCGACTGGCGGCCCCCAGGGGGAGGGCCTTCTCTGTGGGGGCACCCACTATCTGGAACGAGCTCCCCCCAGAGATACGGAGGATCCCGGATCTACGCGCTTTCCGCCGTGCTCTTAAGATTCTCCTATTCCAGCAAGCCGGCCTGGCCTAATTTTCTCCCCTGTTTTAAAATTCTTTTCAATCGAAATTTTAATCTGTTTTAAATTATTGGGATTTTTTAATTGTCTCGGGCTAAATTATTTAATCTGGTTTTAATTATGTCTTTTAACTTTTGTATCTATGTATTTTATTCTGTGCCTGTTCACCGCCCTGAGTCCTTCGGGAGTAGGGCGGTATATAAATCTAATAAAACAAAGAAACAAACAAACAAACAACAAACAATATAATGACTCTAAGCTGATGACTCACTTCACTCCACCACCACCACCCCCAGCTCTGCCTGCTCTTCTGCCACAGGACGCAAGCAATGCACGTTCTACTTTATCTTAACTCAATGCATTCAATCGTCAATCATCCACTGCCTACAACAGCCGGCTGCCCCAACGCAGTTACAGCCACACAACTCAAATCCACAAGGTTCCTTTGCAACAAGAAGACTAATCAAATCAATTTCCCACCGCTACTTTCCATCTTTGCTTCCAAGATCCCATCCAGTCCTTGCCAAGGTTGTTTTGTTGTTGTTGTTGTTGTTGTTGTTGTTGTTGTTGTTGTTGTTGTTTTTTAAAGGCCAAACAGTTCAAAATTAATCCGGTTCTTTTATCCCTCTTTCTTGAAAGCCATCAACTCCCAAATCTTCCCAATTGCACACGTTGGAAAAAGAGAGGAGGAAAAAACCAGAGTCCACGCAATAAACAAACCACAACTTTCCTGAGTGTAAGAATAAGCTTAAAAATTATCTTTAATCGATGCCGAGATATGAACAGATGGTAGAAGTAACAGAAGCAGGTAACCCAGCACAGTTGATAACTATGCTTTAAATATATATATATATTTATATGTATGTATGTATATATAAACTCATAACATTTGTCGCCCCTCCTCCCCCGCCAAAGAAAATTGACAAATCAAACCAATTCAGCCATGGTTAAATCAAATCAACAATAACGTGATTGTGAGGTACATTCTTGACCCAATGTAGAAACAATTTGCATATCATGGAAATCAAAAACGCCCATGTGCTTTGTTCTGATGGTACATTTGTCAGATAATCGCTGTTTTGTGAGAAACCTTTCAAATTAATACTGATTCATTAAACTGAGGATTCTGAGAAGTAACCACATACATTCCTACACACAGCCATTGTGTACATCATTTTTGAGCTAACGTACCGGGGGCGCAGGGGCAGGGGAAACGTGTTATCGTAACCTAAAAAGGAAAAACAAATTCTAATATTTTTTTCTTTTTCTTTTTTTGGGGATGTCTGAAATCAGTCATAAAAAAATATCTTCTTGTTAACTTTGGTATCAAAGCAAAATATATATTTGATATTATAAGAAATGGCATGGAGAGAGTTAACCAAAGTGAAATATCCTGCCCCCCACCCACCCCAAATAATAGCAGGAAAAGCTCAAAAATGATAAATGATATAGATCATAGCTGGAGAAATCAAGAAAGCTACAGTCATTCGACAGGCATCCACAAATCATTTTTCCCCTGATAAATTAGAATAAAAATCCCAAATTGATTACATACTCTTGTCTGATCATACATGTTTTTGGATGTATTAATGTACCATTCAGCATTGCAAAGAAAGAGGAACAGGGTTTTTTTTATATATAAATTTCATAAATTGGTGTTGATTAATTCTGATTAATGTTTTTACTCTTCCAGACATCAATCATCCACTCTGAAAATGGAAAATTAGTAGTAGTAGTAGTAGTAATGATAATAATAATGATAATAATAATAATAATAATAATAATAATAATAATAATAATAATAATAATAATATAACAACAACATCGCTGTCCATTTCAATGGACCACAAAACTAAAAATTCCAAGGTTAAGGAATCATTTCATTTCAAACAAGCTTCTGATTTCTATGAAGGAGTTTTTTTTAAAAAAAGAAAAAATACCATGGAAAATGCAGAATCAAAGTTAAATTTCCCAAAAGTGAGTTTGTGCCATTTCAAAATAAATTTTTAAACAAACTTTCTTGAAAGTATGTCTGAATATAGGAACAACTGACTTAAATAGAACATGCTTTTGGGGAAGGTGAGGTCCCAGGTTGGTATCTCCAATAATATGGTTTAGCAAAAAAGTACACCAGCTTTCTTGATTTTTGTTGTGATCCTATGCTATGTTTAAATGCATTAATGAGGGAATGTGAGAAGGAAGAAGGGGAGGAGGAGGAGGAGGAGGAGGAGGAGGAGGAGGAGGAGGAGGAGGAGGAGGAGGAGGAGGAGGAGGAGGAGGAGAAGAAGGGGAGGAGGAGGAGGAGGAGGAGGAGGAAGAAGAAGAAGAAGAAGAAGAAGAAGAAGAAGAAGAAGAAGAAGAAGAAGAAGAAGAAGAAGAAGAAGAAGAAGGGGAGGAGGAGGAGGAGGAAGAGGAGGAGGAGGAGGAGGAGGAGGAAGAAGAAGAAGAAGAAGGAGAAGGAGAAGGAGAAGGAGAAGGAGAAGGAGAAGGAGAAGGAGAAGGAGAAGGAGAAGGAGAAGGAGAAGAAGAAGAAGATCTCCTGAGTCTCTCATTTTCCTTTTCTGTCCTTGGATGGGCCAAATTAAGAACAGAACATCCATGCTGGTCTTCCCACCTCCAAATATGGCCCAGGGAGACTGAAAGTTCAGCCACGTGGTCAACTGACCAGATGGGCCCCCAACTACCAAAGAACATTCTTAGAAGCTAATATTATTCTAATTTGGCAGAACTATTCCAATTCTACAGGGCCCAACATGTCCTACAGAACACCTTCAACAACTACAGAAGCCAGACATTGGTCTACTCCAGATAAGCAGCAGATCGGATGTCTCCATAGAGGAGAAGGTAAACTACCGTATTTTTTCTGAGTATAAGATGCTCCGGACTATAAGTCACACCTACCTTTTTTCGTGAGGAAAAGAAGAAAAAGAAATCTGCCTCTGCCGCCCAGCAATTTTGCCTCATTGCAGCAAACAGCAAACAGCCTGCTTTACTTTCACTTTCGTTTTCAGCATAGCTTGATTAGCACAAGAAAAAAAAAAGTCTGCATCCCAGCAATTTACCTCCTTGCAGCAAGCAGCAGAGGCCCGCACAGCAATAGGCCATGGCAATCCCTGCAGCCTGAAACAGCTGAGAGTCGGGAGGCCGATCCAAGGGACAATCAACTTGTGCTAATTAGGCTGTGCTGAAGCTAAAATGGGCTGTTTCTTCTTGCTGCTTGCTACAAGGAGGTAAATTACTGGGAGGCAGAGGGCAAAGGGTGGGGGCCAGTGGGTGGGTGGGACTACATTTGGTGTATAAGACGCACCCAAATTTTCATCCCCTATTAGAGGGGCAAATGTGTCTTATACTCCGAAAAATACGGTAATTCTATAACCGAATGCTCCCTTGACATTGTAAATCCTCCCTCTGTGGTAACAAGTCTAGGCAAGCTTGCAACCCTTCAGTTTGCTCCACTACTCCCTAATATAGTAATTTTCCAGGTGGAGGGAAGTTGGGGATCCCTCATTCAGATACTTCCAATCTGGTTGTCTCCAAGCTTAGATCTCTCTCCTCAGTAAGAACTAAGACTGAAATAATGAAGCTCAGAAGCAACTTCAGAACTTCACCTTCTCTCCACTTTCTCTTCCAGGACTTCCATTCTCCGGCTTCAACTAATCCCCTTCTATCTACAGAAGCTTCCGAAAGTGTCTGAAACTTCCATTCTCCAAGTCCTTGCAAATATTACCCTTCTTGAAACAAATGAAGTACTGACATGACTATCTTGTTGACTTCCAACCTCAAGGATGGGGCATTTTTTTTCTCTCAAGCCAATGCTCGGATGAACTTATTTTTTTCCATTTTCCATTTAGTTTGAAAATGTAGGAAAAGGGGCCAGGATAAGAATGGCCTTCCACTTTTTGTCATATTGAAAGAAAGACCGTGTTTCCCCGAAAATAAGACCTCCCTGAAAATATTTAAATGCACGGGCAGCCAGTCCCCGCCATTTCCTCTGGTTAGGGTTAGGGAGACAGAGCTGGAAATCAGGTAAGACGGCAAGAGGAACCCCGTCTTGCTCCATGCACCCCAAAATAATAAGACCTCCCCGAAAATAAGGTCAAGCGCTTAGTTCAGGGTTCAAAAAAATATAAGACAGGGTCTTATTTTGGGGGAAACTGTCAAGTATTTGCAAGCCATTGGCACATGTGTCATATAGACACCAGTGGAGGCAGAGAGTGTCTCCACCCCTATGTGGAAAGGAGGGGCTTATCCTGAGTATAAAACCCCCTCCAACCTTTTCCACCTCGCTCTCTCTCCATCTCTCTCTTTTCATGTTTGTTCCTCATGAGACTTGATCTCTGTTGTACATAGTTAATATGATTTATTATATGAATAAATACGTTTAAGACATTTATGCATCTGCCTCTGAACTCTTCTATGCTCCTGGGTGTTTCTACGATCCCAATTCCACAGAAACACAGTAATTTGGTAACATACTTCTGAGGCCTGCAAGGGCCACGCTAAAGGTGCTTAGAATGTGAACATGCATTTTCTTGAATGTTTTGCTTGGTTAATTTCTAAATCACCCGATGAATCATAGCATCCATGTTTCATGTTTTTGCACCATGGGAAACTTTAGATCTGCCTATGGGTCCTACAACCTTTGGACCTCATCGGGACATGGGTTCTAGCTCTACTCTGACTGGTCCTCCCCATCTGGAGCCCATCCTCACGTCTATTCTTTTTTTACAGACCACCGGTTCCTTAATAGATGGCGGGGTGGGGGGAAATGAAGAGACCCTGAAAAGAATATTAGGAAGACTCTGTAAACAGTCCGATGTACCTTCAGGTCTTGCAAAGACATTTCAGTACGTATAGTGCAAAGCCAAGAGTTTTAAAAGAAAGGCAGAACTTTGCTAGATGTCATACATGCCAAATGCCGATGCGATATGAGGTTATAGCCTTATTCCACATTTACCTAATTCCTTTGCCGTGAATTATACATGAGGAAGCAATGCTTGTATTTCCAAGCTACAGCAAGCCCTAAAGATTGTCTCATCCTTGCCGAAAAGCAAACAAGGGAAGCCATAACCCAAACACCACTGCATGCAGTACTCTCTCGTCAACATGCAGAGTAAGGATTGAGAACAGTAGTGGTAGATAAACACAGGTGTAGACAACAAAACCAAGGAGCAAAGGTGTTAACTAAGCTGACCGAGGCCTCAACTCCCTGAGCAAATGACCTTCTATGGCACTAAACTGTTTATTGCAGAGATAACACACAACTGTGAAGTCAGTTTAATGCAAGGATACCTTTCAGAGAAGCTAGTTTAAAAGCCCATCCTCTGGTTGTACAGAGGAAGAGGTTAACCAAAAGGGATTTCTGATATGAAATGTGGAGTCGGCCTTGTTCTTTAAATCCTTTTCATTGATCACCGGAAGGGAAATGAGCTTCCGCAGACAAATATTCCCCATTGATCTAGGTCACAGAAGCCACACAGCTTTCTACACCTGTATTCCTATTCCGAGCAAAATTGTGTTACATTATTTTGCCTTTCCTCTGCCCCCGTCTCCCTTTCACTTTAAACCCATCGTACGTCTTTTGTAATTTCTGGGAAAATGACATTGAGGAATGGAAGGGAGGGAGGGTCTAATGGCCCATGTCAGTACAATCCATGTGTAAAAGAAACCCCCCCTCCCAACTCTGGTTTTTTTTTTAAAAAAAGGAGTCGTTAAAAAACGTTGATACCCCCGCATCGGTTAAAAATGATATATTATTTCCTTCTGTAGCCCTAGAGTTTCAGACCTTGCAATCTTTTCAGGAACTTTATCTTGAAAAGTTTCCCTCAAGCAAGAAACTGTAAACATCAGAAGAATGTTCGGAATGAATTTTTTTTTTTTTTTTTTTTAAAGGAAAGCAGAGTTGTGTTGGGTTCATGACATCATTTCTATTATTCCTGTCACCCGTTAATTCGGACCGAGCATAAGCTTTGGGGTTTGTTTGTTTGTTTGTTTGTTTCCAGAGCCCTGGAATTTTTACATTTTAAAATCCCAAGGAATTTGGGGGAGTTTGAAACGGGACGGAAATAACGGGGCAGTTTGGCTGGGAGTTTGTAGCCTAGTTTTGGTCAACTCCTGTTGGCTTCCCATGGAGATGCTAGGAAGGTTTCGTCCTTTTATTTGGTGACAGGATGCCAAGGAGACTTCCTGCCAAGGAAGGATGACAACTCTCAAGAGCACACGCACAAAATCAAAAAGAAAAAAAAAGAAAGGAAGAAAGAAAGGCAAGATGCAAGCAAACTCTCTAGAAGCAGGCTGGAGGAAAGCTGAGTTGTGTAGGGGGGGAAAAAAACGATTACGACTTACTTGGCAAAGGGAAACCAAGTTGCAAAGTCATTCTGCCTCTGAAGGAAGAATCCAGAAGGGCGGTGAAGGTGCCTGACGGTTGGTAGTCCTGCTCTCCCACTTCCTCTGTGCCCCCCAAAACACACACACTCTCTCTCTCTGTGGTGCCCGCGCTGGGCAAGGCGCAATGTCCCAGCTTCGAGCTGGCCCAGCCTCGCTTCCTGAGGTCAGAGTTCATCTGCGGGGTACCTTCCAGCAGTTCAGTGGGTGTGAGGATAAAAGGCACTAAAGCAATAATCTCAAATCAATCCGTTGTGTCCTGGGGGAGCCCCCAAATCTCCCCCCCCGCCCCTGTCCAACAACAGCTGTAGAAAGAACTGGGCTGCAAAGTTGAATGCATATAATAAATACGTTTTTATTTTACATTCTAAGAATGCACCAAAAGGCATGCTTCTGCACCTTTTCGTTGTTGTTGTTGTTGTAGTTTAGTTTTGTGTTTCCTGATTTACAGACTCTTTTAGGCATCGCTATATATAAACTAACCTTTAAGTTTCCACAAGAGTTTCTCCCTTTAAGGGTTGAAGTCAGTTCCTTTCCAACAAGGCCAAGGCAGAAGCCAACTAATTTCCCTGAGTAAACACAGGAAAATAATTGAAACTATGTAATGAGTGCTTCCTGGCCCTTCGGTCCCAATAAGCAATTAAACAAACAAAAGAGAAAGAAGTATTATCATCATCATCATCATCATTTTTTTTTTTTTGGTTGTTGTCTTTTTCTTTTTTTTAAACCAAACTCATGCATTAATTAACTGGAGCTATGCCTTTTCGTCAAAGAGGCCATAATGCTGAATATTGGAACATGCTTTGATCTCCAAATGTTGTACCCATTTGACTAACATATGCACTTAAATACAGTACTTTTTTTTTTTTTCGGTTACTAATTAGATACTTCGTAAAATCAAAAGGAGTGCACTTTTGGTGAATGCAAATTGAAACCAAGAAATAAATAAATAAGTAAGTAAGTAAGTAAGTAAGTAAGTAAGTAAGTAAGTAAACCAGGCCTATTGTAAAGGAGGTGGGGGTCAAAACAAAAGCTTATTTCCCTATTTTCTGAGGTAATGGGCCAGGCATGCAGTTATAAAACAGAGAAGTATCAAAGTCCACATGCTTCTATTAAATTCTATTGTGCTGTCTTGCAAGTGAGGCGCTAGAAATATTTGCATCCAGTTCTGGATGGATCTCGGGACCTTTTGCCCCTTACAGACCCCCCCTGAGCAGCACTGCAGACGTTTTGTCTCCCCCACCCCACCCCACCCCTACCCCACCCCTGGGATGGGTATGCCTCAGAAGGGTGTACCACAAACCCAGAATGACCTGGCAATATTTTCGTAAAGTGCTGTGGGTAAATCTGTCTACCCGGACCTGCCAACCCCTTTTTTTTGCCAAAGGGACTAGATTAAATCAGTCCTCCTAAGCAGTGGGAAAATATCTACTGCACTTTTATTACTGCTGAATATAGATTGGATGCATGTTCTCGGATGCATTGTGCAGGTTTTGGTTTTTTTTGTTTTTTTTAAATAGAAACTTTTTTCCTGTATTCCATGCATATTTGTAAAAGTCCTCTCAAGTTGATTGTTTAAAAAGTAAGCGAACGAACCCCCCCCCCCAAAAAAAAACCAACACAAAAAAAAAAAAAAGCAAAGCAAAGAATTCTCGGGCTAGAAGCATATGATACTTATTTATAACTAGACTAGTCCCAGGAATGATCATTAACTATTCATACCCACCGGAAAATAACTTTTGGAAACGAAATTCCTTCCCCCTCCTGCACCAAAAATAATAATAATAATAATAATAATATCCCCCCAAAAATTGTGAATCTCGTTCATGGATCCTGAAAGCTTCTTGAGCCGCTGAGCAAAATTTGCAATGCAACCACATTATTTCGAGGTAAAGCATTCAAACGACATATTCGCCAAGCATCTGCAAAGAGGGGCCACTCAATCCCCCCCTTTAACTTCTCCAAAGCTACCAACGTGGTTTCGTTTTTTGTGTTGTATTGTTGTTGTTGTTGTTTTTTTCCCCTTCCCTAACGTAGCCTAAACATCTGTCAGTAGCTTGGTTTTATTGACACAGTTTTGGTTGGCTAAGGTGTAGTTTCCAGTTCTGAGGGTTGCCTCCCTAAAATTGTCTATGCTATTATTCACATCCTCTTCAATTTCCATATACTCGGATTTGCTGATGGTGGAGGAGCTACGGCGACTCAGGTCAGAGTCAGAGGCTAAGTTAGGAGAGCTAACTTTAAGTAACTGAGCCTGTTCCTCCCCTTCTGTTTCTCGGTGGTAGAAGTAGTTGAAGTTGGACACAATGACAGGTACAGGCAGGGCAATTGTCAGCACACCAGCAATGGCACACAAGGAGCCCACGATTTTGCCTCCAATTGACACAGGGTACATGTCACCATATCCCACAGTGGTCATGGATACCACTGCCCACCAGAAAGCATCGGGGATGCTGTCGAAATGAGTCCCATTTTCCTCAGCTTCAGCAAAGTACACTGCGCTGGAGAACAAGATCACCCCAATGAAAAGGAAAAAGATAAGCAAACCTAACTCCCTCATGCTGGCTTTGAGAGTCTGTCCCAGAATCTGGAGTCCCTTAGAGTGCCTGGAGAGTTTGAAGATGCGAAAGACTCTTACCAGTCGGATGACCCTCAGGATGGCCAGAGAGGTAGCCTGTTCTCCTTTGGGAGGCCCCTTCTGCTCAGCCATCTCTGTGCCCAGAGTGATGAAGTAAGGGATGATGGCCACTATGTCTATGAAATTCATGATGTTCTTGAAGAACTCAGCCTTGCTCGGGCAGGCGATGAAGCGTACCACCAGCTCGAACGAAAACCAGATGATGCATAGAGTTTCCACCACGAAGAAAGGGTCGGTGAAGATGTTGGGTTTGCGGTAGATGGTGGAGTTGTTCGTGCGGTTGCGGAATACATATTTCTTGTCCTGAGCCTTTAAATCTGGCAAGGTTTCCAAGCAAAAGATTACGATGGAGATTAAGATCACCATGACGGAGATGATGGCAATCACCCGAGCTGCCCCGGAGCTCTCCGGGTATTCGAAGAGCAGCCAAATCTGTCTTTGATATTCCTTCTCAGGTAAGGGCCTCTCTTCCTCCTTAATAAAGCCTTCATCCTCTCGAAATTTCTCCATGGCCTCCTCCCCCAGTTCATAGAACTTGATCTCCTCGGAGAACATGTCCAAAGGAACATTCACTGGCCGGCGAAGCCGTCCCCCAGACTGGTAGTAATAGAGGATGGCATCGAAGCTGGGGCGATTCCGGTCAAAGAAATACTCGTTCCTCAGTGGGTCAAAGTACCGCATGCGTTTCTTGGGGTTCCCCAGCAAAGTGTTGGGGAACTGAGCCAGGGTTTTCAGCTGCGTCTCGAACCTCAGGCCAGCAATGTTAATCACCACCCGCTCACAGCACTCGTGGTCCTCGTGAGACCCTGGCCGGTAGCTGTCCTGAGGGTGGCCTGGCAAAGCCAAGGTTTCGTCCAGGTTGTCCCCAACCAGGACAGTCATGATGGGAGACAGAGAGTTGGGGCCCAAGGCAGGAGGAGTCCCCTCCGAGAGCCGGCCAGTGAGCAATGGAGGGAGGAGGACTTCAGAGATAACAAGAAATCCGGGGTAGGAGTTAGCACATGGGTGCGGGTGGTGCTGAAGTGGACAGCTCCTGGGATAGAGTTAGCACATGGGTGCGAGTGGTGCTGAAGTGGACAGCTCCTGGGATAGAGTTAGCTCATCGGTGCCAGCGGTGCTGAAGTGGACAGTTCCTGGGATAGAGTTAGCTCATCGGTGCGAGCGGTGCTGAAGTGGACAGCTCCTGGGATAGAGTTAGCTCATCGGTGCCAGCGGTGCTGAAGTGGACAGCTCCTGGGATAGAGTTAGCTCATCGGTGCGAGCGGTGCTGAAGTGGACAGCTCCTGGGATAGAGTTAGCACATGGGTGCGAGTGGTGCTGAAGTGGACAGCTCCCGGGCCAGGAGACGGCAAGGATGAAGCAGGGGAAGTCAAGAAAATAAAACGGGGAAGGGGCCGGGCCGGAGGGAGTCCTGGCTGGAGAAAGGAAAGGAAATGGGGAAGGGGGCTAGTCATTGGGCGGGGGTGGGTGGGGTAGGAAACCAGGCAAAGGAGTAAATCGGACTGGCTCCCGGAAGGCAGGAGGAGAGTCCGGGCCTCCTCGCACGTGTGGGTGGGTAGAGTAGTGGGGGGGGGCGGAGGGGAAAGAGAGACAGGCTACGAGATGGAGCTCCACCAGTCTTTGGCCACTTGGACTTTTCTTGCAGGATGGGCCACGCGGCGGCGGCTGCTGCGGCGGCGACGGCGGCTGCTGTTGCACTGCGGCTCCTGCCACACTTTGCCTCCTCGCACCCGATAAATAAATAAACAAACAAACAAACAACCGCTGCTTCTGCGGCGGCGGCACGGCGGCTGAGGTGAGGTAGCCCAGATGCCGGCTCAGCAAGATCTGGAGACTTCCCCCTGGCTCTGGGCTGGCCCTTGCTTACCAATGTGGGCTCCCCTGAAGTTCGTGGGGGATGGACGGCTTACGGGCATAGACTGCAAAGGATAAGAAGGTATTCATTTTTTAAAAAAAGATTTCTTTTTTTTCCCCTCCCTCCCTCCCTCCCTCCCTCCCTCTCCTTCCCCAGCCCAGCACACCAAAGCCACAAAAAGGCCAAAGCAGAAGTGCCGCATGCTTCCAGGAACACCAGCCCCAGAGGCTTTCATGCTTGCCCACCTGAGCGTCGACTCCCGCCTCGGAGCTCCACGCCCGCTAAGTTCTCGGATCGCCCCCCCCCTCCCCGCCCCTCCACCACCCCCAGTTCGAACGCGCCGCGGACAGCCTCCGGTCGGGTCATGCACTGCAGCGGAGAGGCGGTCACCCGAGTGGGAAGCGAGGAAGCAAAAAAAAAAAAAAAAAAAAATCCGTAAAGGCTGGAAGAGCTTTTAAAAGTTTTTTTTGGGGGGGACATCAGGGGGGTGAGGGGGGGCACTTAAGATAGCGGTGCAAAAGAGGCGCGAGGAGTGGGAAAAAATCCGTCCGGGCTCAGTCGCCCCTCCACCCCGTCCTCCTTCTCTCCCCTCCCCACGCGCGGCATCCCAGCTTTCCCGCAAAGCAGCGCAAAGTTGCTCTGGCTCTCCTTACCTTGCTGCGGGAGGTGGTGGGGGGGGGACGAGAGCGGTGGGGGGGTGGGGGGAGAGAGCGGTCCTGCTGCAGCGCCCGCGCTCCGAGCCCGCTCAGGATGCGTCAAGGCGCGTTCGCCCGCAGCACTCTCAGACCCCCCAGCAACACCGCCGTCGGTCGGACTGCGCCGAGGCCACCTCCGCGGATCACTACCACCACCAAACCCCCCAGCAACCGCCGGGCTACGGGGAAGCCGGTCAGGAGCGGGGAAGTTGTTGAGGCTGGGGGACTCTTGGGCGTCCCCCGCCTCCCAGCTCCGGCAAGGCGAGGCGGGCGAGCGGGCTGCGGGTCTGCCTTAAGGATGGATGGAGCGGCGCGGTCCTCCTCCTCCTTCTCCTCCTCCTCCTCTTTCTCTTTGCGTGGCCTCGGCCGGGGCTGCCTCGGCTGGCGGGGACGCCGAAGAGCGGGAGCCGGCGGGCGCTTGCGGCAGAAGCGGAGTT
This sequence comes from Pantherophis guttatus, assembly GCF_059756535.1. Classification (NCBI taxonomy): domain Eukaryota; kingdom Metazoa; phylum Chordata; class Lepidosauria; order Squamata; family Colubridae; genus Pantherophis; species Pantherophis guttatus. The sequence continues at coordinate 84,266,217 of NC_142069.1, forward strand.
CAGCCGAGCCGGGCCGGCCATCCCCGACCGCGCTGCAGCCTCAGCAGAAATTGCCAGCGCTTGGGCGCAGCTGCAGCTCAGCCGTTGCGCGGGGAGGGGAGGGGAGAGGGGGAGGAGGAGAGGAGAGGAGAGGAGGGCGGGGGCACAGGGAGAGGAGGAGGAGGAGGAGGAGGTGGAGAGGAGGGGGCGCCTGTCCTGCGCTTCCTCTGCTGCGCTGCGCTACGCTACGCTTCCACTACCCGGCCGTTGGCGCCCACCCTCCCACCCACCCTCTCAGGGAAAGCGCCCGGCCGGCCCTCCTCCTGCCCGCCCGCGCCCTTCCAGAGAAAAATAGACCGAGGTCACGGCGTTGCGCACACCGGTCGGAGCCGGACCCGGCGCAATGCAGCCATTGCCTGCGGCTGGCGAGGTGGGTGGTGGCGGGCCAGCCCGCCGGGGTCTTCCTGCGCTCTCTCCGTCTCCATTGGGTACCTCTACCCTTCCCGGGGGTCCCTTCACCTTCCTTCCCTCCCCCCCCCGGCAGACCCCGGGATCGGTTCCCCCCTCCCCTTCCCCTGGAGGGGGGGGCTTGGTTTTCCTAGCCACTCCGGTGGGTGGCTTGGATCCTAGGCCAAGCCAACCGCTTTAAAGGAACGCGGGCCCCGTGCGCTTCCTCGGTCTCCGCCGCGCAGAGGGCCTCCTCCGCCGCCTCCGCCGCCGCAGAGCGGGGTTGCAGCAAAAAAAAAAAAAAAAAAATCTTGGCAGCCTGGTTCTGGCAAGCGCGGCTCGTCCCCTGCAGAGCAGCTGCACCGGCGGGGCAGCCCTCCTTCCTTTATTCCCCCCCCTCCCCTCCCCAACCGAGCCTGCCCTCCCCCCCTCCCCGCTCCTGAATTTGGCCACACTCTGGACGTTTGCCACGGGAATGGCCAGTCTGGAAGGCATTAAGAGGAAGGGGGAAGGCTGAGACTTAAGGCTCCCCCAACTCCGCAGGGTTGGGGGAGGGAGGGGGGCCGCGGGGGGGGGAGGGGGAGAAGTTAGCAACCGAGGCTGTCCACTCGCACCCCCACCCCACCCCACCCCCAGAAGGCCGGGACAAACCACGCCTGAGAGTGACCACAGTTCTTAAGAGGCAGAGCTGGGTTCCAGAGAAGGCAAGGCTGGTACAAACGCAGGCCGTCCTCGACTTACGACCACAACGGAGCGCCCACCCACCCCCACCTCCGATTCTGCGTGCTAAGTTAAAAAAATGGGGATTTATTATTTATTTTATTTATTTTTAATTTTTAATTTGATTTATATGCCGCCCTTCTCCGGAGACTCAGGGCGGCTTACAAGGCGTTAAGCAATAGCCTTCATACTTTTGTATATTTTATACAAAGTCGGCTTATTGCCCCCCACAAACCGGGTCCTCATTTTACCCACCTTAGAAAGGATGGAAGGCTGAGTCGACCTTGAGCCTGGGGAGAATTGAACTCGCAGTAATTGCAGGCAGCTGGATGTTAAATGCTGCCTTAGTAGGAGGCATTAGCCTCCTACGCCACTCAGGCTCCTCAGGCGCCACTCAGCTTTGCCGCCCCCCCCCCATTTTTAGAATCTTTCCTGCCACGGTCGTTGAAGTGAAGCACTGCAGTCCTTGAAGTTACTGGGAAGTCAATCCGGTTTCCACTCCCCCCCCCCACTTTCCACCCCCCCACCCCCCACCCCCCGTGGACTTTTTGGTTTGTCAGGAGGTCACCCACCCACCCACCCAAAAAAAACAACAAAACCCGGGGATCACGTGACCCAGGGACACTCCTGCAACCGTCATTAAATAGAAGTCGGTCGCCAAGCGATAATTGTGACCGTGGGATGGTGGGGAATGCTGCCACGGTCGTAAGTGTGAAAAATGTTCAAAAGTCACTCTTTTTGTTGTTGTTGCTTTGAACGGTCGCTAAGTGAATTGTGGTAAGTCGAGGACTACCTTCCCCTCCCTCACACACCCCCACCGACACATCTCTTTGGGGGTGATGGAAAACTGGTCTCCCTGAGGTTAGTTAGATCAGAGCGGGGGGGGGAGTGGGTCTTCCCCACTGTAGCAGATCGGAAACCTGGACATTGGTTAACAGCTGACAGTAAGAGAGTTGGAAGGGACCTTGGAGGTCATCTAGTCCAACCCACTGCTAATGCAGGAGAACCTGTTCTAGGGATTCGAACCACCGAACTGCCGACCTTTCCGATCGACAAGCTCAATAAGTGGCAAATACTTTGAATTCCTAGATCAATGCCACCAAAAGCGGGGGAAGTGCGGGGGGGGGGGTCATACGCATGTGTGCCACCACCCATAATTCAAAGTGCCCTGCCCTCCCCCGCGCATGGGCTTGCAACCCCCCTGCGTTCCCCTCCCCGCTTTTGGCACGTGATGGCACTGTGGGCCCGTAGGCCCATTTTTTGCCCTCCCCAGGCTCCAGAGGCTTTTTTGGAGTCTGGGGAGGGTGAAAACAGCCTTCCCCAGCCTCCCGGAGACTCTCCGGAGGCCAGAAACGGCCTGTTTCCCAACTTCCGGTGGGCCCAGAAGGCCAAAAATCAGCTGGCTGGCTCGCGCATGCACACCATAGCTGAGCTACGGCAACGCTCACGTGCCCACCGATATGGCTCAGGGTGCCACCTGTGGCACGCGTGCCATAGGTTCACCGTCACGGTCCTAGATAATTTATATTGATTTCAATTAGCAGTATAGATAGTCCTCCGCTTAAAACCACAACGGAGCCCAAACGTTCCACTGATAAGCAAGACAGTGGTGAAGTGAGTTTTGCCCCATTTTACGACCCTTCTTGACACCGTTCTTAAGTGAATCTTGCTTTCCCCCACCCCCCCGAATTTGCTCGTCAGAAAGTCGCAAAAAGGGGCTCGCATGACCCACCGCCGTAAATATGAACCAGTTGCCAAGCGTCCCAAATTTGGATCCTGCGACCGTGGGGATGTTGCAACGGTCGTAAGTGTGAAACAAGTTCCCTCCATCCGTACTCCAAATGTGTCTTGTACCGCTTCTCTCTGGCCTCGTTGGGAAACCAAGGGAAACCTTGGGATGGATATGCAGAATTAGGCTCCCCGGGAGTGATCTTCTTGAGTTACATTCTTGTTCAAGCCGTTGCAGATTCTTAGCAGATTCCTGGCAACCTCTAGGTATCCTGTGGAGATCCTTGGCAGTCGTGAGTCTCATCCTGAACAGGAGGCAATCTGACCACGGCAAAGGACCCACTTTGATGTCTTCCAATTTTAGATTGCACAACATTGTCTTCTTCTTCTTCTTCTTCTTCTTCTTCTTCTTCTTCTTCTTCTTCTTCTTCTTCTTCTTCTTCTTCTTCTTCTTCTTCTTCTTCTTCTTCTTCGGAACAACTTGCCTCCAGAAGTTGTGAATGCTCCAACACTGGAAGGTTTTAAGAAGATGTGGGATAACCATTTGTCTGAAGTGGTGCAGGGTTTCCTGCCTAAGCAGAGGGTTGGACTAGAAGACCTCCAAGGTCCCTTCCAACTCTATTCTATTCTATTCTATTCTATTCTATTCTATTCTATTCCATTCCATTCCATTCCATTCCATTCCATTCTTCCTCCTCCTCCTCCTCCTCTTCTTCTCCTCCTCCTCCCCTTCTTCACCTTCTTCTTCTCCTCCTCTTCTCCTCCTTCTCCTCCTCCTCCTCTTCTTCTCCTTCTCCTCCTCCTCCTCCTCCTCCTCCACCTCCTCCACCTCCTCCTCCACCTCCACCTCCTCCTCCACCTCCTCCTTCTCCTTCTTCTTCCATGTCCAGATCAAATTTTAGACTGCCAAAATGAAGAAACTTTCTTGGCTTTGTCATTGACCAAAAATAGTTCATTGTCAGCACATGGTTCTGGTAGTAGCTAAGATACCAGCAGATGGACCAGGATCTGAGCCCCTCCATATACACAAAGCATGCTATCTGCTAAAAGCTTCCAGTTGAGCCTATTGGTCTTACACATAGGCACTCCAACCTTCAATCTATTCAGGGAACCTGTGTGTAGTATAAGGGAGGTCGATCCTTCAGCCATATCTTCCTTTAAGGTTATTCCTTGCTCAGTGGTCTCCTTCCTCCATCTTTCAATTTGTTCTTGTGTACCTTCAAGAATGCCATAAAGGCTTTCCTAGATCTTAGTTGGTGGATTTGGGGCCTACATCCAATATCAAGGATCATTCTCTTGCTTAGTCCTCTCGGCATCTGCTGCTACCTCTACACAGTACTAATCTTAGGTGGAGCACATCAACTGCTCAAAGGAGAACACCAGATTTCCTGTATGGCTGCCTATTGTCTACCAAGACCTGGTTACTTGGGACAAGCCATGATTGCCATGAACTCTTGCACTCTCTGAGAAACTCCCCTTAGGAATGGGGTTGAGGTCCACTAGGACCAACAGTTAAGGTCCTTCAACTCCATTCCTGAGACCAGCTTGGAAAGATAAGGGATCCTGTCTTCCAACAAACAGATAAGGCAGAAGTAGGATCCCTAGCGTGTCCTGGAATCTGAATGTCATGGACATTCACAATGTATCAAATCTGTAGTAGGACCTCTGGTCACTCTTAGCTTGACCCAGATGATAATTTTCATTTCTCCAGTCCTGAGATCATGGCTGATGCAGAATTTGAAGGACCAGTAAGGCAGATATTCAAGAGGGCTACGTTACTATTTACTATCAACTAGATCTTGCTAATATATGCCATGGATGTTGGTCCATGACTTGATTATGATCAATTATGGTGCCACAACCCTGGTGTTCCCCAATAGCAATTCAATGTCAAGGCCACTGTACAGGTAGTCCTCGAACTTACAACAGTTTATTTAGGGACCGTTCAAAGTTACAACAGCACTGGGAAAAAAGTGATTTATGACCATTTTTCACACTTACTTAACTACTAACTGGATATCCATGTGGTCAGTCACGGTATTTTGACAACATAATTCAGTGAACTAAATGGTGTGTAAATATAGGTAGTTCTTGACTTATGACAGTTCATTTAATGACCATTTGTTCTGCCCCAGCTACAGACCGCAAAGAACGCAGCACACACAAAGTCCGTTCAAACCTTAGTTTACTAAATAAACCAGTATTTTACAACAACAGCTGTTAATTAACTGCATTAACAGCCGCCAAGAATTCAAAGAATAATAACGGAAAGCTTACTGTGGTTGGCAGAATGCCCAGAAGCAATTTGCAGGAAGCTGATAAGATAAGCAAGACAAGACACGAAGGTATGTGAATGAAGTTGTTCCCTGCAAATTGCTTCAGTCGGCGCTCCTCCTTAAATAGGCTAAGGGAGTGGCCAATTAGCCCCAAGCCTTACTCTCGAGGAGACCTCCTCCTGAGGAGCCACTCCTGCCTTTTGGCAGCTCTGCGCGCCCGTGCATCGAGAAGAGGCTCCTCCTCTTCTTCCTCTTCACTTATGGGAGCTTCTGGAGGTTCTGAAGGCCCTGGCTGAATCCCCGCCTCTGGCACCACATTTTCTCCAGCCTCCTCACTGTCTGACTCGAGTGCCAGCTGCACAGGCTGCTGGTGCAGCACCACACCAGCCTCCTCACTGTCTGAATCAGCTACTAGCTGTGCAGGCCACAACACCATTTGAAGTTACAACGGCACTGAAAAAAGTGACAACTATTTTTCACACATATGACTGTGACTATTTTTCACACATATGATCATCACCATGGTCACGTGATCAAAATTCAGACGCTTGACAACCGACTCATATTTATGACGGTTGCAGTGTTCCGACGTTACATGATCCCCTTTTTGCGACCTTCTGTCAAACGAAGTCAACGGGGAAGCCAGATTCACTTAACAACCACGTTGCTAATTTAATAACAGCAGTGGTTCACTTAACAGGAGTGGTGCGGTGGCCTAGAGGTGGAGCTCTCGCCTCACAATCAGGAGGCTGTGAGTTCGATCCTTAGGTAGAGGCAGATATTTCTCTCTCTGGGCACAATGAGAAATATAACTCCGTATTGGTGACAGGAAGGGCATCCGGTCAGTAAATACTCTGCTACCTCTATCCATCCCGCAAGAGATTATGGGGTCGTTAAATGATGATGATGAGTGGTTCACTTAACAACTGTGGCAAGAAAGGACGTAAAATGGGACAAAACTCACTTAATAAACGTCTCGCTTAGCAACATAAATGTTGGCCTCAATTGTTTGTCGTAATTCGAGGACTACCTGTACAGTATATTATCTTTGAATCACAATTCCATTAAGGAACAAATGATATTCAAATGATATGCAATGCTTCTTCCATCAAATAGAACAATTTTGTTCTAATAAATTCTCTCTTCGGAGGGAAGGATTAGCATATTTGTCGAACTTAAAAATGAGTGAGTTTCATATCTCCTTTTCTTTAGCAGAGTCATGCATACATTACTGGACACTTCGAGGGTTTTTTTTTTTTTTTTTTTTTGAAGGAGCTGGATATATTTAGAAATGATTTTGCATGCAAATAGCTTGGTATTATTAAAATGCTAATTGATGATATACGTCCATAAATAAATTCCTTCAATATTGATCCCAAAATGGCAAAGATCATTGGAAACATTTGCATGCTATCTTCAGACTGAATAAAGACATCGACAGGGTGAGGTGAAATAATTTAAACCACAAAGATTAAGATGGTTTCGAGCGACCCGTGATTATTTTAAAAAAACAGTCAAGAGAGGTTTTATTGAGGAGAAAAAGACCTTCGCTCCCAGTTCCACAAAAAAGGGAAATATCTAAAGGATAATCTAATAAATCCGCATATTCAGAATTCTTCACAGAATCTAGTGCAGGTCGTCCTCGACATACGACTACAATTGAGCCCAAAATTTGGTAAGCAAGACATTAAGTGAGTTTTGTCCCATTTTACCACCCTTCTTACCAGATGTTAAGCGAATCACTGTTCTGGTTAAGGGAATAACACAGTTGTTAAGTGAATCTGGCTTCCCCGTTGACTTGGCTCGTCGGAAGGTCGCACAAAGGGATCGGGTGATACGGGGACGCAGCAACCGTCATAAATATGAGTCAGTTCCCAAGCATGGGAATTTCGATGACATGTTCACAGGGATGCTGCATCGGTCATCAGTGTGGAAAGAGCGGTCCTAAGTCGCCTTTTTTTCAGCGCCGTTGGAACTTTGAACGGTCACTAAATGAAATGTTGTAAGTCGAGGACTACCTGTACTTGTTGACTTCGCAAGGAAGAACCCAGATTGTTGAAGGGCAGGATGCTGACTCTATAAGCCGCTTAGAGAGGGCTGTAAACCACTGTGAAGCGGTATATAAGTCTAAGTGCTATTGCTACTCCTTCCTTCCCTCCCTCTCTCCCTCCCTTCCTCCTCCCCCCTTCCTCCCTTCTTCCCTTTCTCATTCCCATTCCTGGTGGCCCAGTGGTTAGAATGCAGTATTGCAGGCTGACTCTGCCCACAGCCTGGAGTTCGATCCTGATGGGGCTCAAGGTTGACTCAGCCTTCCATCCTTCCGAGGTGGGTAAAATGAGGACCCAGATTGTTGGAGGCAACATGCTGACTCTGTAAACCACTTAGAACACTGTGAAACAGTATATAAGTCTAAGTGCTATTGCTATTCCTTCCTTCCTTCCTTCCTTCCTTCCTTCCTTCCTTCCTCCCTCCCTCCCTCCCTCCCTCCTTCCCTCCCTCCCTTATTCCCTTATTCCCTTTGTCCTTCTCCTTCCTTGTGGCGCAGTGGTCAGGATTCAGTATTGCAGGCTGACTCTGCCCACAGCCTGGAGTTCGATCCTAACCAGCTGAAGGTTGACTGCGCCTTCCATCCTTCCAAGGTCGGTAAAATGAGGACCCAGATTGTTGGAGGCAACATGCTGACTCTGTAAACCACTTAGAACACTGTGAAACAGTATATAAGTCTAAGTGCTATTGCTATTCCTTCCTTCCTTCCTTCCTTCCTTCCTTCCTCCCTCCCTCCCTCCCTCCCTCCCTCCCTCCCTTATTCCCTTATTCCCTTATTCCCTTTGTCCTTCTCCTTCCTTGTGGCACAGTGGTCAGGATGCAGTATTGCAGGCTGACTCTGCCCACAGCCTGGAGTTCGATCCTAACCAGCTGAAGGTTGACTCCGCCTTCCATCCTTCCAAGGTCGGTAAAATGAGGACCCAGATTGTTGGGGGGCAAGAGGCTGACTCTGTAAACCGCTTCGAGAGGGTTCTAAAAGCACTGTGAAGCAGTATATAAATCTAAGTGCCATTGCTATTGAATCTAAAACACTCTTTGTCTATAGTTCCACTTTGGATTGCCTTTTTAACTGCTTGTGCAGCACCGTCCGTTACATTTGGGGCAGGGAACGTCTGCTCACCTTTAAAGGCATAACACAAATCTTCATTTGGTCTCTGCTTCTTTCCCAGCTATATATTTTAAAATGCACACACATTTGTCCTTTATCCACTGATGGCATTTTTGTCATTATCAGCATCTACTATGAGTAACCAAACAATTTTGTTCCTTGTAAAAAAAAAAAAAGAAAAAAAGAAAAAAAGAAAATTGCCTCTCAGGCTATTTATCCTTGTTCTCCCTCCTTTAAGTGAGTAAATGACTAATCATGAGAAAATATTCCAGGATAATAAATCATCCTTTCAGGTTCACTTCGCCCCCTGAGAATTCTTACTACAGAAGCTCTTTAAGGGAAGGCTCTTGCGACAGACAGTCTGTTCCAGTGGAAGTGAGACTTCAGTGGCCCTGGCTCTTCCCTTGGTGGTCAGCACAGAACAGAATAAAGAGAGTTTGTTTGTTTGTTTATTTATTTATTTATTTATTTATTTATTTATTTATTTATTTATCTATCTATTTATTGGTTCGATTTATATGCCGCCCTTCTCCGGAGATTCAGGGCGGCTTACAATGCGTTAAGCAATAGCCTTCATATCTTTTGTAGATACCTGCTTAGTAGGGCTTTCGCCCCCCCCCAAAGCGGTGTTCTTTTTTATACAAAGTCAGCTTATTGCCCCCACAAACCGGGTCCTCATTTTACCTACCTTCGAAAGGATGGAAGGCTGAGTCAACCTTGAGCCTGGTGAGATTTGAACTTGCAGTAATTGCAGGCAGCTGGTGCTACTTAATAGCGCTTTAGTCTGCTGCGCCACCAAGGCTTGGTGGAGTTGGAAGGGACCTTGGAGGTCTTCTAGTCCAACCCCCTGCTCAGGCAGGAAACCCTACACCACTTCAGATAAATGGTTATCCAACCTTTTCTTAAAACTTCCAGTGTTGGAGCATTCACAACTTCTGGAGGCAAGTTGTTCCACTGATTAATTGTTCTAGCTGCCAGGAAGTTTCTCCTTAGTTCTAAGTTGCTTCTCTCCTTAGTTCTTGTCTTGCCTTCTGGTGCTTTGGAAAATACGTTGACCCCCTCTTTCTTTGTGGCAGCCCCTCAAATATTGGAAGACTGCTATCATGTCTCCCTTAGTCCTCCTTTTCACTAGACTAAAGGTAAAGGTTTCCCTCGCACGTATGTGCTGGTCGTTCCCGACTCTCGGGGGGGCAGTGCTCATCTCCGTTTCAAAGCCGAAGAGCCAGCACTGTCCGAAGACGTCTCCGTGGTCATGTGGCCGGCATGACTCAACGCCAAAGGCGCACAGAACGCTGTTACCTTCCCACCAACGGTGATCCCTATTTTTTCTACTTGCATTTTTTACCTGCTTTCGAACTGCTAGGTTGGCAGAAGCTGGGACAAGTCACGGGAGCTCACCCCTGTTACGCAGCACTAGGGACTCGAACCGCCGAACTGCCGACCTTTCGATTGACAAGCTCAGCGTCTTCGCCACTGAGCCACCACGTCCCTTTCCACTATACTAGACAAACCCAATTCCTGCAACCGTTCTTCATCTGTTTTAGCCTCCAGACCCCTTAATCATCTTTATTGCTCTTTTCTGCATTCTTTCCAGAGTCTCTACATCTGTTTTATAATATGGGGGCCAAAACTGGAAGCAATATTCAAGTGTGGCCTTACCAAAGCTTTGTAGAGCGTACTAGTACCTCGTGTGATCCCAATTCTGTCCCCCTGTTAATGCAGCCTAGGTTCCCATTGGCACATGGCTGGCTCATAAATTTAAGTGACTGTCCAACTGAAGATGTGGATGCTCCATCACTGGAGACTGGACTGTCTCCAGTCAGCCATTTGTCTGGCGTGGTATAGGGTCTCCTGCTTGAGCAAGAGGATGGACTAGAAGACTTCCAATGTCCCTCTCAACCCTCTTCTTCTATGTTCTATAATACTTCTATTTAGGTTATGTTATGTTTTTCCTATTACCTGCTCCTATTGCGATCTTATGATTGTATCTCTTTGCTGTTTGGCTGTACACTGAGAGCTTTTGCACTGGAGACAAATTCTTTGTGTGTCCAATCAGACTTTGCCAATAAAGAATATTCTGTTCTGTTCTGTTCTGTTCTGTTCTGTTCTGTTCTGTTCCACTCCATTCTGTTCCATTCCATATTTTCTTTCCTATCCTATCCTATCCTATCCTATTCCATTCCATTCCGTATTTTCTATTCTATTCTATTCTATTCTATTCTATTCTATTCTATTCTATTCCATTCCATTCCATTCCATTCCATTCCATATTTTCTATTCTATTCTATTCTATCTATTCTATTCCATTCCATTCCATTCCATTCCATATTTTCTATTCTATTCTATTCTATTCTATTCTATTCTATTCTATTCTATCTATTCTATTCCATTCCATTCCATTCCATTCCATATTTTCTATTCTATTCTATTCTATTCCATTCCATTCCATATTTTCTATTCTATTCTATTCTATTCTATTCTATTCCATTCCATTCCATTCCATTCCATTCCATTCCATATTTTCTATTCTATTCTATTCTATCTATTCTATTCCATTCCATTCCATTCCATTCCATATTTTCTATTCTATTCTATTCTATTCTATTCTATTCTATTCTATTCTATTCTATTCTATTCTATTCTATCTATTCTATTCCATTCCATTCCATTCCATTCCATATTTTCTATTCTATTCTATTCTATTCCATTCCATTCCATATTTTCTATTCTATTCTATTCTATTCTATTCTATTCCATTCCATTCCATTCCATTCCATTCCATTCCATTCCATATTTTCTATTCTATTCTATTCTATTCTATTCTATTCTATTCTATTCTATTCCATTCCATTCCATTCCATTCCATATTTTCTTTTCTATTCTATTCTATTCTATTCTATTCTATTCTATTCTATTCTATTCTATTCTATTCTATTCTATTCTATTCTATTCCATTCCATTCCATTTCACTCCACTCCACTCCACTCCACTCCACTCCACTCCACAATAGGAATTCCTATTCCTATTCCTATTCCTAGGTCTCTTCTCTTCTCTTCTCTTCTCTTCTCTTCTCTTCTCTTCTCTTCTCTTCTCTTCTCTTCCCTTCCCTTCCCTTCCCTTCCCTTCCCTTCCCTTTAATTCCCTTCCATCTTCTCTTCTCTTCTCTTCCTCTTCTCTTCTCTTCCCTCCTCTCTTCTATTCTCTTCTCTCTCCTCTTCTTTCTCTCCTCTCCTTTCTCTCCTCTCCTTGCCTCTCTTCTTTCTCTTCTCTTCTCTTCTCTTCTCTTCTCTTCTCTTCTCTTCTCTTCTCTTCTCTTCTCATCTCTTCCCTTCCCTTCCCTTCCCTTCCCTTCCCTTCCCTTTAATTCCCTTCCATCTTCTCTTCTCTTCTCTTCCTCTTCTCTTCTCTTCCCTCCTCTCTTCTATTCTCTTCTCTCTCCTCTTCTTTCTCTCCTCTCCTTTCTCTCCTCTCCTTGCCTCTCTTCTCTTCTCTTCTCTTCTCTTCTCTTCTCTTCTCTTCTCTTCTCTTCTCTTCTCTTCCCTTCCCTTCCCTTCCCCTCCACTCCACTCCACTCCACTCCACTCCACTCCACAATAGGAATTCCCATTCCCATTCCATTCCATTAATCTGAAAGTGTCAAGACATTCACATTGGTTTTGGGATGCATTTTAGTCGTTTCTCTTTTATAAAATTACATAACTATTCAAATAGCCACCCCACACCCCACGCCCCCCCGTAGCTGATAACTGTCTTTTAATTCCCAATACTTACTTTTAATGAAGCTTACATCACAGATTATGCCAAAGCTGCACAAGGATCCTATTCCAGGCTCCAATTATATTGTTTGCCTGATAAATATCGTTGCTAAGATTTTAACAGCTTAAGTTGGTCTGAAAATGACACTTTGTTCTTCCTCAACTATTGTGCATTCAGCTCCGGCTGGATTTATGCAGGGCTGGCTGTCAGGGTTTTGATAATAATAGTTTTTTTTAAAAAAAAAAAACTGATGTAATTAGTTATATCTATTATATCTATTAGTTATTAGATATGCAAAATAGGCAGGATCCGGCCCCCAGTGCTTCTCTGGCTGCTGATAGGGTGTGTTAAAGCAACTTTTGAGCTGGTGTGGTTCTCTCCACTTCGGCACTTTGGAGAGACCTGTTCTGTTCAATTTCTAAAACACCCTTTCTAGGAGTCCTCAACTTACAACCATAACAAAGCCTGGAATTTGTCATGACGGTTTTAAGTCGGAGTACCCGCCAGACTGATCCAATTTTATGACAATTGTTCGGTGAATGTGTGATGGTCATTCAATGAACTCAATGTCTACAACAGGAGGTGTTTCCGGGAAACCGGAAATAAAGGCCAGTTACGAAAAACAACAAATCGCTTTAAAAAAGGATGCAAATGACCAGCTGTCTGCAAGAAGTATAAATCCTTCCCTTCCCTACCATCCAGTCGGCGCTGAAGAAGCTTCTTGGAAGAGAAGTGAAACGTCTTCAAAAGAAAAAAACAAGGAAGTCCAGTTGCCTCCTGGAAAAAAGCACCTTTGGGATAACCATGAAAACTGGATGGACTGAGAATCTCTACAGACTTTTAGCTATACAAGATGGGAAGAGAGCAAGGAAGGGGAAAAAAAGAAGGAAAGAGGGGAAGGAAGAAGGAAGGAGAAGGAAGAAGGAAAGAAAAAGTATAGAAGGGAGGGAGGGAGGAAAGAAGGAAGGAAGGAAGGGAGATAGGAAGGGAGGGAGGGAGGGAGGGAGGGAGGAAGGAAAGACGGAAGGAAGGAAGGAAGGAAGGAAGGAAGGAAGGAAGGAAGGAAGGAAGGAAGGAAGGAAGGAGATTATAATGAGAGTGAGGGTCTGAGGGAAGTTCTGCCTTAGCACTTGGCCACCACAGGCGCCCCTGACATCTTCCCCTGGAGTGGGGAGGGAATGGGGATTTTGCAGTAACCTTCCCCTGGAGTGGGGAGGGAATGGGGATTTTGCAGTAACCTTCCCCTGGAGTGGGGAGGGAATGGGGATTTTGCAGTAACCTTAACCTGGAGTGGGGAGGGAATGGGGATTTTGCAGTAATCTTCCCCTGTAGTGGGGAGGGAATGGGAATTTTGCAGTAATCTTCCTCTGGAGTGGGGAGGGAATGGGGATTTTACAGTATCCTTCCCCTGGAATGGGGAGAGAATGGAGATTTTGCAGTATCCTTCTCCTGGAATGGGGAGAGAATGGGGATTTTGCAGTATCCTTCCCCTGGAGTGGGGTGGGAATGGAGATTTTGCAGTATCCTTCCCCTGGAGTGGGGAGGGAATGGGGATTTTGCAGTAATCTTCCCCTGTAGTGGGGAGGGAATGGGGATTTTGCAGTATCCTTCCTCTGGAGTGGGGAGGGAATGGGGATTTTACAGTATCCTTCCCCTGGAATGGGGAGAGAATGGGGATTTTGCAGTATCCTTCCCCTGGAGTGGGGTGGGAATGGAGATTTTGCAGTATCCTTCCCCTGGAGTGGGGAGGGAATGGGGATTTTGCAGTAATCTTCCCCTGTAGTGGGGAGGGAATGGGGATTTTGCAGTATCCTTCCTCTGGATTGGGGAGGGAATGGGGATTTTACAGTATCCTTCCCCTGGAATGGGGAGAGAATGGGGATTTTGCAGTATCCTTCCCCTGGAATGGGGAGGGAATGGGGATTTTGCAGTATCCTTCCCCTGGAGTGGGGAGGGAATGGGGATTCCATGGCAAGCAGAACCAGGCAAAACGAGCCCTGTGTCTTCTCTCTAACAGTACCGGTAGTCCTTGATTTTCAACGTTTCGTTTAGCAGCCGTTTGGAATTACAGCAGCGCTGAAAGTGACTTGTGACCGTTTTTCGCACTTACAACCGTGGCCGCCTCCCCCACGGTCTCGTGATCACAATTCCGACGCTTGGCAACTGACTGGTATTTATTTATGACGGTCGCCGTGTCCCCGGGTTCACGCGATCCACCCCTTTCGGCGACCTTCCGACAAGCCAAGTCAACGGGGGAAGCCAGATTCACTTAACGACCGGATGACTCATTTAACAACGGTTGGGATTCTCCGAACGGCGGCGGCAAGGAAGGTGGTCAAATCGGGGCAAAAGTCACGTCGCCGCTGTCTCGCTTAGCGACAGAAACATTGTGGTCGTAAGTCGAGGACTCCCTGCCATAAGCGGATCCTCCGAGAGACTGCAGCATCATCTGCTGAGTGGTCTGTGGAAAGGAGCATCGGCATCTTAAATACATACGGTGAGCAATTCCGTTGGCACCAATCCTGCCGGCCTTCATTTAAAAGACTTGGCCATTCCCCCTAGAGGTTGATCCCAAAATAAAAATTTGTATTTATTTTATTTATTTATTTTTTTAATTGGGAGAGGTGTGTAAAGGAGAGACAGGTTGATTGCTTGCTTTTATCTTGAATTGTTATTGTTTGTAAGCCATCCAGAGCTGCCCTGTTCAAGTCGGGCAGCCGTATAAATTCATGCATTGTATGAATGTTGGCTATTCCTGGCTGCCGAGGCCATTATTTCCTTTTCTTTTGGGCTGCAGGCTTGCGATGACACAAAATAGCAATAGCAACAGCAATTAGACTTACATACATCTCCACAGTGCTTTGCAGCCCTCTCTAAGCGGTTTACAGAGTCAGCCTGTTGCCCCCCAACTATCTGGGTCCTCATTTTACCCACCTCGGAAGGAATGGAAGGCTGAGTCAACCTTGAGCCGGTCAGGATCGAACTCCAGGCTGTGGGCAGAGTTTGTCTGCAATACGGCATTCTAACCACTGGGCCACCAGGAATGGGAATGAGAAAGGGAAGAAGGAAGGAAGGAAGGAAGGAAGGAAGGAAGGAAGGAAGGAAGGAAGGAAGGAAGGAAGGAAGGAAGGAAGGAATAGCAACAGCAATTAGACTTACATACATTTCCACAGTGCTTTGCAGCCCTCTCTAAGCGGTTTACAGAGTCAGCCTGTTGCCCCCCAACTATCTGGGTCCTCATTTTACCCACCTCGGAAGGATGGAAGGCTGAGTCAACCTTGAGCCGGTCAGGATCGAACTCCAGGCTGTGGGCAGAGTTTGTCTGCAATACGGCATTCTAACCACTGGGCCACCAGGAATGGGAATGAGAAAGGGAAGAAGGAAGGAAGGAAGGAAGGAAGGAAGGAAGGAAGGAAGGAAGGAAGGAAGGAAGGAAGGAAGGAAGGAAGGAAGGGCAATAGTACTTAGACTTACATGCCACTTCATAGTGCTTTACAGCCTTCTATAAGCGGTTTACAGAGTCAGCCTCTTGCCCCCCAACAATCTGGATCCTCATTTTACCCACTTAGGAAGGATAGAAGTATGAGTCAACTTTGAGCCGGTCAGGATTGAACTCCAGGCTGTGGGCAGTCAGCCTGCAACATTGCCTTGTAACAAGTCCACCACTACCTTCCTTCCTTCCTTCCTTCCTTCCTTCCTTCCTTCCTTCCTTCCTTCCTTCCTTCCTTCCTTCCTTCCTTCGTTTTTCTTTCCTTCACAAGCAATAGCACTTAGATTTATATGCCGCTTCACAGTGCTTTTACAGCCCTCCCTAAGCGATTTACAGAGTCAGCCTCTTGCCCCCAACAATCTGGGTCCTCATTTTACCGACCTCGGAAGGACGGAAGGCTGAGTCCACCTTGCAGACTTCAGGACACAGATAAACTTCCGGGTGACTTCAACTCTAAAAGAATGCAAATTACCAGCTGTCCGCAAGGAGTATGAATCAGGGTTGAAATACAGCAGTTTCTGACAGATTCTGGAGAACCGGTAGTGGAAATTTTGAGTAGTTTGGAGAACTGGCAAATACCACCTCTGGCTGGCCCCAGAGTGGGGTGGGAATGGAGATTTTGCAATATCCTTCCCCTTGGAGTGGAGAGGGAATGGAGTTTTTGCAATATCTTTTCCCCAGGAGTGCGGAGGGAATGGGGATTTTGCAGTATCCTTCCACCTGGAGTGGAGAGGGAATGGAGATTTTGCAATATCTTTTCCCCAGGAGTGGGGAGGGAATGGGGATTTTGCAGTATCCTTCTACCTGGAGTGGGGTGAGAATGGAGATTTTGCAATATCCTTCCCCTAGAGTGGGGAGGGAATGGAGGTTTTGCCGTATTCTTCCCCTTGGAGTGGAGAGGGAATGGAGATTTTGCAATATCTTTTCCCCCAGGAGTGGGGAGGGAATGGGGATTTTTCAGTATCCTTCCACCTGGAGTGGGGTGGGAATGGAGATTTTGCAATATCCTTCCCCTAGAGTGGGGAGGGAATGGAGATTTTACCGTATTCTTCCCCTTGGAGTGGAGAGGGAATGGAGATTTTGCAATATCTTTTCCCCAGGTGTGCGGAGGGAATGGGGATTTTGCAGTATCCTTCCACCTGGAGTGGGGTGGGAATGGAGATTTTGCAATATCCTTCCCCTAGAGTGGGGAGGGAATGGAGATTTTGCAGTATTCTTCCCCTTGGAGTGGAGAGGGAATGGAGATTTTGCAATATCTTTTCCCCAGGAGCAGGGAGGGAATGGGGATTTTGCAGTATCCTTCCCCTGGAGTGGGGTGGGAATGGATATTTTGCAATATCCTTCCCCTAGAGTGGGGAGGGAATGGAGATTTTGCAGTATTCTTCCCCTGGAGTGGAGAGGGAATGGAGATTTTGCAATATTTTTTCCCCAGGAGTGGGGAGGGAATGGGGATTTTGTAGTATCCTTCCATCTGGAGTGGGGTCGGAATGGAGATTTTGCAACATCTTTTCCCCAGGAGTGGAGAGGAATGGAGATTTTGCAATATCCTTCCCCTGCCACGCCCAACAAGCCACGCCCACAGAACCAGTAGTAAAAAAAACTTTGGATTTCACCACTGGTATAAATCCTTCCATTCCCCACCATCCAGTCAGAGCTGAAGAAGCTTCTCGGATGAGAAGCGAAACGTCTTCAAAAGAAAAAACAAGAAAGTCCAGTTGCCTCCTGAAAAAAAGCACCTTTAGGACAGTCGTGACCTGAAGGATGACTGAGAATCTCCATAGACTTCCAATCTGAGACAGTTTAGGCCCCATACCTGCAGGCTTGATGTGACCCCCCCCCCGGACGCTCGTCCCTAAAATCTGACTACGATCCTGATATTAACCACAGAGAATCCCATTTGGCCCAGTAGCGCCACTCACCTCCCCCCTCAAAAAAACAAAACAAAAAACAAATGCTTTAATGTTTGTTAAAAAAAAAAGAGAAAAAAAAAAGGAAAGAAAAGTTGAGTGATAGCTGGACAGTAATTGCTTGAAGCCATTATGTAAAGTACAGAGGTGAGGTTGGCCCACTCGTTCCCCATGTGACATTGGAAATCGCTCATTTAAAATGCATTTTTTTTTTAATTTATTTTTTTTGTAATACTGTTCCTAAACCTATTTTATTCCCTGCGGCCTGTCCAGCTCTCTCAAAAGCTTTTCTCTTCAAGAATGAATTTCATTCATAATTGATCGTTCTCGCTGCGGCATGACTATACAAACGGTTACAACTCTTCGTAGCGTTTTTAGTCTGGAGTATCATCCAACTCATCTTCCTGGGATCTCTCTGAAAACAAGAGGCAGGCTTTGGTTTTGGAGAGACATGAGGCCCCTTGGGGAGGGGGGGCGGCTTCGTTGTTGTTGTTCTTGTTGTTATCTTTTATTCATTAAACATGAAACTCGGTCAGCTGAACGTTCAAAAATGCATCACAAATGCCATTGACTGTTTCTCCGAAAATAAGACATCCCCTGATAGGAAGCCCAGTTGGGCTTTGGAGTGCATGCGCTAAAATAAGCCTCTTCCCGAAAATAAGCCCGCTCTGAAAATATTTAAACACAGAGCTGGAAATCAGGTAAGACGGCAAGAGGAGCCCCATCTTGCTCCGTGCACCCCAAAATAGATAAGACCTCCCCGAAAATAAGGCCAAGTGCTTATTTCCGGGTTCAAAAAAAATATAAGACAGGGTCTTATTTTTGGGGAAACATGGTAGGAGAAGGAGAAGAAGGGGAGGGGGAGGAGGGGAGGAGGAGGGGAGGAGGAGGAGGAGAAGAAGGGGAGGAGAAGGAGGCTGTAGTGGAGAAGGAGGGGGAGGAGGAGGAAGAGGAGAAGGGGAAGGAGGAGGGGAAGGAGGAGAAGGGGAGAGGAGAAAGGGGGAGGAGGACTGACCATAATTTACCATATGCCTTTCCATGGTGCAGTTGTTTGCTCCGTAGCCAATGACAATTGCTGTTTTTTCCAAGCAGGAAGGCTCAAATCTCTCTTCTCTTCCTCTTTTACTGCCTGTCTATCATTCCTCACCAACCCTCATCTTTACTTATTAAAATAAGCATGATTCATCAAGAAATAAATATATCATTTAGAGACCAAAGTCATAATGCCACTGAAAAAAAAGTGACTTATGTCCAGTTTTCACACATAAGGTACAACAACTCTTCGCCGCGTTCCCATGGTCACAGGATCAAAAATCAGATGCTTGGCAACTGGCATGGACTTATGACAGTTGCACTGTCCCAGAGATCACATGATCTCCTTTTGGGACCTTCCCGGCTGGGTTCAGACAAGCAAAGCCAATGCAGGGAAGCCAAATTCATTTACACGACTGCATGGTTCCCTTAACTACCGCAGTTTGTTTGTTGTTTGCTTTATTCTGGCAAAAAGCGTCATAAAAGGGGGCACAACTCACTTAAACAACTTTCTTGCCTGTCCCTTGGCTGCCAGCAACTCAAGCCTGGCCCAGCGAGTTTTTATGCAGTTGACGGTAGCCTAAACTCGGATTCTTTGCTTCGTTTTTGGCTCACGAAATAACATCATGGTAGATGCGGTGGCTCAGTGGCTGAGATGCTGAGCTTGTCGATTGAAAGGTCGGCAGTTCAGCGGTTCGAATCCCGAGTGCTGCGTCATGGGGTGAGCTCCCGTGACTTGTCCCAGCTTCTGCCAACCTAGCAGTTCGAAAGCAGGTAAAAAATGCAAGTAGAAAAAAAATAGGGACCACCTATGGTGGGAAGGTAACAGCGTTCCGTGCGCCTTTGGCGTTGAGTCATGCCGCCCACATGACCACGGAGACGTCTTCGGACAGCGCTGGCTCTTCGGCTTTGAAACGGAGATGAGTACTGCCCCCTAGAGTCGGGAACGACTAGCACGTATGTGCGAGGGGAACCTTTACCTTTAGACTTCCGTCTATTTCAGTTTCCTTCTGTGAAGAAGGAGGGGAATCTAGGCTTGGATATAGCCTGTTCTTCGTTTTTTTGTTGAAGTCAGCCATTTAAACCCCTGGGCTTTTAGACAACTTAATAAACTGCCAAGTTAAAAAAAAAAAAAAAATTGGAGGTTGGAATGACAAGCTTTTAAGCCTCTGGACCAGCACCTCCCAATAAAAGACAGAGAGAGAGAGAGAGAGAGAAAAGCCTTTTTTGGCAACCCAAATGTTGTCTTTGCAAAAAGCTGCTGCACAAAGAGAGGGAAAGAGAGACTTAAAAAACACACATGGAATCGTTTTCAAAATGCTACAAGGTTAAGGGGCATTTTGGGTGCCACCTACTTCACAGGGGCATCCGAGGAACAGAACAGAGCAAACAGAACGGAACATATGGAATGGAATGAAATGAAATGGAAAATAGGGAAGGGAAGGGAGGAGAGGAGAAGAGAGGAGAGGAGAGGAGAGCAGAGCAGAGCAGAGGAGAGCAGAGGAGAGCAGAGGAGAGGAGAGAACAGAACAGAACAGAACAGAACAGAACAGAACAGAACAGAACAGAACAAATAGAACAACATATGGAATGGAATGGAATGGAATGGAATAGAAAATATGGAAGGGAAGGGTAGGGTAGGGTAGGGAAGGGAGGAGAGGAGAGGAGAGGAGAAGAGAGGAGAGGAGGGAAGGGAAGGGAAGGGAAGGGGGGAAGGGGAGAGAGGAGAGGAGAGGAAGGAGAAGAGAAGAGAAGAGAAGAGAAGAGAAGAGAAGAGAAGAGAAGAGAAGAGAAGAGAAGAGAAGAGAACAACAGAACACAACACAACACAACAACACAACAGAACAACAGAACAGAACAGAACAAACAGAACAACATATGGAATGGAATGGAATAGAAAATATGAAAGGGAAGGGAAGGGAAGGGAAGGGAAGGAAAGGGAAGGGAAGAGAAGAGAAGAGAACAGAACAGAACAGAACAGAACAGAACAGAACAGAACAGAATAGAACAGAACAGAATAGAATAGAATAGAATAGTTGGAAGGGACTTTGGAGGTCTTCTAGTCCAGCCCCCTGCTATGAACCGGTGCTATTCCACCGGTTCATTGTTCTCACCGTTAGGAAATTTCTCTCCATTCTTGGATGGAGAAATTGTTTTATTCCTAACTCTGGAAAGAGTTCCATGTTTCCTCTCCCTGCAAAGATCTCAGAAGCCAAATTAACCTGTGTTTTGAGAGACCAGGAAAACTGCATTTCCCGCTTAGCGTTCCTTTTGTAACTTTGGCCGCTAACTGGTCTCCATAAAGGAAATTTTCCATCAGGGACTGCCACTGGATCCCGTAGCCTTCCTTTCCTTCCTTAGGGCCTGGATTTATCTCGACCTCCTGCAGAGGTTCTGTTGTGGTTGTGTTGCTTCTTCTTAAAACCAAGGTTTGCAATTCTGCTCGCTCCTGTAAATGACCCTCAGGCTTTAGATAGGTCAGGAGTAGGCTTCAAAAAATTTAGCAAGGGGTTCCCTGCCTGGTCGCTGGGTGGGCATGGCCATGGTGGGTGTGGCCTAGTCAGCCTCTTGCACCATGGCGGGGGGAGGGTTGCCCTCCCTGGGCTCCGGAGGCTTGACTCAAGCCTCCAGGAGGGTGAAAATGGCCTCCCCAGGCTCCAGAGCCCTCTGGAGGCCTTCCCAAACTTCCGGTAGGCCCGTTTTTCACCCTCCCCGAGCCTCCGCACATGCCCTGCAGTTACCTGCATTCAAAATGGGCCCCGTGGGGATTCCTGGGAGGGGAGGGGAGGGGTGGGAGTGGCCAGCCAGGAATGGGATTTGGGGGTTCTTCAAATTGCACAGAATCTTAGCTAGAGGTTCTCCCGAACCCCTGCAACTGGCACAGGATTTGGTTTCTGAGGTTATCCCATTCCTGCCGGATTCAAGCTGATTGTTAAGTTTCGAGGTCGTCTCAAATAAATTGCATTTCAAACAAAGTCTTTGAAGAAAAGCCTCCTATTGATTAAGCACGAACATTCTACACCCGACTCCATCGAAGCCAACACTGACTTCCGGCCCCAAAACCCTCCCTTTCCGTTCCCCACTCTCCTGCACTCATTGGCCATCTTCCAAGTCATTCTACCCCTAATCTACTGCTCCAGCTCAAAGGAATTTCCCCCCTCCCATCCCATCTCCTAGGGGATATTATCTCCAGGGAAAATCAGTAGGTGAAAAGTCAAACGTCCCTTTTTTTTTATTATTTGATTTATATGCCGCCCTTCTCTGGAGACTCAGGGCGGCTTACAATGTGCTCAGCAATAGCCTTCATCCTTTTGTATATTTATACAAAGTCAGCTTATTGCCTCCACAACTGGGTCCTCAATTTACCTACCTTAGAAAGGATGGAAGGCTGAGTCAACCTCGAACCTGCAGTAATTACAGGCAGCTGGTCTTAATAACCAGCTTAATAACAGGGTGCCTTAGACCACTGTACTACCAAGGCTTTCCAGACGCCTTCGCTTCTCCTTCTTATGTCAGCACTAGAGTAAATGTAGCTTGAAGTGCTGACATTGATTATGTGCGATCGGCTTCCTGCAGATTGAATCAAGAAAATGCTCCTGCAAAGAATTTCTCTGTGGGCTTCAGACTCCTCAAAAAGCCTCCTTGTGTTTCACACTTAAGTGGAAATGAGACCCACACCTCTGATTTTTCCAGTCTTAGCAAACAGACCATGAGCTAATTAAATCATCTCTCATTATTCTGGCTTTCCACCCACCTCCTGCTTGGAGCAACAGAGCAGCTGACCCTAGTCTAAATCGGAAGTAAATTGTTATTCAAAGACTATAATCATAATTCAAAAAAAGAGTACTATCATAGCAAACTTTGGATCTACCTAGGAAAAGCAATACAGGGTTATTGGTATTAAACTTTAGAGCAGGAGTCAGCAACCTGCAGCTCTGGAGCCATATGTGGCTCTTTCATCCCTCTGTTGCGGCTCCCTGTTGGATGATCGCACCACAATTTTGAGAGGACCTTCCAGTTGGTGGGGAAGCACGGCGCACCTGGAGGAGATTATGGCAAGGGGTGGGTTTTCCGGTCGGCTTCGCAATTGATAGCGCTTTCAGTTAGGACAGGTAGAGGAAAAAGGACACTGCGCTATGGTGGGGAAACCGGACTTCCGGTCAGCTCCAGAATTGAGTGAATGCGCGCTCTGCATGTGTGCCTAAGGCACGTGCGCTTGCACTGAAAATGGAGCATTTAGAAGCTCAGCTACTTACCTTCCAAATCAGCAACGGTAAGTAGAACAGCAAGGGAGGGGGGGATCAGCTGTGCCACACGATTGAGATGAGCTACAAAGCAGGAAATAAAGGACAAGATAGAGGAGAGGTGGGCCCAACGGATCATCGCCGCTACCGGTTCATCCGAACCGGCTGAATACCACCTCTGATCATGGGGCAATCTTGCACAATATTTGCAATCGTTTGCATATCCGTGTCACAATCGCAACAAGGGGAATCTTTCCATCCCTGCTGATAACGGAGGCCCTTCTTCCACTTTCACACTTAATTCTGTTCAATTTTGACCAGACAGAGCGAAGCAGGACAAAACCAGGTGGGTTTGACAGAGGAATCATTAATGGTCAAGCCACAAGAAGGTCATTCCTCTCTCTAGGCGTTCTCAGGGTTAAACTGGAAAGATCTTAAGTGAATGGCTGTTTTCCAAGCTGGCCTTGGGATTTCACAGGCTTTTTTTTTCTTTTAAAAGCCTCTGATGATCCCGGCTGAGTTGCCTGATCAGCAGAGGCTTTTTTTTTTTGTCTTTTAAAAGCCTCTGCCGATCAGGCAACTCAGCTGGGATCGTCAGAGGCTTTTAAAAGCATTTTTTCTACAACCTCTTCGGCCAAAGAGGTTGTAGAAAAAATGCTTTTAAAAGCTTCTGACGATCCCAGCTGAGCCGCAGGATCATCAGAGGCTTTTTTTTTTTAAGTTTTAAAAGCATTTTTTCGGCCGAAGAAAAAAATTAAAAAAAAAAAAAAAAGTCTCTGATGATCCCGCGGCTCAGCTGGCATGGGGGGGCAGGGATGTTTGCTACTGGTTCTCTGAACCACCCGCTGCCATCGCTACCGGATCGGGCAATCTGGTCCTAACCGGGAGCATTTCACCCCTGGTCTTGTTGTTCAGCATTCTTGACCATTGACGAACGGGAACTTGTTGTCTTCTAATGTTGGCTGTGTGATATTGCTAAATACTGGTAACCAGTACACCGTAGTGGGATGCAGTCTACCAGAGATGATATGCAGTGTCTGGCAGAATTGGACGTATGACATATGAGCCGTGGTAGCGCAGTGGTGAGAAGGCAGTACTGCAGGCTACTTCTGCTGACTGCCAGCTGCCAGCAGTTCGGCAGTTCGATCCTGACCGGCTCAAGGTTGACTCAACCTTCCATCTTTTGGAGGTTGGTAAAATGAGGATCCAGGTTTTTGGGAGCTATAGGCTGACTTTGTAAACTGCTTTTCACCCACCTTTTTCAGTGCCTTTGTAACTTAGAATGGTCACTAAATGAACTGTTGTTAAGTTGAGAACTATCTGTAATTGGTTATTCCGATAACCAAAGCCATATCCAGCAGAAACTTTGCCCGAAACCAATGCAGACGGCCTTTTAAATTAATTTATTAAAAACATATTTAGCAGCAAAACGTATGCAAAACTTTGTGATCTAATCTCCTTAGTGTCCTTTAGACGTGAGCATTTTAACTTTGAAACAAAATAGGCTTTAAAATGCCAATATTTCTGGTCCAGCGTGCACAGTACAGCAAAAAGGGACTTGTTATATTTCTGCTGCTACATAACTGAGTTAGATGGACAGAAGAGGGACGTGTCAAGGGTGAGGAAGTAGCACCATTATTTAAGAACATCGCTCGAAGGCTAAAGAACATCTTTCTCATTCCTCATTATGTTGAAGAAAGGGGCTACAACTAACTCCCTACAGCTACTGGATCTCTGAGTTTTGAGTAGTCCCCTTACAACATATGGAGAATACGGTCCATAAGTTGTAAGTTGTCTCCAACATTGAAGCTTGGTAGAAAAGTTCAGAAAAGCAGCATTGCGCCAGTGACGGTTCCTGCTTCCTAACCAACATGTTTTTGCTAAATAAAGCAAATATTTGATCAATGAGGAGCCCTTAATAAATCATCTCTTACCAATTAGCAGGGTATGAACGCTGCTTCCTTTCCATTCCCACAAACCTTTGACCTGTGTCCATCATGAATGAGGACGCCACTGGTATGTACATCTTCCCATAGCATCTTCTCGGGAAGAAGGAATGGCTGTAAAATTAATGTACGCACCCAGAATGACCACATCGGTGGAATGCCGGTAGCTATTCTGGATTGCTCGGCCAAGTATTTTTGGACCTCCCAAATCTGGAGTTTTTAGAGGGTAGAATTTAGTCTTGTCTGTTTATTTGGCTGGCTGGAGTGGAAGTCCGTATTTGGCTCCCAGAAAGGACCAGTTCCTGGTATTTTTCCACCACATCCTGGTAAATGGGGCCACTGTTTTTCAGCACAAACTTAACAGCCGAGTCTTGGTAATGGGGTTGAAAGCTCGGACAGGGATAATGCCAACATTCTGGAGAAGAAGATACCACAGGTTGTAGCGCCACACGGACGGAAGCCGGGGGTTTTCCTGGAAGCAGACGTCTGTACCTGTCCAAAAGATAAGGAGAACAATAACAATAACGGTTACCGTTGTTTATAGGGATTGCATTAAGGAAGGCAGCATTGTAAGAGCCGCGGTGGCACAGTGGTTAGAATGCAGTACTGCAGGCTACTTCTGCTGACTGCCGGCTGCCAGCAGCTCGGCAGTTCGATTCTCACCAAGCTCAAGGTTGACTCAGCCTTCCATCCTTCGGAGCTCAGTAAAATGAGGACCCAGATTGTTTGGGGGCAAGATGTTGACTCTATAAACCGCTTAGAGAGGGCTCTAAAGCACGGTGAAGCGGTACATAAGTCTAAGTGCTATTGCTATCTCTGCAATGGTGGCACAGTGGTTAGAATGCAGTATTGCAGGCTAATTCTGCCCACTGCCAGCAGTTCGATCCCAATTGGCTCACGGTTGACTCAGCCTTCCATCCTTCCGAGGTCAGTAAAATGAGGACCCAGATTGTTGGGGGCAAGATGTTGACTCTGTAAACCGCTTAGAGAGGGCTCTAAAGCACTGTGAAGCGGTATATAAGTCTAAGTGCTATTGCTATCTCTGCAATGGTGGCACAGTGGTTAGAATGCAGTATTGCAGGCTAATTCTGCCGACTGCCAGCAGTTCCGAGTCTCACTAGCTCAAGGTTGGCTCAGGCTTCTATTCTTCCAAGGTCATTAAAATGAGGACCCAGATTGTTGGGGGTAATATGCTAATTCTGTAAACTGCTTAGAGAGGCCTGTAAAGCACTGTGAAGCTGTATATAAGTCTAAGTGCTATTGTTATCATGCACCGTATTCTACAGACTACTTAAAGGTACAGGTAATCCTCAACTTACAACCATTTGTTTAGTGATGGGTCAAAGTTACGACAGTACTGAGAAAAGTGGCTTTTGACTTTTTCCACACTTACAACCGTTACAGCATCCCCGAAGACCACAGGATGAAAATTCAAGACACTTGACAACTGGTTTATACTTCTGACCATTTCAGTGTCCTGGGGTCATGTGATCCCCTTTGCGCGACCTTCTGACGAGCAACGTCAATGGGGAATCCAAAATTGACTTAACAACCGTGTTAGTCACTTATCACCTGCAGGGATTCATTCAACGACTGGGCCCAGAAAGGTTGTGAAATGAGACAAATATGACGATACAAAACTTTTTTGCAACCAGATGTTACACTGATTGATTAATGATGAAATGTTTGTTTAAATTTAAAATAAAAAAAAAAGAATGAATCAACCATCCAGAGATGGTATTCAGCCGGTTCAGACAGATTTGGGCTGGTATTCAGCCGGTTCGCCCCAGTTCTATGCCATCCTATTTAGGCATGTTTTTGAGCCCGGGCGCACACAAGCAAAGTGCAGGTGCACACTCACATTTGCAAACCGGTAGGGAAAGTAAGTAAATACCCCCCCTGCAACCGTCCAAGATGATGGTTCTTCTTGCGATGAGGCTGAAGAAATAAGCCTAAATTCTCTGCCAAAGGGAGATATTGGCCCCATTGCAAATACACACTGAGAGGACTCTATTTTCAGAGATCCACTAGGACACTGGGAAACTGAGAAACTCTCATGAGTACCACCACTACCCAACTGCTTGAACAGAAGGTACACAATTGTTGACCACAATAGCGCAAGGCACCAGAAGGGCCTGGTGGCTAAGCAGACTGATAGCATTGTGATTAACACCAGCTGCCTGCAATTACTGTAAATTCGAATCTCACCAGGCTCAAGGTCGACTCAGCCTTCCATCCTTTCTAAGGTAGATAAATTGAGGACCCAGTTTGTGGGGGCAATAAGCTGACTTTGTATAAATATACAAAAGGATGAAGGCTATTGCTTAACGCACTGTAAGCCGCCCTGAGTCTCCGGAGAAGGGCGGCATATAAATCAAATTTTAAAAAAAAGTCCCTTTTCATAGGCAGCAGAACCGAGAGGGAAGAAGAAAAGTCAGAAGAAGAGAAAATGGAGGAGGAACAAAACAGGAAGGGATTGAAATCCAGCTCTGGAGGTTGCCAATGTTGACCCTCCATAACCCAACTACCTGGAAGCCTCCTCAGATCATGCCAAATCTCCAGCACCGAAGGGAGCTTGCGAAACAGCTAATGTAGTGGAATTTAGTCTGGATTCCCAGGAGGGAAGGGCTGCGTTCCGGGTGACCAAGACAGAGCGCCAAATTTAGACATCTTTTCAAAAGGAAAATGGACTTTGTTTCTCCTTGAAGACATTTCGCTTCTCATCCAAGAAGCTTCTTCAGTTCTGACTTCAGTTCTTGGAGGTTTCTTGGATGAGAAGCGAAACGTCTTCACACACACTAAAAAAAGTACGGTTACTTTTTTGGGGAGAAAAATAAAGCACCGTCAGGATAACCGTGACCTGGAACTTCTTCCCCCAGGAGTGGGGTGGGAATGGAGACTTTGTAGTATCCTTCCCCTGGAGTGTGGAGGGAATGGGGATTTTTCAGTATCCTTCCCCTGCCACACCCACCAAGCCACACCCACGAAGCCACACCCACAGAAGCGGTAGTAAAAAAAAAATTGAATTTCACCACTGTACTCAACTGTGGTACTTTTCGTATCTGGTGGAGGGAAAATATTTAGGAAAGCCACGTATCTTACCTGCTGAGCATTTTGGGAGGCATAATGTTCCCTTGAGCATCCAAAGGTGGAGCCCGACACTCACTTCTGAACTTCAGGTACTCACACTTGTTCACTTCTTTCTGCGTTAGGCTCAGGACTCGTTTCTTTTGCCTGAGGTCCACAAAGAGACCTTCCCCTTCAATGAACTTGGCGTAGGTGTTCCCATCCAAGAGGGAAGGAGGTGGGACCGGTGGCTCAGCCATAGAGGGCTTCCTGGGAGCAGTGATCCATCGCCACGTGTTGCTATCAAAAGGCACATCCGGTCTGGGCCCGTAGACGGGGGGCAACCTCCCTACATCCAACCAGGTATGGTAGCCCCAGATGTGCCAAAGGACAGCTTCCTCAAGCGGGCAACGCATTTTCTGGAGAACTTTGATCTTGGAATCTGTGTACGGAGGCTTCTGAGTAGCTAGTTTGTGATAAGGTCGGGGAGAAAACCCCGGACATGGTATGTATTTCTCTGCACAGAGGTAATGCCTCTCTTTCCAGGTAGCCATCTTGAAAAGGCCCTCGGAGGAGTCCTAGCTGGGAAAAACAGAAATGAGCTCATCATTGGCTAGCGGTCCAGGGGTGAAATCCAGCAGGTTCTGGAAAACCGGTAGCAGACATTTTGAGCAGTTCGGAGAACCGGCAAATACCACCTCTGGCTGGCCCCAGAGGGGAATGGAGATTTTACAATATCCTTCCCCTGCCATGCCCACCAAGTCACACCCACCAAGCCAAACCACGCCCACCGAGCCACGCCCACAGAACCGGTAGTAAAAAATAATGGGTTTCACCACTCTAGTGGTCTCCTGACACCACTAGATGACATCGCTAGGGCTCGCTGCCTTAGAAGAGTGAGGAAAATCCACACTCACTGGTCAGCCCTTCTTTATTCTCCTACCATCGGGAAGGAGGTATAGAAGCATAGGCAGCCACACAAACAGGGCTGAAGAACAGTTTTTATCCGTGGGCTGGCACATTCCTGAATGAAAAATAACCCTACAACCAGGGGTGGGACTGCTGGGGGTTTGTAGGGGTTCGGGAGAACCTCTAGCTACGATTCTGTGCAGTTCAGAGAAGCCTTAAATCCCACTCCTGGCTGGACCTACCCACCCTGCCCCGCCCCTCAAGGGTGGGTTCTAAATTTTTTTACTACCGGTTCTGTGGGTGTGGCTTATTTTGTGGGTGTGGCTTGGAGGTCATGTGACTAGGTGGGCGTGGCTAGCTGATCAGAGCCATTTCTGGAAGGTCGTCGCACTTACCACCAGTCCTCGCACTTATGACCTGACTCATTTCTTTGCTTTTAACACTGATCAGCTGTAGGGCGGCCCTTTGAAGCCCCGCGGCAAGAGTTTAAACAGTTTTTTTCCCTCTAGTCATCAGCTGGGACTCAGGAGGCAGCAAGAGATTGGGGGTGGAACCAAATAAAAGGTAAGAATAACGTGGGAGGGTGGGGGGGGAGAACCGGTTCGGTGATGTCATATTGTCACCGCTACCGGCTCGGCCGAACCGGACCGAACCGGGGGGAACCCACCACTGCCGCCCCTCCCAGAGTCCCCACACGGCCTGTTTTGGATGCAGGTAAGTGCAGGGTGCGCACGGAGGCTCGGGGAGGGTGAAAAACAGGCCTACCGGAAGTTCAGGAAGGCTGAAAATGGGCCTGTTTCAGGCCTCCAGAGCCTGGGGAGGCCATTTTCGCCCTTCCGGAGGCTCAAGAAAAGCCTCCGGAGCCAGGGGAGGGCAAAAATGTCCCCCCCCCAATCATGGTGCCAGAGGCTGACTAGGCCACGCCTAGCATGGCCACACCCACCCAACAACCAGGCAGAGAACCCGTTGCTAAAATTTTTGAAGCCCACCCCTGCCTACAACATCATAGTACAATTGACTTGCGGGCCAGCGCGACGTGAAATCAGTGTGGGTGTTTGTTCGTTTAGCAGGATTCACTGGGCTAGGGATTTTCTTTCTTTCACTGTGAGTTGTATTGTGTTGGGGGGGGTGTGTGCAGGAAGGGAGGCTCAGCCGATCTCATTGTACACATGTTGTACTCCGACAATAAAGGTTTCGATTGAATTGAATCGAATTTGAATTTGAATTGGCTCACAGCCCTCACAAGCTTCAACAAGGTTATGATATTTTATTCATTTGATCCCTCTTGTATGCCGCCCATCTAGCTAAAGGGCAACCCTACAAAGCTTACAGACAACGAATAGAATGACAATTTTATTCAATGAAGGGGGCTGGAGGCTAAAACGGATGAAGAATTGGGTTGCAGAAATTGGGTTTGTCTAGTCCAGGGCAAAGAAGGACCAGGGGTGACATGAAAACAGTGTTCCAATATTGATATGTGTGTCACAAAGGAGAAGGGGGTCAACCTAAATTCCAAAGCATCAGAAAGTCAGACAAAAAAAACAATGGATGGGAATAAATCAAGGAGAGAAGCAAACTAGAATTCATGAGAAATTTCCAGACGGTTTTTAGAACAATGAATCAGTGGAACTGCTTGCCTCCAGAAGTTGTGGGTGCTCCATCACTGGAGGTTTTGAAGAAGAGATTGGACAACCATTTGTCTGAAATAGTATAGGGCCGTGATGGCGAAGGTATGACACGCGTGCCACAGGTGACACGCGGAGCCATATCTGTGGGCACGCGAGCGTTGCCCTAGCTCAGCTCCAGAGTGCATGCATGCGCCGACCAGCTGATTTTCGGGCCTTCCGGGCCCACCAGAAGTTGGGAAACAGGCTGTTTCCGGCCTCCGGAAGGCCTCTGGGGTGGTGGGGAAAGCCGTTTTCGCCCTCCCCAGGATTTCTAGGAGCCTGGGGAGGGCGAAAAGGGCCTTCCCCACCCCCTGGAGGCCCTCCAGAGGCTGGAAATGGGCTGTTTTCTGACTTCCGGTGGGAACGGAAGACCCATTTTTTGCCCTCCCCAGGCTCCAGAGGCTTTCTAGGAGCCTGGGAAGGGCGAAAAACAACAGGTGTCCTACCGGAAGATGGGAAACGGTACGTTTCCAGCCTCCAGAGAGCCTCCAGCATGGTGGCGAAGGCCGTTTTTGCCCTCCCCAGGCTCCTAGAAATCCTCTGGAGCCTGGGGAGGGTGAAAAACGGGCCTACCAGGCCCACCGTGCCATCACATGCCAAAAGCGGGAGGGAAGTGTGGGGGGGTTCATTTTAATATTTTGAATTAAATTAAAAATTGCATGCAGCTGCTGAGTGGGGGTGGGGTGGGGGGAGTGCACATAGGGTGGAGATGTTCCATCAGCCACCTCCAATGTGGTACAGCCCCATTGGAGCCACAGGTTAGATGGCATAGCCATGTTTCCAGGGGTGGGCTTCAAAAATTTTAGCAAAGGGTTCCCTGCCCAGTTGCTGAGTGGGTATGGCCATGGTGGGTGTGGCCTAGTTGGCCTCCTGCACTGGGGCGGGAGGGGGGCGTTTTTGCCCTCCCCAGGCTCCGGGGGCTTTTCTTGAGCCTCTAGGATGGCGAAAACGGCCTCCCCAGCCTCTGGAGGCCCTCTGGAAGCCGGAAACGGGCCCATTTCTTCCCAAACTTCTGGTAGGCCCATTTTTCACCCTCCGTGAGCCTCCACGCACACCCTGCACATACTTATATCCAAAACAGGCCACGGAGGGACTCCTGGGAGGGGAGGATCAGGGTGGGCGGGGCCTGCCAGGAGTGGGATTTGGGGGTTCTCTGAACTGCACAGAATCTTAGCTAGAGGTTCTCCCGAACCCCTGCGAACCCCTAGCAGCCTCACCCCTGCATGTCTCAAAGGCCATTCGGGAAGGCAAAAGAGTGGAAGCGGATCTGACCTTTGGGGGGCGGGGTGCAAGATTTTCCAGAGGGTGGGAGCCACGGCAGAAAAGGCTCCTCTGGATCCCTCCAGCCGAAATTCCCTGGCTGACAGGGTCCACAACGTGTCCCTTCTGCCAGCACAAGTGGGCTGGGCTAATCCTATCGGGTGAAACCATTTCTCAAATGTGTTATTTAAGCATCCTTGGCGAGACAATTCTGGCTTTTGTGTCCCAGTCACACTCTGCCATCTCCTTCATTCCTCATCTGCCTTGTAATATCCTTTTTGTTCCTAGTTTAAACGGAATGTCCAAATAACCGAATAACCGAGTTGGAAGGGACCTTGGAGGTCTTCTAGTCCAACCCCCTGCTCAAGCAGGAAAACCTGCACCATTCCAGACAAGACGCTGTCCAGTCTCTTCTTAAAAACTTCCAGTGATGGAGCATCCACAACTTCAGAAATTTCTCCTTAGTTGTTCTGTCCCCTCCCACGAGTGGCCTTGCAGAGGCTCAAATAGCCAGGCAGTAACAAATGCAGGCTAGAAAGACTGAAGCTGGCCCTTTAATAAATAGTTCTCTTCCAAAGCATTTATCAGTCCAATAGTTACCGGGCAATGTTCCAAAGGTCTTGGCAGACGGCCAGCAGGCTAATGCAGGAATGCAGACTCTTGTCAAAAAACTCCAAACTAACAGTTGTAAATCCACTGCATCCAACACGCCAACAAATTGTTCCCCACGCCTTTTCAGCCCAGTCACACCCCTTTTATACTTTGTAGGGGGTGGCCCTACATCTCCTGACCACACCTCTTAGGACGTGGCAATAGCTGTTCTCTACGACGTCTCCTACGTCTCTCTCTTGCATCCAAAAGGGGCTCCCCCTCGTCGTTACCGGCCTCTGTTACCTCCTCAATTTGGCTGGGGTCCATAGGCACGTCAGCAACTGTCAGTTCTTGCTGACTCACCAGTGAAGACGGCCCCTCTGGCACATAGCTCGTGACAGCTTCCTCCTCCTCCATATCATCCTCCGAATCAGCATGCGAAGATAAATCAGCCTCCGGAGCCGGGGTCACAACATAGGTTCTAGGTTGCTTCTCTCCTTGCCTAGTTTCCATCCATCACTTCTTGTCCTGCCTTCAGGTGCTTTGGAGAATAGTTTGACCTCCCTCTTCTTTATGGCCTCTTTCAAATATTGGAATGCTGTAATCATGTCACCCTTAACCATACATATGGTGTAACAGCAACTGGAGTGCTCGGAAATGTTCGTTGCCTGAAGCAAAGCTCAGGCAGTTTCAATCCAGAACTTCCAGCGTTAGAACAAAATGCACCATTTGTGAACATCATCGGTCCATGCTGTTCTAGGAGATGTGACTGGTGTGTTGTCTTTTTTTTTAAAAAAAAAATTATACTGTCCTTAATTGAATTTAAAAATGAAATCAACAGGAAGAAAAATAAATCGGGAAGAAAATTACAAAGGAGGAAAACAAGCGAAACGAAAACCATCCCCGTCTATTCAGAGATACTTATACAGAAGTTCTAAACATTTCAGTGAACGGTACCCATATTTCATTATAATCCCCCCTCGATAATCTACATATCAATGCGGATGATTCATAAGTTGCTAACCACTTTTGCAGATATTAAGTTCTCTGGATTCTATATTTAACTTTCTAATGCTGAAGAATTAAATGTGTTAGATATAAATAGGGCATGGAGAATCCACTTTAACAGAATAACAGAAGTTGGAAGGGACCTGGGAGGTCTTCTAGTCCAACCTCCTGCTCAGGCAGGAAACCCTATACCTGTGATGGCAAACCTACGGCACGCGTGCCACACGTAGCCATATCGGTGGGCATGTGAGCTCAGCTCCGGGGCGCATGCGCGCCGGCCAGCTGATTTTTGGGCCTTCTGGGCCCACCAGAAGTAGGGAAACAGGCTGTTTCCTGCCTCCATTTTTCTCTCTTCCCAGCCTCCAGAGCCTTTCTAGGAGTCTGGGGAGGGCAAAAATGGTCTTCCCCACCCCTCCGAGGCCGGAAACGGCCCGTTTGCCAACTTCCGGTTGGACAGGACTCCTAGAAAGGCTCTGGAGGCTGGGGACAGCAAAAAATGGGCCTACTGTGCCATCACGTGCCAGGAGCGGGGAGGAGAAGCAGGGGGGTCGCGCACACATGCATGGGGGCAGGGCGCATAGAATTTTGGATGTGGGCACGTGCACACGTGACCCCCCCCCCGATCCTACCCCCCCCCGCTCCTGGCACGCGATGGCATAAAGGTTAGCCATCACTATGCCCTATACCATTCAAAATAAAAATAAAAAAATTAAATTAAGAGCCTTGGTAGTACAGTGGTCTAAGGCACCCTGTTATTAAGCTGGTTATTAAGACCAGATGCCTGCAATTACTGCAGGTTAGAATCTCGCCAAGGCTCAAGGTCGACTCAGCCTTCCATCCTTTCTAAGGTAGGTAAATTGAGGACCCAGTTTGTGGGGGCAATAAGCTGACTTTGTATAAATATACAAAAGTATGAAGGCTATTGCTTAACACATTGTAAGCCACCCTGAGTCTCCGGAGAAGGGAGGCATATAAATTAAAGCAAAAAAAAAAAAAAAAAAATGTGGCCCTACAGTCTCTTCTTAAAAACCTCTAGTGATGAAGCCCCTACAACTTCTGGTGGCATTTTTCTCACTGTCAGGAAATTTCTCCTTAATTCCTGGTTGCTTCTTTCCTTGATTAGTTTGCATTCATCGCTTCTTGTCCTGCCTTCAGGTGCTTTGATAAATAGTTGCCCCCCGCCTCTTCTTCTTTGAACTTCCCTTGTCAATTTCGATGCAATGCAAACAAAGTTCCAAAAAAAAAAAAAAAAGAATATCTGGGAATATTAAATGTCTCATTGTTGAGTTAATATATGTAATAACTTTCTCCCCAAATGGAACAATTATAGGACGTTGCGCACGCTTCTTTTTAAAAAAAAGCATCGCATCGCCAATAACAATAATTTATTTTGATGTAATTTTGAGTCCAATAAAATCTATAATATTTTGCGGAAGAAAATATTATCTATGGTCTTTTGAAAACCCGGTATTGATGTTGACACCTCTTCCCATTGCCTAGTTATAATAGGAATTGCTAATTCTTTGCTCTATTCAACCATTAAAAGTTTGCAGTTCAAACTGATTCATCGGTTTCCTTTTGTTCTTTTTATAGCTTTCCTGGTGACAAATCCTTTCGGTTTTCTTTTGCGTGATTTTGGAAGTGGTTTGTCCTTGCCGTCTTTCTGCTAGATATAAGAAGGATGAACGGGCACCCAGCCGCTTCGGGCCAAAGTCTGGACTAGAACTCACAGTCTCCTGTTTTCTAGCTCAGTGCTTCATCATCGTCGTCGTCGTCTTTTAATGAACCCGTAATCCAGGAGTGAAATCCTACCGGTTCGGACCGGTTTGGGCGAACCGCTAGGGATTATGGGCGTCAGTTTGCCGAACGGGTATTTTTTTAAAAATTTGATTTATATGCCGCCCTTCTCCGGAGACTCAGGGCGGCTTACAGTGCGTTAAGCAATATTCCTCCTCCTTGGCCCCACCCACACCCAGCCGGTTGCTGCTCATCTCTTCTAGCCACTTGATATTCCACAGAATTTAGTGTTAAATGCAGCAGAGAGAATGCTAACTTTTCTCCCTCCATTCAGAACGGAGCTGCTGCAGCCTGTCCCTTTTAAGGTAGTCCCCAGGAGGGAGGGGGACGGGGGGGAGGGAGCAGCTGAAATGGCGCCTTTTTTTGTGAAAGGCAGGAAAACGGGGAAGGATTCGGATTTTCCTGCCTGTCATCCATTCCTCAATCTCAGCACAGACTGAGGGAAGGATGGTAGGCAGGAATATTCCCCTCCCCATTTTCCTGCCATTCGCGACAAGGAGTGGCTGGGAGGGGAAGGGCCGGTGAGGAGCCCCTCGATGTGAGTGATGTTGAGTTGGCCACGCCCACCCAGTCACATGACCTCCCCACAACAAGCCACGCCCACAGAACTGGTAGGGGAATTTTTTTAATTTCACCTCTTCCGTAATCCCTTGCGGGGTGGAATCTGGACAACTGAAAGGAGCTGAGTGTTTATTGGCAGGATGCCCTTCCTGTTCCCAATGCGGAGTTATATTCAGCAGATATAATCTCAACGTGCCCAGAGAGAGAAATATCTGCCTCTACCTAATTTCGAACTCACAGCCTCCTGATTGTGAGGCGAGAGCTCCACCTCTAGGCCACCGTACCACTCAGCCTGGTGCTTTATCCACTATCCCAAAATGGCTCTCTTATCATCCACTTTGCATGAGAAAATCAAAATGCCGTTTTCTAAAAATCATAGACCACGATCTTTGAGTCAATAGAGAGTTTAATACCCTCAAAAGTTTGGTATTAGCAATAGATATTCAAAGATAATGGAAGGGAATTGTGAAAGAAATGTGTAACCTTTCTCTTGTTCCAAAATTATAAGACTTACGACCACAACTGAGGCCCACATTTCTGTTGCTAAGTGAGACAGTTAAGGGAGTTTTTGCCCCCATTTTAGGACCTTTCTTGCCACAGCTGTTAAGTGAATCATTGCAGTTGTTAAGTGAGTAAAAACGGTTAAGTGAATCTGGCTTTCCCATTTGACTTTGCTTGCAAGAAAGTCACAAAATGAGGATCATGTGAGCCCACGACACTGCAATCGCCGTAAATACATGCCAGTTGCCAAGCATCCGGATTTTGATCACGTGACCATGGGAATGCTGGAATGGCGGTAAGAGTGAAAAATGGTCATAAGTCCCCTTTTTCGGTGCTGCTATAACTGCAACTGGTCAGTAAATGAATGAATGTGTTTCAAGGATTACTTGTAAATAGCTACAGTAGCATCATGGCCAAAATTGTGGAAAATTGTGGAAAGAGTCTTGGTAGTACAGTGGTCTAAAGCACCCTGTTATTAAGAACAGCTGCCTGCAATTACTGCAGGTTCAAATCTCTCCAAGGCTCAAGGTTGACTCAGCCTTCCATCCTTCCTAAGGTAGGTAAATTGAGGACCCAGTTTGTGGGGGCAATAAACTGACTTTGTATAAAATATACAAAAGTATGAAGGCTATTGCTTAGCGCACTGTAAGCCGCCCTGAGTCTCCGGAGAAGGGCGGCATATAAATCAAATTAAAAAAAAAAAAAAAACCTTTTGGGAAAAGTGTATTTTCTAAAACTAGCTAATAACACCACTTTTTTGTGTGTGTAGTACCATAAAATTATATATCAATAGAAAGATAATTTAATCAAGAATGTAGTGCAATAACTTTTATGAAGGATTTGCTATTAGAATAGCAGTTACAGTATAAAGAAAAGTGAAACACGTAGAAAAAAATGAGATATACAAAAATTATCACCATAGAAAAAACGAGATATACAAAAATGATCACCATGTCAGTTAATACTTAGTTGGGTAACCTTTAGCATGAATTATGGCCTTACAACATCTTCCCACAGAGTGAACCAAATCTTTTAGTTCTGCAGCTGTTCTAATATGAAACCAAGATTGAATGATGGCTTCTATTAACTGGGTTTTATTGCAGTCGCTTCTGACTAACAAGTTTCTTTAGTCGGTTCTATAGATTTTCAATTGGGTGAAGGTCTGGGCTATTCCCAGGCCATTCCAGCAGTGGAATAGGATTATCTTGAAACTCCAAAAAAAAAAAAAAGTGGTGTTATTAGCCATCAAACCTCAAAAATATACTTTTCCCAAAAGGTTTCCACAATTTTGGCCACTACTGTATACTGTAATCTACAGACCTATATACTTCAAAGAATATAACTTGGAAGAAAATCTGTCAAACAAGGGGAGCAGGCGATTGTGAATATTTTGACGAAACTGAATTGTGCGACTGAAAAACTGTGTTTCCGCGTGTATAAAGCTGAGAAAACTACCTGCCTTTGTTTTGTGGGCTTCGCTTCTTCTCTTTCTTCTACCTTCTACAAAGTTGAGTTTTCCCACTTTCATAGCTGGAGAATTGCCACAGCAACTAGTTGTGATGTCACATCCTAGGAACTGTGACTTCAATCAAGGCCTGAAGGAAGAAAATGGTGACGTCTTTTTCCTACACAGGGATAGGTAAAGGTAAAGGTTCCTCTCGCACACATGTGCTGGTCGTTCCCGACTCTAGGGGGCGGTGCTCATCTCCGTTTCAAAGCCGAAGAGCCAGCGCTGTCCGAAGACGTCTCCGTGGTCATGTGGCCGGCATGACTCAATGCCAAAGGCGCACGGAACTCTGTTACCTTCCCACCAAAGGTGGTCCCTATTTTTCTACTTGCATTTTTTTTAATGTGCTTTCAAACTGCTAGGTTGGCAGAAGCTGGGACAAGTAACGGGAGCTCACCCCATTACGCGGCACTAGGGATTCGAACCGCTGAACCTTTCGATCGACAAGCTCTTAGATACTCTGAGTGTCTTGGAAACTGAGCCACACAGGGATAGAGGGCTTAAAAACATTCCCATTTTGCTTCCCCATTCCGTCAGGTTTTTAATTCCCGGAACCTGTAGCAGATCGCCTGCTCTTGAATTATCTGTGCTGTTCGGTTAAAGGCAAGAGAGCCTGGTGTGACTTAGAAGTTTAATACAGGAATTAATATAAGCCAGTATTAACTTCTCGGTAATCCCATGCATATTTACCTTGACAAATCCCATTAAATTCAGGAAGCCATCCTTCGGAAGAGGCCCACTTCAATTCAGACTTGATTAGGAGTCCATCCTTATCCCACAACTCGATCTGTGATCGTGTTGTGCCTATTCATTTGCTGTGCCCTGATCGATGTTGATAATAAAAAAGTATCATTCCTGGCTAAAATTCAGATGTATTTAGAACAGCAGATGCCTTCATCTGCAGATTCTTCCTCATAAAAGAGTGTGTTGATTGTGAGTTGGAAGGGACCTTGGAGGTCTTCTAGTCCAACCCCCTGCTTAGGCAGGAAACCCTACACCACTTCAGACAAATGGTTATCCAACATCTTCTTCAAAACTTCCCGTGTTGGAACATTATAAGAGCCGCGGTGGCGCAGTGGTTAGAGTGCAGTACTGCAGGCTACTTCTGCTGATCACCGGCTGCCAGCAGTTTGGCAGATCGAATCTCACCAGGCTCAAGGTTGACTCAACCTTCCATCTTTCCGAGGTGGGTAAAATGAGGACCCAGATTGCCGACTCTGTAAATGGCTTAGAGAGGGCTGGAAAGCACTGTGAAGCGATATATAAATCTAAGTTCTAGTGCTATTTACAATTTCTGGAAGCAAATTTTTCCATTGATTAATTGTTCCATCAGGAATCTTCTCCTTAGTTCTAGGTTGCTTCTCTCCTTGATTACTTTCCACCCATTGCTTCTTGTCCTGTCCTCAGGTGCTTTGGAGAATAGCTTGACTCCCTCTTTTTTGTGGCAGCCCCTGAGATATCGGAAGACTGCTATCATGTCTCCCGTAGTCCTTCTTTTCATTAAACTACATATCCAGTTCCAGCAACCGTTCTTTATGTTTTAGCCTCCAGACCCCTAATCATCTTGGTTGCTCTTCTCTGCACTCTTTCTAGAGTCTCAACATCTTTTTTTACATCGTGGGGACCAAAATGAAAACCATACCGAAGTCACACAGGATCAGGGTGATTCAAAGGCGGGCTTTATTTTTTTTTTACCACTGCTAGATTTACATTTGCGTGAGTTTGCAACATGCCAGAGTGAAGAAAAATATCAGAAGAGCTATTGCACTGGTTACCTGAATTCAGATTTTAAGAGCCTCCACCCGAGTTAAGATTTCATGAGAAAAACGGTAACCTCCCATGTGACGAGTGGGAGCTTCAAAATATTTAAAAGAGCAGGCACCCAATATGGATTCGGGAAGGGGTGCTATGCTTTTGCAGCTGAGGAAACTGGTCAGAGATAGGGGGGAAAAAAGCAAGAAAACAAGCATTTTGTGGGCCTCCCATCTACCTTCCCGTCATTCCAGCCAGCTGGACCTGAGGGGATCAGTTTTGCTGCAGTTATCCCAACCAAAGGGAAATTTTCATCAGTGATTTCATTTCCCGAAGATCAGAACTGTCCAGGCAGAATCTAACGCCACCTTGGAATGAGGGCACCGGACTACCAAGACAACGATAAAGTGACAAGGTATGCTCAGAACGGAAGGGCCATTCAGACAAACAAGGCTGGACGTTTAGAAGGAGCCATGTGCTCCCTCAAAATCAGGAGACGGCATCCTGTTTAACCAGTGGCCACAATTGCCAAATTGGGGCGGTTAAATGCCTCAGCCCATCTCTGCGCCTCTTCTGGTTAGGACAGGGGTCTCTAACCCTGGCAACTTTAAGATTTGTGGGCTTCAACTCCCAGAATTCAACTCTGGGAGCTGAAGTCCACAAGTTCTGGGAGTTGAAGTCCACAAGTTCTGGGAAGTCCACAAGTTCTGGGACAGCTGAAGTCCACAACTTTGTGGACCCCTAAAATTTGTGGACTTCAAGAGGAACTCTGGGAGTTGAAGTCCACAAGTCTTAAAGTCACCAAGGTTGGAGACCCCCTGACTTAGGAGACCATCCAAACCCCATTTTCCAACACTTTTCAAAGGAACTATCACTGGATCAGAGCTGCTTAAAAGGCTCCCGTTTTGAGACAAGGACCAACTCAGCACGACTTCTTCCGAAGCACCGGTCTCGTTTCAATCTGGAGGCGGCCAGTTTGAATCTCAAGATCATCATGCTGCGCCTCGAGCTTCGCTTAATGTCTTGCATTCCTTCTTCAGAGGCCGAAGCAGGATTTTAAGAGAATAAAATTATGCGAAAGGACATACATTTGGGTTTTACTGCTGCGGCGAGGATCATGAACGCGAACTGGCCCCGATGTGTGGCTCCGTTTCTGCTTTAGGCATCTCTCAAAAAAGAGCAGGCTGGACCATTTCGATAGAGGACTACCTCCATTGAAAGCTCTTATCCAGAACCTTACAGGTATGAGTCTACCAGTGGTGAAATCCTCCGCGGTTAGCCACTGGTTTGCTGCCCGCGCACGCATGCTAAAAACATGCTGTGTGCGCATGTGCAGTGCATGCCAAACACATGCTGTGTGCGGAAAAAGGAGGCTTAAGAAGGTAAGTAGAGCAGCGAGGGAACAGCTGTGCTGTGCGATTTAGAATATAAATCGCACAGCACAGCTGATCGTCGGAAATACCGGTTCAGACGAACCGGTTTACCCAAACCGGTAGTTTTTATTACTACCAGTTCGTCTGAACCGGTGCGAACCAGTAGCATTTCACCCCTGGTCTACCAGTTTAGAGCATCCTTTTGCTCTATATCTGGCTTCACTGCTTCACTTGGTGGAGATTATCAAGGCAACCGGAACTATTCAATCAAGAAATTCAATCTACTTCCAGCTCCACGACCCCATGGGAAAAATGTTTTTGCTCTGCCTGCAAACTGAGAAGGCCAGCTTTTCAGCAATCTTTGGGACCAGAGCCGTGGGCTTTTGGGGTTTTCTTTCAAGCTTCCTGCGCCCGGCAGCAGGAAGGACCCTTGAGAACCGCAGAGCGGCTTCGTGGCTTTTAAGTGCTGGCGAACCGTGCGGAGGCAAAAGACGTTCTAGCTAGGCCTAAAAATGCAGCATTTTCTGGATAAACGAATCCCACTTCAGTTGTCAGCCAAATACGACTCCTTAAAATATTTTTCTTGATACGTTAGGCCAAGGGGGGGGGTCCCCAACCTGTGTGGGCCGTGAGGGATTTGCAAGAAACGGGCCGGTGAGCACGCACACGTGCGCACATCCTCGCTTACTTACACGAGCAGCATGCGAGCACGGTACAGTTGCTCCATGTGCGTGAGTGGCAGGCGTGCATGCGCGGTGCTTGTGGAAATGGAATCGCGTGCGCGCGCTTGCCGGCCACTTGCATGAATCATCCCCTCTCCTCTCCCAAGCCGGTCAACAAAGCTGGAAATGTTGGAGAGCTCTGGCTTAGGCTACATATGTGGCGGGAACCCTGTCAAGTGGCACAATTTTTTATTGTTTTCTGGCTGTCTGCCAGCCTTGAACCGGTTGAGGCTTTTCAGACAGCGATATGAGAATGGTATAGATCAGGCTCCTATTATTAGAATAAGCCAGGGGAGAAAACAAGCAATCACCCACCCACCCACCCACCCAAAAAAGCATCAAGGGGTTCAAGGCTAGGTAAGATGGCATTTGTATAGCCCAGGCACTTTTCCACGGATGAAATTTTCCTTTGAAAGAAGAAAGCTGTCTCCAAAACGACTGAGCTTTCGACCTGACCTGACCCCCTTACAAGGTGTTGTAAATTTGCCAAAACCATCATCGGACAAAGAAAAAAAAAGCTGCAGGAAACAGGACAGGGGAGCTTTCTTTCAAACTCCATGGTTAAGGCTTCCTTGATCATTCATACGGGTGACCTCCGAGTTAATCAAGAGCCATGTTTACTGAAGTGCCAGTAGGGTACAGGGCTGGGTCTCCTAAATGTGCGACACAGGTTGAGGTTGTTTTCGGCGAGTCCAATTGGGTCATTTCAGCTGAGGAAGGAGCTGGGACCAGCTCAGATCGGTCTCCAGATTGTCATTCCCGGGGTCTGGAAAACTGATATCTAGCGAGAGCTTGCTCCAATTCTCAGGCATGTTATCCAAGACGAGGTCTTCCAGGAGGGAATTGTCCCCTGCAAACTCACAGGCCACCTTGCTGGATGGAGAAGAAGTGTTCAAGAGCCCAGGCACTAGTTCACCCATGTCTGCGTTCAGAAGCGGACACTGGGGAGAATCACACAGGGATTGTCTCAGCGGGTTCTCGTTCAACTCCAGGTCTAGATTATCCTGGAAGGGCAGGAACGGCAAAGGAGAAGATCTCGGAGAACTGAAATCAACTTTGTTCCTATCGTCGACCATAAGGGTCAATCTCCACTGGTCAGTAGGTGGCAGGGTGGTAGAGGTGGTTACGGGAGTTTTGTTTGGGGTGGACGCAATCGGCAACCTGCAAGTCACTGGCGGTTCTTCTTCCGGACCACAGACAAGGGTTCCTAGAGGTGCCTTCTGAGCGGAGGGACCGTGTCCCAGCGGGAAGGAAGTTGAGCCTCCACTGATGGGCAGAAGAAGAACCGGTTCTTCTGAGGAAGAGAGAGTTAAGTGCTGTTTCCTTCTGGATCTGCCCAATTCTTGCCTCTTTATAACCAACTTGCTTTGGGGGGATGATCGGAGACCTGTAACCTGTCTCTTTTGTTTTATGGGGGATGCTTGGACACAGAGGTTCTGCTCCTCGCCGGTTCCTGCCAGTTCCTTCTTTACAGGCCATACTGGGACGAAAGAGGAGACCCACTCCTGGGAATGAAAACTGTCACTCAGGACTCCTGCCGATGGATTTCCGCTGTCTGTACAGCTGCCTTCCTCAAGAGGGCACTGGAGGGTTAATGGAGAAGACTCTTCACCACAATAATGTTCCTCCTTTATGGAACTCGGAGGCGGCGACAGGACAGGGTCTTCGCTGGAGCGCAGGATCTGCAAAAGCAACAATGGGAAGGAAGAAGCTGTCAATGTTCTTCATTTTTAGCTGTAGCAACAGCACTTAGACTTACCCTGTTTCTTCTAAAATAAGACATATCCTGATAATAAGCCCAATCGGGCTTTTGAGCGCATGAGCTAAAAGAAGCCCCCCCCGAAAATAAGCCCTCCCTGAAAATATTTAAATGCATGCGCAACTGGTCCCCACCATTTCCTCTGCTTAGGGTTAGGGAGACAGAGCTGGAAATTAGATAAGATAGCAAGAGAAATCCCATCTTGCTCCACATGCCCCAAAATAATAAGACCTCCCCAAAAATAAGGCCAAGTGCTTATTTCAGGGTTCAAAAAAATATAAGACAGGGTCTTATTTTCGGGGAAAACATGGGTATATACCGTTTCATAGTGCATTCCAGCGTTCTCTAAGTGGTTTATAGTCAGTCTATTGCCGCCAACAATCTGGGTCCTCATTTTACCCACCTCGGAAGGATGGAAGGCTGTGTTAACCTTGAGCCTGGTGAGACTCGAACTGCCAAACTGCTGGCAGTCGGCAGTCAGCAGAAGTAGCCCGCAGTACTGCAGTGCGCCACCACAGCTTTAGACACATTTTCATAGGTAAATGCAAAGGTTTCCCTCGCACATATGTGCTAGTCGTTCCAGACTCTAGGGGGCGGTGCTCATCTCCATTTCAAAGCCGAAGAGCCAGCGCTGTCCAAAGACGTCTCCGTGGTCATGTGGCCGGCATGACTCAACGCCAAAGGCGCACAGAACGCTGTTACCTTCCCACCAAAGGTGGTCCCTATTTTTCTACTTGCATTTTTTACGTGCTTTCAAACTGCTAGGTTGGCAGAAGCTGGGACAAGTAACG
This sequence comes from Pantherophis guttatus, assembly GCF_059756535.1. Classification (NCBI taxonomy): domain Eukaryota; kingdom Metazoa; phylum Chordata; class Lepidosauria; order Squamata; family Colubridae; genus Pantherophis; species Pantherophis guttatus. The sequence goes on from NC_142069.1 coordinate 84,310,160, forward strand.
GGAGCTCACCCTGTTATCTGCGCTAGGGATTCGAACCACTGAACTGCCGACCTTTCGATCGACAAGCTCAGCGTCTCAGCCACTGAGCCACTGCGCCTCCACATTTTCATAGGGGTCAGTTATTTTATAGGCATGGAAATTTGCTGTCTTAATCTGACAGTTGTTCTTAGTCTCCATTTATTCAGGCATTAGAGCTGCTGTTTGAGCCGAAAGGGATCGCCAACAACTTTTAGGGAATCTATACATCAGCCAGAGATCCTGTAGTGGGAGTCCTCAACTTACAACCAGAATTCAGCACAACGTTTATGTTGCTAAGCGAGACAGTTAAGTGAATTTTGCCCCATTCTACAATTTTCCTTGCCACAATTATTAAATGAATCCCTGCAGTTGTTAAGCTAGTATCCCGGTTGTTAAGTGAATCCTGGCTTCCCCATTGACTTTGCTTGTCAGAAGGTCACAAAAGGGGATCACATGACCCCGGAACACTGCAACTGTCATAAGTATGAGTCAATTGCCAAGCAGATCTGAATTTTGATCACACGATCATGGGGATGCTGCCACAGTCGTAAGAGTGAAAAATGGTTAGCCTTTACTTCCAGGGCCGTTGTAACTTTGAATGATCACTAAACAATGGTTGTAAGTCGAGGACTAACTGTATTGACCAGGGGTGTCAAACTCGATTTCATTGAGGGCCGCATCAGGGTTGTGTTTGACCTCACTGGTGGGGGGGGGGGGAACATGTGTGTGTGTGTGTGTGGCCAGATTGACGTCACTCGTGTCAGAGGCACCTGTGGTGGCCGGGGCAGGGCTGGGGGATCCATTGTCCTCCCGGGTGCCGTTTTCGGCTGCGAGTGCCTCCTGCAGCCCTCTACCACACGCATCCCTACCGAGCTCCATTTTTGCTGGCAGAGAGCTGCAGGAGGCTGTTGCAGCTGGAAACAGAGCTTGGGAAGGCCACACACAGCCTTCCCGAGCTCCATTTTCATTGGCAGAGGCACCGTGGGCTGGTCCATCACTGTTTCCAGGGTGGCTCCCATGGTCCTGATCTAAGCACCCCGTGGGCCAGATCCGGCCCACAGGCCTTGAGTTTGACACCCCTGATCCAGACAAACACATACCCGAGAAAAACAAGGAGACGTGGGAGACTGACCTTTGGAGCAGGGCGTTCCCCTGTGTTGATCTGCGTGGTCCCCAAAGCAGTCTGGCCTGCAGGCAGAGATGGCCTTGAAGGCAACTGAAGGTGAAATGGCTCACTCGCTGGGAAGTGGACCGGAACCAAGTAGGAACTGACCCGTGGTAGCAAGGGCTTAATCCTCGGCCCTAAGAAAGAAAAGCTTCATTATTAGGCCCAAAGTCAAGAACGACACGTCGCAACTCTTCCAAGCTGAGTTCTTTATTGTATCCACACCGGTAGACAGAATCTTGCCAGACTAAACACTCTACTATCTGCATCTACCATATGCTGTGTGGATTACAGGAAGTCCTCAACTTACAACAGTTCGTTTAGTGACTCTTCATGTTGCGGCTCCGTTACCTGAGCCTGTGTCATCAGCAGGAGAGGACTCCGAGAGTGAAGGAGAGGAATTGGCAAGGCCTCCCTCTCCAGGACCCTCCTCTCTGGCAATGCCTTCGGTGTCCGCCGAAGGGCAAGAGATAGGGCCGGGGCCAAGCACGTCCACGCAGCCACAGGTGGACAGTGATGAGGGAAATGAGTCTTGGCTGGATCCTCGGCAGCGTCGCAGAGATAAGTGCGAGCAACAGAAGAAAAGGCATGCCAGAGATTAGGCTGAGTCACTGGACCACACCCCACAGGATATAAAAGGGGGTGAGGTGGCCATTCAGACTCTGTGACGGACAAAACTAACTACTATCAAGTCACATTGCATCTTTGGAAACAACATTATCGGCCTTGGATTTATTTTACAAACTGGACAATTCTTGACTGTGGGTATTTTGCTTATTGAGTAAAGTTCTTGGCAAGCAGCTACTGGGTTGCTGCCAAGCATCTTATCGGAAGAATTGGTTGTCTGCCAGTTTATTTAACCCCCGGCTGCCTGTTTGTGTGCGTGTGTGAGATGGGGACAGAACACTTCAAAGTTACAATGTAAATGTGACTGATGACCATTTTTCAGGTTTACGACTGACACAACAATCCCAAAGTCATGTGATCATAATTCAGACACTCGGCAACTGATTCGTATTTATGACCTTTGCAGTGTCTTGGCGTCATGTGTTCCCCTTTTACGACTTTCTGACAAGCGAAGTCAATGAGGGAAGCCAGGTGCACTTAGCAACCGTGTTAACTAACTTAACAACCACAGTGATTCATTTAACAACAGCGGTAAGAAAGGTAATAAAAATAGGGCAAAACTCACTTAACAAATGTCTCACTTAGCAACAGAAATTTTGGGCTCAATTGTGGTCATAAGTCAAGGACTACCTGTATTAGGAAGGAGCTGTCTTCACCCTCTTTCTCTCACACATGATATCTGGACTGAGTTGCCTCTTACTTCTCCAGAATGCAGCCCCTCCCTCTCCTGGAATTCATCTCCACGCTACATTCCACCATACAGGTAATCCTCGACTTACGACCACAATGGAGTCCAAAACTGATGTCAGCCTTCCGAAATGGACCACACTGGACCAGATGAGCTAAAAGTGTAAGGCGACGTTAACAAGAGCCTTGATAGTACAGTGGTCTAAGCACCCTGTTATTAACACAGCTGCCTGCAATTACTGCTGGTTCGAATCTCTCCAAGGCTCAAGGTTGACTCAGCCTTCCATCCTTTCTAAGGTAGGTGAAATGAGGACCCAGTTTGTGGGGGCAATAAGCTGACTTTGTATAAATATACAAAAGTATGAAGACTATTGCTTAACGCACTGTAAGCCGCCCTGAGTCTCCGGAGAAGGGCGGCATATAAATCAAAATTTAAAAAAAAAAAAAAATCTTGCGAATCTGAAATTACAAATCATCTACTGTCTCTTTTTACAGCCTGGTAAATTAGGGAGGATCCTACTGATTTTTTTTTTTTTTTACTCTGCCTGTTATGCAGCTAAAGGTTCCCTCCCTCTTATCTAATCATTCCCTAGGTAGCATCTCTCCTCACTGCCCGCCATTTCCCAAGGTCATTCCTATATACCAGGGATCGGCAATCCGCGGCTCTGGAGCTGCATGTGGCTCTTTCATCCCTCTGCTGCAGCTCCCTGTCACCGGTCGGCTCCACAATTGATAGGGTTTTCGGTTAGGACCGGTCGAGGAAAAAGAGAAGCTGCGCTAGGAAAAGATTCTGTGGTGGGGGAACCGGACTTCCGGTCGGCTCCAGAATTGAACGGGGGGCCTCCGGTTAGGACCTTTGTGGCTCTTTGAGTGTTTAAGGTTGCCGACCCCCGCTATGTACCATTACAGTGATGCTCTTCCTATCAGCCAAATGGTTTCCATTTGCTTCCTCCAATGACCAGCGTGGAATAGGGGCTTTGCACAGATGCAAACTTATACTTACGGGAAGTCTGGGACTCCGCTTTGGTGACTTTGAAGTTCTTCTGAAGATCCAGAGTTGGACGTTTCTGCTGCTGCATTAAGATTGAGACACATAAAAAAGGAAAGTTAGGATCCAAGGGCCCAGGACTGATGGAAGGTAAAGCAGCAAGTGGATTTTGTTAGAGGACTGGGAAACTCCGATGAGCCAGCCGTGTGCTGCAGCTGCCAAAGAAGCCAACACACTCCTAGGCTGCATTAACAGAGGGATAGAATCAAGATCACAAGAAGTGTTAATGCCACTTTATAATGCCTTGGTAAGGCCACACTTGGAATACGGCATCCAGTTTTGGTCACTATGATATAAAACAAGATGTTGAGACTCTGGAAAGAGGGCAGAGAAGTGCAACAAAAATGATTAGGAGACCGGAGGCTAAAACATACAAAGAACAGTTGCAGGCAGGGTGGATAAAAATCAATGATTTTTTAAAAAAAAAATAAAAAAAAATCAGATTTTTTTTTATTTAAATCGGATTTTTTTTTAATTTAAATCGGATTTTTTTAAATTTTTATCGAATTTATTTTAATAAAAAACTTTTGGGGTAAAAATCTATCGTAAGATAGTTTTTCTATTTAAGATACATAAATAATTTAGTTTATTCAGCATGAAATGGAGCTTAGTTATGGAGCATGAGGCTGTATCTTCTGCAACAATGGGACTATCGGTGAGTCAACAGTGGGTCAAAGGAGTAGCAGAGATGACAGTTGCTCTTTAAAAATGATGATTTAAATCAAGTTGATTTAAATCAAGCCTTTTTACTAGGGATTTAAATCATGATTTAAATTGTGATTTAAATCAACTCGATTTAAATCAAATCCACCCTTGTTGCAGGAATTGGATATGTCTAGTTTAAAGAAAATAAAGACTAGGGATCACATAATAGAATCTTTCAATATCTAAGGGGCTGCCACAAAAAAGAGCGGGGGGGGGGGAATCCACCCGTTCCCCAAAGAATAAGAAACAATGGTTGGAAACTAAGCAAAGGAGGGAAGCAACCTGGAATTAAGCAGAAATCGTAAAAAGAAAAAAAAAATGAAAATACTGCCTTCTAGAATCTTATTCACACCCTTAATATTTAAATCAAGTCCCCCCCCCTCCCACTTTCCCGTCTGTCCTCCAGGCTGTACATATTCAATTCAGGGGTGAAATCCAGCAGGTTCTGGAGAACCGGTAGCGGAAATTTTGAGCAGTTTGGAGAACCGGCAAATATCACCTCTGGTTGGCCCCAGTGGGGTGGGAATGGGGATTTTGCAGTATCCTTCCCCTGGAGTGGGGTGGGAATGGGGATTTTGCAGTATCCTTCCCCTGGAGTGGGGTGGGAATGGAGATTTTGCAGTATCCTTCCCCTGCCACGCCCACAGAACCGGTAGTAAAAAAAAATTCACCACTGCACCAGAGCTGTGAATTTCCACCCTGCAGAAGGACAAAGGTGGTTGATTGGTTGACTGTTGAATCTCGGCCAATGAAAAGCGGAAGGGAAGATCTGCCACTCTGAATGGTCAAGAGAAAAACCAGAGAGATTTCGTCTCTTTTCAGTCTCCTGCACGTTTTTTTTTTTTTTTTGTCTGAGTCAGTCCTGTTATCCGATACCATTTCTCTCATCACCAAATTCACCTTGTCATGGAGATTAAATTTGGACGGGTCTAAAATAATGCTGAAGCCTCATTTTGGGAAGGGCAAGGTCCTTCATGCCAATTTTGACTATTGCTACGAGACACAGCCCCTTTTTTTTTAATTTTTCTAAAGGACGGTGACTAAGACTATAAATAGATTATTTTTTTCTCCAAAGTGTTTGAAATCCTGCCCAAGTCATACTCCTAAGGGAGTTCTTAGAAGGGAACTCAATAAAATAAAAAGACCATCTTGGAAAAGGCTATCCAGGATGATTGTTGCAAAATACATTTTACGCCAGCCAGCAAGGACAGTCCCCCTATATGCTTTAGATCAGCGGTCACCAACTGGTGGTCCGCGAGAAAGTTTTCGTGGTCCGCAGAAAAATTATTTGCATTTTTTATATTGCACTAAATCAGGGGTCCTCAAACTACGGGCCCTAGGCCGGATACGTGCAATGAACGCTTGTGTTGCTGCAGAGAATCTCCCCCTTCGGGGGTTTTTTGTGTGGGTCGGAGGGAGGCAGAAATTCTGACTTGGGGTCTGCTTCAGCCTCCTTGTGTGGGGCTTTCGGGACGTGCCGCCGGTGGTGAACAGCCGGAGGGGCTCGTTGCAGTGGGACTGTATCATGGTCTGAAACTGGCTGACCATTTCAGCCCGTTGAGTGTTGTGGCCCGCCAGCGGCCTGCGCAGATTGTGGCTGATCCTGACGACAAGGAGGCTGGTGTGGTGTCGCGCCAGCAGCCTGTGCATCCGGCGCTCGAGTCGGACAGCGAGGAGGCTGAAGAAGATGTGGTGCCAGAGGCAGAGATTCAGCCAGGGCCTTCAGATCCTCCAGAGACTCCTTCAAGTGAAGAGAGTGAAGTGGAGGAGCCTCTTCTCAATGCATGAGCACGCAGAGCTGCCAAAAGGCAGGAATGGTTACTCGGGAGGAGGTCTCCTTGAGAGTAAGGCTTGGGGCTAATTGGCCACTCCCTTAACCTATTTAAGTTTACACACAGCTGGCAAACGTTGCAGGAAACAACGTGTGTTCGTCCAGTCATTCGTTGAGCATTTTGTGAATTTTCCATGCAAACCTGGTTTCTGGGCTAATTGCCAACTCTTGTAAGCCTTTATCTAATCTTTGGAATTTCTGGCAGGAGGTTAAGGACATTTTTAGTAATAGCCTGCATTTGAAAAAGACTGTGTTTGTAGTAAACGGAGTTGTTCGGAGTTTTGTGTGTGCAACATTTCTTGGGTTCTGTAGCTCGGGCAGAACACTGAACCTTCAGGTGCCGGTACCTGGCCTTACACTCCCGCAGGTCTTCCCTCTGCTTGGAAAGCCTATGCTCCTAGTCCTCAGTGAGGTGCTTCTACTGAGCCTCCTTCTGAGTCAGATCCAATTTGAACTGAGCTGTTTTGCCAACTCTTTCTCATGGTGGCTGCTTAGCTCCAGCAACTGCTTCCTGTTGGGGCCCTAAGGAGCCCGGGCGGGCAGGCGAGTAGCGTGTAGAGACTGGCAAGATGCCCCTCAACGTGAGTGACATCGAGTTGGCCACACCCACCCAGTCACATGACCATTTTTTCAGCCCATTTTTTTTCTGAAAAAAGGCCCAAAAACGGGGCGTGCGGAGGCCCAGAAACAGCCGGCGGATGGGCGGGGCTTCAGTAATATTCGGTCTATAAGACGCACAGATATTTTCGCCCCCTTTCGTCTTAAGTGCATCTTATAGTCCGAAAAATACGGTACTTCTTCAAGGAACTTTACTTAAAATACTTAATAGAATGCCACCCAGCTTAAGGAAGATTCTCATATTCACCTCAATAAAAATAGGAGGCTGAACCTGTTAGAAAAGTCTCCGTCACAGATGCCCAAATACTCCACAAGCAGAACCAACAATTTCTTTAGAGCAACGCCACTGTTTCTCTGCCTGGATAAGCTTTCAACTTCTTAACTCTCATAACATCAGTAACCTTATTCGGACATTTCTCCAGGGACCACACGGCTACTACAGGATTAGCTGAGGGGTGAATGTCATCATACTGATGAAACAACCTTGCGAGCAGTTCAATTATTGGTTGGCCTCCCCAGGGAGCAGAGACACAGAGCCTGTTTGACCCAGCTCCCCAAACACAAGAAAAACTCTGAATTCAATCAACGATTCCTTTATTAGGAGCGCCAACAGCCCTGGCAAAAAGTTTCTCTCTCACCTCAGGCTAATAAGCCTGTCCGCCTGGAAAATGAAGGGCTGTCTGCCACATCTATTCGTCTCTGCTCCCTGCCTTTTATCCCCAGAGCTAGGATGGGGCTTCACTAGCAGCGGTGGTTCTTCCATCCCAAGGACCGGCCCATAGATTTTCACTGCTCTCCTCTCCTCTGCCTTCTGCACGTCAGAGACACTGGACCCAGCTGTTCCTCCTCTTCCTCATCAGCCACCTGGGGCTGTTTACTCTTCATCTGAGGGCTGATGGACGGCCCATGCTCCGCCTCTGTCTCTCTCTCTCTGCCAGCTCCATTCCCTCTTCCCCCTCAGGTTGCCTGGATGCTGACCCTGACTCCCACACCTCCTCCTCCTCCGATTCGCTGCTGGAGGGGCTGGCGGCCGACAGGCCACAACAGAAGCAAACCCAAATCATATCACACTTCCAGTACAAAGATGGGGAGACAGGCCTACCATATGACTATGGAACCAACCCCTGAACCCACACATCCCTCTGAAAGACTTGGTACAACGTGACCGCCATTTTTAAAAGTTCAGGAAAATAAGCAGAGATGGGTTAGTTTGTCTCTTACCCTATTCTAGGCCTCTAAATAAATCTAACAAAACACATTTTGGTTCTGCTCGTGATTAAAGCAAGCTCTTCTTCATAAGTACTTAACACAGGCAGTCCTTGATTTATGACAACGGCGCCCAAAATTCCTGTTGCTAAATGAGACAGTTGTTCAGCGAGTTTCGCCCCATTATACGATCATTCTTGCCAAGGTTGTTGAGTGAATCCCTGCAGTTGTTAAGGGAGTAACACGGTTGTTAAGTGAGTCTGGCTTCCCCCACTGACTTTGCTTGTTGCAAAAGGGGATCATGCGACTTTGGCAACACCACAACCGTCATAAATACGAGTCAGTTGCCAAGTGTCTGGCCATGGGGGGTGCCGTAAGAGTTGTGTGAAAAACGGTCGTAAATTGCTTTCTTCAGTGGAGTTGTAACTTTGAACGGTCACTAAATGAACTGCTATAAGTCGAGGACTACCTGCACATAATCTACCTGAGCCTTTTGTCCACATTAATCTTGCCCTTACTCTCCAAAAGCTGCTGGCTATCCATATGCTCCCTTTTCACTTACCGTATTTTTTCGGAGTGTGTCTTATACACCGAATGTAGCCCCGCCCACCCGCCAGCCCCCACCCTTTGGCCTCTGCCTCCCAGCAGTTTGCCTCCTTGCAGCAAACAGCCCGTTTCAGCTTCAGCCCAGCCTGATTAGCACAAGCAGCTGATTGTCGGTTGGATCGGCCTCCCGACCCTCAGCTGTTTCAGGCTGCAGGGATTGCCATTGCCTATTGCCATGCGCCCCATTTGCTGCAAGGAGGCAAATTGCTGGGAGGCAGACTTTTTTTTTCTTGTGTTAATCAGGCTGTGCTGAAAATGAAATAGAAGCAGGCTGTTTGCTGTTAGGAGGCAAATTGCTGGGAGGCAGACTTTTTTTTTCTTGTGCTAATCAGGCTGTGCTGAAAATGAAATAGAAGCAGGCTGTTTGCTGTTTGCTGCAAGGAGGCAAATTGCTGGGAGGCAGACTTTTTTTTTCTTGTGCTAATCAGGCTGTGCTGAAAATGAAATTGAAGCAGGCTGTTTGCTGTTTGCTGCAAGGAGGCAAATTGCTGGGAGGCAGACTTTTTTTTTCTTGTGCTAATCAGGCTGTGCTGAAAATGAAATTGAAGCAGGCTATTTGCTGTTTGCTGCAAGGAGGCAAATTGCTGGGAGGCAGAGGCAGATTTTTTTGCCCCCCTTGTTTTCCTCCCCCAAAAAATTAGGTGCATCTTATAGTCTGGATCATATTATACTCCGAAAAATACGGTAGATAAAATGTCACTTAGATAAAATAATAAGGGAAACAAGCATTGGGAAGGTTCCTTCCCTACCTGGAACTTACCTTGAACACCTGGTCCAGCGTTAGGTAGCGGTTTGCTTCAGGATGGATGGTCCAGAATGCAATTTTCCCATTGGCAGATGTCTCCCGAACAAACATGTCGTGAAGGGAAAGATTGTGACGGACAGAGTTCTGTGTTGCAAAGATAAAACGTTCGTTGGTTTCAGTTACAAAACAGGTAGCCAAGTTAGGAGGGAAAGAAATGCATAAAGTCGAAGCAATGTAATTCCCACATTACGGGGTCCTTGGTAGTCTCTAAGTTTTCTTGCAGACATCTCATTACCAAACTAAGTAACATCATCAGTGCTAGAAGGGAATAGATTTTTAGGAATGATGATGGAGGAGTGGGGGGCTGTGGGGTCCTTGGTGGTCTCTGAGCTCGGCTGCTTTCTTGCAGACATCTCATTACCAAACTAGCTAACGTCATCAGTGTACTGATGGTGTTATTTTGGCAATGACTTTTCCAAAAAACCAACCAAGCTCAGAGAGCACTAAGTTCAAATCTGGTCTTCCAATATTCTCTTCTTGCTTTCATGGATAGTAGCCCATTATGTGGATGGAATATGAAAGAGAATACTTAATGTTTCCCCAAAAATAAGACCCAACCAGAAAATAAGCCCTAGCGTGATTTTTCAGGATGCTCGTAATATAAACCCTACCCCAAAAACAAGATGGATGCAGCCAGATGGATGCATTTAGTACCATATTTCCCTAAAAATAAAACCTAACCAGAAAATAAGCCCTAATGCGTCTTTTGTAGCAAAAATTAATACCCCAAAATATTATTTTAGAAGTGCGACATAAAGAGACAGAATCATTTGCAACAACGTCCATAAATAAATGATCAGCCAATTCAGCCAAAAAGAAAAACTTACCTTTTTGAGTAGACTTTCACAATAAAACAAGAATCTAAAAGGCCAACCATCTATGATCGCGTGAATTTACTGGCCTTGGAAAGAAGGGTGAGCAGAATTGCTATACAGGTAGTCCTCAAGTTATAACTATTCGTTTAGTGATTGTTTGAAATTACAATGGCACTGAAAAAAGCAACTTAGGACCGTTTTTCACACTTACGACCATTGTAGCATCCAACGTGATCAAAATCCGGGCACTTGGCAACTGACTCATCTTTATGATGGTTGCAGTGTCCCCGAGAGTCACGCGATCCCCTTTTGTGACCTTCGGACAAGCCAAATCCAATGGGGAAGCCAGGCTCACTTAACGACCACGTTACTAACTCAACAACTGCAGTGCTTCGCTGGATAAATGTGGCAAGAAAGGTCATAAAACGGGCCGACAACTCAGTCAGCAACTGTCTTGCTTAGCGATGGCCTCAGTCGCGGTCATACGTCGAGGACTAAGCTGTAAGCGATCCAGCATCAAAGCTGCCGCGGTGGATCTTTTTTTTGTCGAATTAATCGGTGGACGGAATGCTTCAGGAAGGAGGTTGGACCAAGGGTTCAACCTCCTTCTCTTCCCTATCGGTTTGCACATGTGAGCGCGTGCGCGCACGCACAGAGCATCAAAAACGGGGCGTGATGACATCCGGGCGGATGGACGGAGCCTCCCGCAGCCATCGTTACCAGTTTGCCCGAACCGGATAAATACCACCACTCAGTTGGACCTTCTAAACGAATTTCCTGTTCGCAGTTTTTGCAAAACTGTTTAGGCCCTTGAAGGGATTTTTCTTCCCCAACAGCCATCTTGAGATCAGAGTCTGTTGAAAATTGAAGCGCCTGGGGAATAAATATTTATGCTGTCAGGTTTTTATTCATTTTCCCGTTGAACGGAGATTGGCCAATCCTGTCTGCTACAAAAGGATATAGTGAGGCTCGGGGAGACAGCCGACGGCAAATCTTACACCGGAGGACGAAGATATGACGTTAGCGGCTCCCAAAGTGGCACTATCTCGAAATGGGAGATTTTTACAGGTTCTCGGAGGCAGGGATACCATCTGGATCGTTTACTGGCCCGTAACGCCGCGAGAATCATCTCTCGCCGGTGAATTATTCAGGATGACGCAAGCAAGATTTCCATGTTTTATTTATTCATTTCTGTTCTGATTTCGGAAAGGTTTACCACCACCACCACCCCCCGCTAGTGGTCCCCAAGCAGGAGGTTTATTCCAACCATCCCTAAGACTGGGTCTGCAAAAAAACAATTGGCAGCAAAATCTCAAAGCTGTGTTTCTCAACCATGGCAGCTTCGAGTCCCAAAATTCCCCACTTAGCTATTGCTGTGCTGGCTGGGGAGTTCTGGGAGACTGAAGTCCCCACATCCTCCAAGTTCCCAAAGTTGAAAAACACTATCTAAAGCAGGGGTGTCAAACTCAAAGCCCCGGGGTCGAATCTGACCCATGGGGTGCTTAGATCTGGCCCGTGGAGCCGCCCTGGAAACAGCAAAAAAATCGGTCTGCTCAGTTGTGGTCGTACATCAAGGACTACCTCTATTGTACATTTTAATACCACGTTTCCCCGAAAATAAGCCCTCCCCCAAAAATAAGCCCTCCCCGAAAATATTTAAATGCAGCCGGTCTCCCGCCATTTCCTCTGGTTAGGATTAGGGAGACAGAGCTGGAAATCAGGTAAGACGGCAAGAGGAGCCCCGTCTTGTTCCACGCGCCCCAAAATGATAAGACCTCCCTGAAAATAAGGCCAAGTGCTTATTTCAGGATTCAAAAAAAAATGTCCTCCTGGACTCACGGCTGTCTTTGGAAGAGCACTTGACGGCTGTGGCCAGGGGAACTTTTCATCAGGTTCGCCAGTTGATTCGCCAGTTGCGTCCCTTTCTGGATCGGGACTCGTTAAATACGGTCGCTCATGCTCTCGTTACTTCCTGCCTGGACTACTGCAATGCTCTCTACATGGGGCTCCCCTTGAGGAGCACCCGGAGGCTCCAGCTGGTCCAGAACGCGGCCGCGCGGGTGGTTATGGGAGCGGCGTGGCGCTCCCATGTGACCCCCCTCCTGCACGAGCTGCACTGGCTCCTGGTGGTCTTCCGGGTGCGCTTTAAGGTTTTGGTTACCACCTTTAGAGTGCTCCATGGCATCGGACCGGGGTATTTACGAGACCGCCTTCTGCTACCAATAGCATCTCACCGACCAGTACGCTCCCATAGAGAGGGGCTTCTCAGGGTGCCGTCGGCCAAACAGTGTCGACTGGCGGCCCCCAGGGGGAGAGCCTTCTCTGTGGGGGCACCTACCATCTGGAACGAGCTCCCCCCGGAGATACGGAGGATCCCGGATCTGCGCACGTTTCGTCGTGCTCTCAAAACATTTTTATTTCAGCAGGCTGGCCTGGCCTAACTCTCCCTTTTAAATTTTTAAATCGTTTAATTTGTTTTATAAATTGGGTGTTCTAAATTTGTTTTCGGTCAAAATATTTAATAATTTTAATGGACTTTTAATGTTTGTATTATCTGTATTTTATCTTGGCTGTTCACCGCCCTGAGTTCTTCGGGTGTAGGGCGGCATAGAAATTTGATTGATTGATTGATTGATAGATAGATAGATAGATAGATAGATAGATAGATAGATAGATAAATAAATAAATAAATAAATAAATAAATAAATAAATAAATACAGGATCTTATTCTTGGGGAAACACGGTAATATTTCATAAGAATTACTCATCGTTTTTTCCGATATATTCTATACAGGTCAAAAGATGTTTTTACCTTCCAGCCTGGCTTGGCAACATGTTTGAAATAGGGGAAATGATCTTCAATCCAACTGTAGATATCTTTCAACATCATGCGCTTCTTCTCCGTGCTGTTGATGGCGAACTGGATCATGGCCATGTAAGAGTAGGGAGGCCGTTCGGAAAAAGATTCCTTCCATAAAGCAGAGGTGGCGGCTGTGGGGCTTCCCTCAGACTGGAAAACGGAAGCAAAAGTCAAAATTAAGAAATTGTGACCAAGGCCCAAGTAGTGATTACCAAACACAATTCAGACCTCAACAAACTTATTTTATTCAAACAGCTGAGAATTCATTCATTCTCAGCTTAGTCCAAAACAAAATTCTTCATAACCAGTCCCTCCGGCCTTATCGCCAACCTTTGATGTCTTTGGCAACCTGCCAAAGGCTTTTCTTGGCAAAAAACCCACAAAGTTCAAGGGACGCTGACAAGAAGCACTGGAATCAATGTTGCTTTTCTACAAAGAATCCAACGACTTGTTGCTGCTCTTTTAAGTCTTATGGGAGGGACCAATCATCTCCTGGCCTTACTCCTGAGTTGTCCTTTTTGCTTCAGTTGCTCTTGCCTTCTGGCAGCTCTTCGCATGCGTGAACTAGAAACAGGCTCCTCCTGTTTCTCTGCCTCTCTGCTGTCCGACTCTGGAGGCTCCGGAGTCTGCACATCGCTCCCAGATGGCTCTGGCCCCATCTCTGCCTCCGACGCAGAGCCCTCGTCCAGGCCTTCCCCAGACTCCAGGACTGGCCCAATGTCCTCCCCAGCATCATCACTATCCGACTCTGCTGCCAGGTCCGCAGGCTGCTGGCAGACCACAACAGTATCATATGAAAATCCTCTAAAGCAGAGGTGTCAAACTCAAGTCCCGCTGGCTGGATCAGGCCTGCAGGGTGTTTAGATCTGGCCCGCCTGGAAACAGCAAAGGACCATCCCGCGGTGCCTCTGCCAGCGAAAATGAAGTGCCACCCCCACCCCGCCCGCACCACGTTTTTGGGCACAATGGGGGAGGCAGGCGCCGTTTTCGCTGGCAGAGGGCTAGCACAACAAACTCAAAACAAAACAAAAGAAGAAGCATTTCCCCTTTTGGATTTGAGCATGCAAAAAGGCACAGGAAAGGAGAAAGGGAAGGAGGAAAGACAAAGAAAGGAAGATGGGGAGAGAGCCAGGAAGGAAAAAGAAGGAAAGAGGGGAAGGAAGAAGAAAGGAGAATGAAGAGGGAAGGAAAAAGAAGAGAAGAGAAGAGAAGAGAAGAGAAGAGAAGAGAAGAGAAGAGAAGAGAAGAGAAGAGAAGAGAAGAGAAGAGAAGAGAAGGAAGATTATAATGATAGTGAGGGAGAGTCTCAGGGAATTCCTGCCTTAGCATTTGGCCACCACAGGTGCCCCCGACCCATTGAGTGAAGTCAAGCTGGCCACAGCCACCAAGCCCCCCCCCCCCAGCCCTCCGATACGACCCTCAATGAAATTGAGTTTGACACCCCTGCTCTAAAGGAATGGAAATGACCAGCTCTCTGCAAGGAATATAAATCCTTCCATTCCCCCACTATCCTGTCAGAGCTGAAGAAGCTTCTGGGATGAAGAAGCGAAACGTCTTCAAAAAGAAAAAAAACAAGGAATTCCAATTACCGCCTGAAAAAAAATGTTCCTTTGGGACAAAAATCCTCTCTAACACTCAGGAAAACTGGAAGAAGATAACAGGAATTAAGCCCAAAATTTCTATTGCCAAGAGAGACACCTGTTAGGTTTTGCTCCATTTTACCACCTTTCTTGCCACGGTTGCTAAGCGAATCAACTGCAGTTGTTACGTTAGTAACCTGGTTGTTAAGTGAACCTGGCTTCCCTGTTGACTTTCTTCCCAGACGGTCACAAAAGAGGCGTCACCTGACCCTGCCACCAACCTAAATATGAGCCCGTTGTCCAGCATTTGAATTTTGATCACGAGATCATGGGGATGACACAGTGGTCCTAAGTGTGGAAAAACAGTCCTAAGTCTCTTTTTTCAGCGCCGTTGTAACTTTGAATGGCTACTAAGCGAGTGGTCCTAAGTCAAGGACCATCTTCATCAGAGTTTCCATGAGCAAATTCCTAACTCTATAAATACAGGTAGTCCTCGACTTATGGAATAGAATAACAGAGTTGGAAGGGACCTTGGAGGGCTTCTAGTCCAACCCCCTGCCTAAGCAGGAAACCCTACACCACTTCAGATAAATGGTTATCCAACATCTTCTTTAAAACTTGCCGTGTTGGAGCATTCACAACTTCTGGAGGCAAGTTGTTCCACTGATTAATTGTTCTGTCAGGAAATTTCTTAGTTTTAAGTTGCTTCTCTCCTTGATTAGTTTCCACCCATTGCTTCTTGTCCTGCTTTCAGGTGCTATTCAGGTGGAGAATAGCTTGACTCCCTCTTCTTTGTGGCAGCCCCTGAGATACTGGAACACTGCTCTCATGTCATCTACTAACCTGGCTGAATTTTGACATTTGACATGAGGGCTGTGAAAATATTTACAGATCCCTCACTTCCTGGACATCAATCGTTTCCAGCTCCTACCCTCAAAACGACGCTATAGAGCACTGCACACCAGAACTAGACACAAGGACAGTTTTTTCCCGAACGCCATCACTCTGCTAAACAAATAATACCCTCAACACTGTCAAACTATTCACTAAGTCTGCACTACTATTAATCTTTGCATCGTTCCCATCACCCATCTCCTCCCACTTATGACTATATGACTGTAACTTTGTGTTGTGGTCCGCCAGCAGCCTGCGGAGCTGGCAGCGTAGTCGGACAGCGATGAGGCTGAGGAAGAACAGGGGCCAGTCCTGGAGGCTGGGGAAGGCCCGGATGAGGGCTCTGCGTCGGAGGCAGAGATGGGGCCAGGGCCATCGGGGAGTGATGTGCAGACTTCGGAGCCTCCAGAGGCTGACAGTAGAGAGGCAGAGGAACAGGAGGAGCCTGTTCCTAGTGCACGTATGAGAAGAGCTGCCAGAAGGCAGGAGCAGCTAAAGCAGAGAGGACGACTCAGGAGTAAGGCCAAGAGATCTGGCCCCTCTCATAAAGCCCTCTTTGCCGGAAAACAACCAATGAGAGAATTGCTTCTTGTTTGGCTGTAGTTATTTCTTCCGTTCCTGAACTGTTGCCAAGAAAAGCCTTTGGCAGTTTGACTAATTATCCCAAGGTCAGAGATAAACGAAAGACTGGTGTTTT
The DNA here is from genome assembly GCF_059756535.1 of Pantherophis guttatus. Lineage (NCBI taxonomy): Eukaryota > Metazoa > Chordata > Lepidosauria > Squamata > Colubridae > Pantherophis > Pantherophis guttatus. The sequence goes on from NC_142069.1 coordinate 84,326,322, forward strand.
GAGGACTTTGTTTTCACTCCATTTAGAATACGCCGAGAATGAATTAATTCTCAGCTGTTTTAATAAAATCTGTTTTGTTTTTTTGGAACTGGTTTGCATTTAATATCAACTACGTGGGCCTGTGTCATAAACACTTCGTTGCTTGTATCTTTACGATTTATATCGATTGTTTCCTAATATGATTCGATTGCTTATTTCTACCCTATGACTATCATTAAGGGTTGTACTTTATGATTCTTGACGAGTGTGTCTTTTCTTTTTATGTACACTGAGAGCGTATGCACCGAAGACAAATTCCTTGTGTGTCCAATCACACTTGGCCAATAAAGAATTCTGTTCTGTTCTGTTCTGTTCTGTTCTGTTCTGTTCTGTTCTATTCTATTCTATTCTATTCTCCCAAAAGAAAAAAAAATCATTTAGGGCAACTACCTCCCACCGTAACAGATATTAAACATTCTTCACGGTACCAAAGTGTATGTATGTATTTTATTGAATAGCCCGAAGGCCTTTTCAAAAAAAAAAAAAGGGAAAGATAAAACAAACAGTTACAGAAATAAGTGTAAAAATATATGGTATATGACATTAAAATTTAACAGTATCGAAATTCAATAACTAAATTTCCAAAACTAGATAACCCAAATAAGATAGCTCCTCTCTAACTCAGCTCGTCTTTCTTACAATCAATGAAATTCTTTTCAATGTAACTGGTTCATATTGCTGTCAACTTTTTAAGATAGCGAGTGATAGCCCTTACCAGGGGAGGAGAGTCTGCCTTCAATAGAAATGTTAATTTATGCCTTACATTCCAGTGGGCAAATTTATTTATAATTGGGGACAGATATTGTTTTCTTACTTCCTCATACAGCCTACATTCAAATATTATATGCAACGTATCATCCACGACGTTTGCCCCACATATACATGTTCTTTCATCATACAGGATTTTCCGGTACCGGCCAGTACCAAAGTCCTTTTTTTAAAGAGTCAATTGGACTGTTATGAGTCAAGGACTATATAAAGTTTCAAGTTTGCAGATCATTGATAACTTTTACCACGGAAAACGCCATCAAAATCGTTCTGGTCCAAAAGGTTCAGTGCAACATACTCATCTCCCTCTGTCTTCGCACGTCTTAAAATCTCCCCTTCTGCATTCCCCCCCCCCCCGCCCTTAAGCAGATGTGTATTAATTTTTTTTCTTTCTTTCTCCTGATCAAGAACAGCTCAACCCCTTCCCACTTAGAGCAATTCTTCCACGCATAATTCGCAGTCTTGCATCTACCCTTTTAACTTTCTAAAAAGATATCAGCCTACGTGGTGGATATGCTCTTTTGTGAAGACATGCTCAGGTGATTGGAAATTTTGAGTCATCCTGCCAGATGATGACAATACACTGTATTTGAAAGCCTGACTCACTTGAGGATCCTTTGCGGCGGCTTATGAAAACCCGCAGGGAATTAGTAGGAAGAGAGCGGATTAACAAGAGCGGGAAGGGACCTTGGAGGTCATCTAGTCCAACCCCCTTGCTCTAGGTAGGAAGTGCTATACTGTACCGTTTCAGACAGATGGCACTTCAATCTATTCTTAAAAACGTCTTTTTAGAAAGAAAGAAAGAAAGAAAGAAAGAAAGAAAGAAAGAAAGAAAGAAAGAAAGAAAGAAAGAAAGAAAGAAAGAGAAAGGAAAGGAAAGAAAAGAAAAGAGCCATGAGGATGATTCTGGGAATCCTCCACTCTTCAGAATTCCATTCATTGGTGATTGGGTATCAAAAAATTCGATTAGTTTATCGGAATATAAAATACAAAAGAAAATGAAAATAATGGGAAACTAGGGAAGGGGAAATGGGAAAAGGAGAAAGTGGGGGGGGAAGAAGGAGGAAGAGGAGGAGGGGAGGAGGAGGAGGAAGAGAAGGAGGAGGGGAAGAGAAGAAGAGAGGAGGAGGAGAAGAGGAGGAGAAGGGGAAGAGGAGAAGGAGAAGAGAAGGAGAAGAAAAGAAGAGGAGGAGGAGGAGGAGGAAGAGAAGAGGAGGAGGGGAGGAGGAGGAGGAAGAGAAGGAGGAGAAGGGGAAGAGAAGAGAGGAGGAGGAGAAGAGGAGAAGGGGAAGAGGAGGAGAAGGGGAAGAGGAGGAGGAAGAGGAGGAGGAGGAGAAGGAGAAGGGGAGGAGAAAAGGTGTGGACTTCCGAGTCTTTTTAGCACAGTAGAAGACATTAGTCTCAACTTTTTACTTTTGCATTAATAGATAGTCCTCGACTTACAACATCACCGCAGTCGTTACGTTAGTAACAGCGTTGTTAAGTGAATTCAGCTTCCTATTGATGTCACTTGTCAGACAGTCGCAAATGGGGATCGCGGGACACTGCGACCGTCATAAATATGAGCCAGCTGCCAATTTGTTAAGTCAGTTGTGCCCCATTTTTCCACCTTTCCTGCCAGTTGTTCAGGGAATCACTGCAGTTGTTAAGTGAGTAACACGGTGGTTAAGCGAATCTGGCTTCCGCATTGACGTTGCTTGTCAGAAGGTCGCAAAAGAGGATTGCGTGACCCAGGGGAAACGGCAACCGTCATAAAGACGAGTCAGTTGCCAAGCGCTTGAATTTTGATCACTGGGAGGCTATTGCAACGGTTGTAAGTGTGGGGAAAAAAAATCATAAACCAATTTTTTTAGTGCCGTTGTAACTTTAATGGTCATTAAACAAACTGACGTAAGTCGAGGACAACCTGTGTAGACAACTGTTGTGCTTGGCTTTTTAGCTGGTGTTTTAGAAAGTGGCAACAGATGTTCTTCTCATGCCATTAACCTGACACCCCAAACATCTAGAGCAGAGGTCTGAAACCTTAAACACTCAAAGAGCCATTTGGACCCGTTTCCCACAGAAAAGAAAACACCGGGAGTCACAAAAACTCTTCCCATGCCTGACTATTTATTGAGCAGCCACAAAACTAGCCGATATAGTTGAATTAAACGTTCTGTTTTCTTCCGAAACTTTTCTTTTCTTGGATTTATCCATGGTTGGCCTACCCGGGGTTGAAAAGCTCAATAAATCAGGTGCCAGAAGGTGTCGCACATTGGCGGTTGTGACGCATATTTTGAGTGACAGGGAGCCGCAGCACAGGGGTGAAAGAGCCACATGCGGCTCCAGAGCCGCAGGTTGCTGACCCCTGATCTAGAGTCATATGCATGTTTGCCCCATGAAACCTCCAGTCTCGTAGAAGCTTCATGCTTGGATATGTAAGGCTATGTAGGCCCTTTGCTTACCTTAATTGTCTTCTGTTTGGGGGTCTGGTTTTCCTTCTCCGTGTCTTTTTTCATACTACAGGAGCTCAGCGGGGTCGAAGTCATCTTCCCCAACCACTGGATGTTGGTCAGGCTGCTGTTCAAGCCAGAGTTGGCTGCCTCCTCACTGCCTACGTGGATACAAACTCAGAGTTTTTAGATTGCATGTGTAGATCCTTCAAGAGGGAGCTTGAAATTTAGCCTTTCAGCAGAAAGAGGTTGGGCATAACTGTGAGAGGGATCTTGGAGTCCAAGTGGACAATCACTTAAATACGAGCCAGCCGTGTGCGGCAGCAGCCAAAAAAGCCAATGCAATCCTAGGCTGCGTTAACAGAGGGAGAGAATCAAGATTGCGTGAAGTGTTAATATCACTTTATAATGCCTTGGTAAGGCCACACTTGGAATACGGCATCCAGTTTTGGTCGCCACGATGTGAAAAAAAGATGTGGAGACTCTAGAAAGAGTGCAGAGAAGAGCAACAAAGATGATTAGGGGAGGACTGGAGGCTAAAACATGAAGAACAGTTGCGGGAACTTGTTCTGCCCCAGCTCCAGATTTCTGAGGATATAGACACACACCAACGGTCCTTATCAAATTTATTAGGTAGCAGAGTCCGGCAAAGGTTGGCAACCAGCCCAGAAAACAAGATACAATAAGACTTTTCCAAAAATGCTCTGATGATAATTACAAGTTGTTTCCAGCAAGAAACTTACTAACCGCGTGTGACTTAAATAGGTTAAGGGAGTGGCCAATTATCCTCAAGCCTTACTCTCGAGGAGACCTCCTCCTCCTGAGTAGCCACTCCTGCCTTCGGGCAGCCCTGCGGGCTCGAGCATTGAGAAGAGGCTCCTCCACTTCGCTCTCTCCACTTGAAGGAGCCTCTGGAGGTTCTGAAGGCCCTGGCTGAGTCTCTGCCTCTGGCACCACATCCTCTTCAGCCTCCTCGCTGTCCGACGCGAGCGCCGGCTGCACAGGCTGCTGGCGCGACACCACACCAGTCTCCTCGTCGGGATCAGCCATGATCCGCGCAGGCCGCTGGCGGGCCACAACAGAACTGGATATGTCTAGTTTAATGAAAAGAAGGACTAGGGGAGACATGATAGCAGTGTTCCAATATCTCAGGGGCTGCCACAAAGAAGAGGGAGTCAAGCTATGCTCCAAAGCACCTGAGGGCAGGACAAGAAGCAACGGGTGGAAACTAATCAAGGAGAGAAGCAACTTAGAACTAAGGAGAAATTTCCTGACAGCGAGTGTTGGATGTTTATCCTACGGTCGGGTAGGTAATATATAGAAAACTATGTTTTGTAACTTTAACTGCTACAAGATGACTAATTGGCTGTCCAACATCTTCTTAAAAACCTCCAGTGTTGAAGCACTCACAACTTCTGGAGGCAAGTTGTTCCACTGATTAATCGTTTTAAGTTAGTTGGTATTTTAAGAAAGGAAATGGCCTTTCCCAGGGGATTTCTATTTAAACAGACTTTACCTAAAAGCACGTTATAATGAATAAGAGAAGAGACGGCTATTTCTTGCAGAATTGAGAAAAAAAAAACCAAAAAGAACACAACACTTTTGCTAACTGTGCAGGTTCGAATTATGTAGAATGAAATTCCCGCTGCCTTCAGTTCTATTATCGCAAAAGGAGAACGTTTTTCCGTGATGTATGACGACATTAACTCATTGAAGTTGGACTTTGGTGAGATAATTGCATGATTATTTCTTAATAATAATTAAGAAATTAATAATTAATTATTATTTATTTACTAAGAAATTAATAATTAATTAATAATTAATAATAATTTAGAATAGCAGAGATGGGCTTACTGATAATACCTGAATGCTGCCTACAGGTGGTCCTCGACTTACAACAGTTCATTTAGTGACCGTTCGAAGTTACGCCATCGCTGGAAAAAAAGGGACTTATGACCATTGTTCACACTTACGACCGTTGCAGCATCCCAATGGTCACGTGATTTATATTCAGATGCTTGGGAACAGATTCGCATTTATGACGGTCATATGATTCCCTTTTTGGGACCTTCTGACAGGCAAAGTCAATGGGGAAGCTAGATTCCCTCAACCCCTGTGTTACTAATTTAACAACTGCAGTGATTTCACTTAACAAAGGTGGCAAGAAGAGTCGTAAAATGGGGCAAAACCCACTTCACAAATTTCTCACTTAGCAACATACGTTCTGGACTCAGTCGTAAATCGAGGACTACCTGTAATCTCTGAGAATCATCGGATGCTTAACATCTCCCATACTACTAAAATGATTAATGATGATTATATAGAGACTTTGATTTCCTACTGAAATAAATAATACATAGTAATGCATCATTGGATAAAAATATTTCCCATAACTAAAAACCTCCACCCTACATAAACACACCGATGTCAAACACACCGGAAAGTCATCAAAACCTCTGAAGACCATACAAAAGTTATGCAGCTTCTTAGATCTAGTTTTTTCCCCACATGCCATCACTCTGCTAATGAACTAATTCCCACAACACTGTCAAACTATTTACTAAGATTGCATTACTATTATTCTTCTCATCCTTCCTAGTACCTATCTGCTTCTATTTATGACTATAACCTTATTGCTTATATCTTTACGATTATATTGTTTTATTTGGTTTCCTAGTATGATTTTGATTGCTTATTTAGTATCCTATGACTATCACTAAGTGTTGTATCTTATGATTCTTGATGAATGTATTTTTTATGTACACTGAGAGCTTATGCACCGAAGATAAATACTTTGTGTATCCAATCACACTTGGCCAATAAAATTCTATTCTATTCCATATTTTCTTTTTTCTTTTCTTTTCTTTTCTTTTCTTTTCTTTTCTTTTCTTTTCTTTTCTTTTCTTTACTGTTCTGTTCTGTTCTGTTCTGTTCTGTTCTGTTCTGTTCTGTTCTGTTCTGTTCTGTTCTATTCTATTCTATTCTATTCTATTCTATTCCATTCCATTCCATTCCATTCCACTCTATTCTATTCTACTCTATTCTATGCCTTTGGATGAGAGGACAGGTTGTATCAAAAGCTAAACTGGACTTGTCACAAAACTAACTAATTTAAGTCCAATCCATCTATCCATTATCCCCCAGCACTGAGTAACTTCCCAATTCTGTCCTGTTCGATGTTAATTTTTAGAAAGGGCTTTGATAGCATCTCCATTTTTGGAAAAGCCAAGCAGGCAGCAAGCACCCTCCATCCCGGTCACCACAAAGTTTTACACAGGTAGTCCTCGACTTACGACTACGAATGAGCCCCAAAATTTCTCTTGCTGAGCAAGACCGTTGTTAAATAACTTTTGGTCCCATTCTGCCAACTTGCTTGCCACAGCAGTGCAGCGAATCTCTGCCCTTGTTAAATGAAATCTGGTTTTCCTCTTGACTTTGCTTGTCAGTTGGTCGCAAGAAGGGATCCCACGACCCCGGAAGACTTCAACCGTCATAAATACGGAGGTTGCCAAACATCTGAATTTTGATCTCGCGACCATGGGGATGCTTCAATGGTCATAAGTGTGAAAATCAGTCTTAAGTCACTTGTTTCAATGCTGTTGTAACTTCGGTCACTAAACGAATGGTTGTAAGTCGAGAACGACCAATAGCCATGATTAAAGAGCTTCCGTTTTTAAACTCTGACCTCTCTACAGTAGTGGCCAAAATTGTGGAAACCTTTTGGGAAAAGTGTATTTTCTAAAACTAGCTAATAACACCACTTTTTTGGGGGAGTAGTACCATAGAATTATATATAAATGGAAAGATAATTTAATCAAGAATGTAATGCAATAAATTTTATGAAGGATTTGCTATTAGAATAGCAGTTACAGGATAAAGAAGAAAAGTCAAACACGTAGAAAATACGTGATATATAAAAATGATCACCATAGAAAAAACAAGATTTACCAAAATGATCACCATGGAAAAAAACGATATACAAAAATGATCACCATGTCACTTCATACTTAGTTGGGGTAACCTTTAGCATGAATTACGGCCTTACATCTTCCTCATCTGGAGTGAACCAAGTCTTTTAATTCTGTTCTAATGTGAAACCAAGATTGAATGATGGCTTCTATTAACTGGGTTTTATTGCTGGGTCACTTCTGACTAACAAGTTTCTTTAGTCGGCTCCCTAGATTTTCAATTGGGTGAAGGTCTGGGCTATTCCCAGGCCATTCCAGCAGTGGAATAGGATTATCTTGAAATTCACACACACACAAAAAAAATGGTGTTATTAGCCATCAAACCTCAAAAATACACTTTTCCCAAAAGGTTCCCACAATTTTGGCCACTACTGTATATAAAATGCCTCATGAAAATTAACCACATAGTACCAATTGTCAAAAATCAAGGCAGAGGTTGGTAGTTCTGGTGGTGCCACCATCAGCGAGCGAAACTCAAGGAACTCCACAATTTTGGCCACTACTGTATTCCCCAAAAAACGCCTTTCTGGGGCTCCTCATCACCCATCGTACAAAAACTTCACAACAAAAAGGTCTACCTACTGGTTTTGTCCTCTTCTTGGCTACCCAAAGATTGCGAGGCCAAAAAGTCCGACTCTTCGGCGGTCCAGGCCCACATCCCTGCCAGCTTTTCATCCTCGGGGACCCCACGGCTTGCAGGGATGGTCCCTTCTTCAGATCCAGATACGTTGGGAAAGGGCCTGGTCTCCAGGCCAAGAGAGCTACCGGATAGACTCACTAAACCTGGGTCTTTCCTAGGAGACTGTTCAGTGGCTAGCAAGTCCATTACGCTTTGCTGGGCTTCTGCTGGGGCAGGGCTTCTGCTGACCCCACAAGAGTTGACCAGGGCCAAGCGGTCACCTATTACAGCCGTCTGGATGGGAGAGCCCGGGATCCCTTGGAGATCGCGGGAGATCCCTTGCTGCTCCTGCTTGATCCGGCCAACTGGGCTCCTGGCTTCTTCGTCCGTCTCCGCAGGGCTGCCCGGCCGAGAGGTCTTCCTCTTCTTCAGGATCAGCGGCTGATGAGAGCGGCTCTTCATGCTGGAGAGCCCGAGGGATCCTCATCGGGAGGGCAGAACGGATCCTGCAAAAGAGGCAGCAGCCGATCCTCTTTCAGATCCACGATCTGCGATGGGGAAACCCGGGGAGGGAGGGACACACACACACACACACACACACACACAAGGAAAGTGGATCAGATCCACGATCTGCGATGGGGAAACCCGGGGAGGGAGGGACACACACACACACACACACACACATACACACACACACACACACACACAAGGAAAGTGGATCAGATCCACGATCTGCGATGGGGAAACCCGGGGAGGGAGGGACACACACACACACACATACACACACACACACACACAAGGAAAGTGGATCAGATCCACGATCTGCGATGGGGAAACCCGGGGAGGGGGACACACACACACACATACACACACACACACACACACACACACACACACAAGGAAAGTGGATCAGATCCACGATCTGCGATGGGGAAACCCGGGGAGGGGGACACACACACACACATACACACACACAAGGAAAGTGGATCAGATCCACGATCTGCGATGGGGAAACCCGGGGAGGGAGACACACACACACACACACACACACACACACACACACACACACACACATAAGGAAAGTGGATCAGATCCACGATCTGCGATGGGGAAACCCGGGGAGGGACACACACACACACACACACACACACACACACACACACACACAAGGAAAGTGGATCAGATCCACGATCTGCGATGGGGAAACCCGGGGAGGGACACACACACACACACACACACACACACACACACGGAAAGTGGATCAGATCCAGATCTGCGATGGGGAAACCCGGGGAAGGACACACACACACACACACACACACACACACACAAGGAAAGCGGATCCCGATTCCTCGGGGGAACCCACCGGTGATCCCACGAGATCTGGTGCCTGGGAGAGAGGGGGAGTCACCCTGGGCTTCCCCGGGGAAAGAGCCTCGATCCCGGGCTTAGGGTTCCACAACGGCTCCTTCCTTCCTTCCTTCCTCCCTCCCCACCCGGGCGGAGGTTCTTACCGGCCGCCCTTCCAACGGGCTGCGCGGCGAAGCCGGAGCGGCCGGGCGGGCGAGCGAGCGAGCGAGCGAGCGAGCGATGCGGCTCCGCTGGTCGGTTTGAATTTCGCGCCGGCAAGCTCGCTGCGGTCACGTGGGCGGGGCGGCCAATGGCCGGGCGGCCACGGAGAGAAGGGCGGGGCGGTTAGGGAGAGAGGGGCGGGGCCGCCAGGGAGAAAGGGGCGGAGCCAGGCTGCCTTGCTGGATTGTTTTTTTTCCCCTCACGGCTGCTTCAGTCGCCGCTGCTCCTCTTTGCCGGCGCGGGGGGACGCAAAGCGGAGCCTCCCCGGGCCGGAGCCTCCGTGAGATTGGAAATAGTCCTCAATTTACAGCAATTCATTTAGTGACCATCCAAAGTTAGCACATCGCTGTGACAAGTGACTAAGTTGGGACCGTTTTTCACACTTACGACCGGTTGCACCATTTCCCCTCCCCTCCATGGTCCCTTGATCAGGCTTGGCAACTGACTCGTATTTATGACGGTTGCAGCGTCCCAAAGTCACGGGAATGTCCTTTTTTGCGACCATTCTGACAAGCAATGATTCACTTAACAACCGTGGGACTTAACTGTGGCGAGAAAGGTCGTAAAAGAGGGGGGACAAAACTCCCTTAATTTAATGTCTCACTTGGCAACAGAAATGTTGGGCTCAGTTGCGGTCGTAAGCCGAGGACTACCTGTGCAGGTACCTCAACTTACGACCACAACGGAGCCCAGAATTACAGTCCTTTTAAGTTGTTGCTGTTGTTAAACGAGGCACCCATGCAATTCCAGCTCTCATCCTTGCAGTCGTTATGTGGAGTATGGGGTGCCTCGGAAGGGTGGGGGGGAAGCCTTGGGTTGCTGAATGAATGGTCATAAGTTGAGGACTACCTATATAGAACTGCGGCACGGCTGATTTCTCAGTCCCGAAGCGTCGGGGAGGGGGGGGATGTCTGTCCTGCTGAACGACGGCTTGTCAATGCATCCGCCCTGTCTGTCTCCATCTTTTGTCCCCCGTGGGAAGGAGACGAGAGGTTATGGGTTTATGTCGTTGCTTTTGGGGAAGGCAAAAGCATCATTATCCCAAAAGCGCTTTTCTCTAAAAAATCAACTGGACTTTCGGATTTTTCATTTAGACCTTTCGCTTCTCCTCCAAGGAGCTTCTTCGGTTCTATCGCTTCTTGGATGAGAAATCCAACTCTAACCCTAAATCGAAATGTCTTCAGGCAAAAACGAAGAAAGCCCAGTTGCCTTTTGGGCCATCATGGGCTGTGTGGGGACTCCTGGGGGGGTGGGGCAGCCAGGAGTGGGAATTGGGGGTTCTCCGAACTGCACAGAATCTTCTCTAGAGGTTCCCCCGAACCCCCAGCAGCTCACCCAGTGGTGAAATCTAAAATTTGTTACTACCGGTTCTGTGGGCGTGGCTTGGTGGTGGTGGTGGGTAATGTGACTGGGTGGGCATGGCCAATTATTTTTTTTTTTACTTTTAAAACCATTTTTTCTACAACCTCTTCGGCGAAGAGGTTGAAAAAAAAATGTTTTTAAAAGCCTCTGACGATCCCAGCTGAGTTGCCTGATCGGCAGAGGCTTTTTTTTCTTTTAAATGCTTCTGACGATCCCAGCTGAGTTGCCTGTTCAGCAGAGGCTTTTTTTTCTTTTAAATGCCTCTGACGATCAGGCAACTCAGCTGGGATCGTCAGAGGCTTTTAAAAGCATTTTTTCTACAACCTCTGAAGAGGTTATAGAAAAAATGCTTTTAAAAGCCTTTGACGATCCCAGCTAAGCCGCGCGATCATCAGAGGCTTTTTTTTTTAACTTTTAAAAGCATTTTTTCGGCCGAAGAGGTTATAGAAAAAATGCTTTTAAAAGTAAAAGCAAAGCCTCTGATGATTGTGCGGCTTAGCTGGGCATGCGGGGGGGGGCAGGGATTTTTGCTACCGGTTCTCCAAACCACCCACCTCCATTGCTACCGGATCGGGCGATCCGGTCCGAACCGGGAGCATTTCACCCCTGAGCCCACCCCTGAACACACACACGTTCCTGAGGACTGTTGAAATGTGTTTTAGGCTTGCATTCTGCTCCGTTTTGAACAGATGTAAATGAGAGAAAACCCCACCAAATTCCAAAAGACTTCTCATTTAAAACGAGACGGGCTATTGCAAGAAGAAACTTTATTCTCTAGCACTGAAAACGTTACCTGGTCAGGTAACCCGAACATCTGAAAATGAATGACCAAGCGTAGAGAGCACCAAAGACTTCCCAATTTTATTTTTCTGTTTGTATCCTCCCTTTCGTATTTGTTCCGAAACAGACTGGAGATCCTGCGGTATCCAAAGCGGGTGTCATTGTGGTGCCAGAGACCCACAACTTCAGGTCACACTGGATCTGCTGTGTGTGTGTTGGCGGGGTTGTCTTCTTTTTCTCTTTTGTTTTGAGGAGGGGGATGTCAAGATTTTCTTTAAAGGCGTGTTAAGCTTATTTTGGGAGGGTACGTCACCATATTTTACGTCCTGCCCCAAAATAATGAAACTCTACACTTCCGTTTTGGCAATTCCATCGAGTGTCACAATTAAATACAGGTAGTCCTCGGCTTAACAACAGTTCATTTAGTGACCGAAGTTACAACGCCACTGAAAAAAAGTGACTCGTGACCCATTTTTCACACTTACGACCGTTGGAGCATCCCCATGGTCATACAATCAAAATTCAGACAATACTTGGCAACTGACTCGTATTTATGATGGTTGCAATATCCCGGGGTCATGTGACCCCCTTTTGCGACCTTCGGGCAAGCAGTGTCCATGGGGGAAGCCAGATTCATTTAACGACCAGATTACTAATTGAACCAGGGCACCGAACAAACGTCTCACTTAGCAACAGGAATTCTGGGCTCAATTGTGCTGCTAAGTTCAAGGACTACCTGTAGGAGGTAAAAGAGGAGGCCATTTCCTAAGACAAATTTAGGAATTGGTCGTATGCCCAGGGCCGTATTTTTTAAAAAAAGAGCCACGAAAGCTTGCAAAAAAAATATATAATACAAGTACATGAATATTATTTGTACGCAGGTTTGTTTTTTAAAAACAGAACGAAAAAAGAAATGGTAAAACTAACAAGATGGTACCGGTTTTCTCAATTTGGTTGCCCCCTTAAAGGTGTCGGGATACAAGGCGGCACAATACCAGGGTGCCTGTAAAAGTGATATGTATACACAATCCTTTAAAGTAAAGTTGTGCAACTCCTTGGACGGTCTTGGCAGGGTGAGGAGATGAGAAAATTCCAGATCCAGAGAAAACGTCCGGGCGGCGAGAGTTTTGCTACTGATAAAGCTCACCCCTCCGAATGCTGTCAAATCCAGAACCGCATTTATTTTGGGTCAAAATCCAGAACCGCACTTCTCCTTTTTGTGGTTTCGAAGGCAGCTGCTCGTTAGCGCATCCTATAGTCATTAGATACGGAGGTTTCGCAAAGCTGCCCTTTAAAATCCAACTCCACCGTGAAGTCCAGGTCACGCTGCAAAGAACATAGAGATCAGAGGCTACGAACGAGAGAAGGCCCGCGGGTAACACTGCACATTCGGTAGATCCTCCACTTACGACACTTCGCTTAGTGACTGCTTTAGTTACGAGTTATGACGGCACTGAAAAAAGATAACTTACGACCAAGCGTGGTATTCACTTACTTTCCTTACCGGTTCGCTAGCATGCGCCCCTGTCACTGCATTTTGTATTTACCAGATGAGCTCTTATTTTTGAACTTTCAGACTTACCGTAGCTTGCCAAGTTCTTATCAGTAACTACTGCGCATGTCTACATTCTTTTCTTCTTCTCAAAATTTTCTTTTGTTCTCCGGCCAAGAGAGGTAGCCGGGAAAGCTTTGCCAAGATGTAATTAATTAGCTAGTAAGATGTTTTTTACTTCTTTATAATAAAATGTGTTTATTAGAATATATCTCGGTTTTATTTTCTTAAAGTATACTTCAAGGAAAGGTCACGATCCATTCGCTAATCAAGGTGCAATTACCCAAAAGCAGAATGGGATTAAATGCCACTCTGACAGCCCCGTCCACACGCATGCGCCTGGCATTCCATGCATGTGCTTGTTCTGCCCCAGCTATGGACCCCAAAGAACGCAGCACACACAACGTCTATACAAAACTTAAATTTACTAAAATAACTCAGTCTTTTCCAAACAAAGGCTGTTAATAAACTTCCTTAACAGCCTACAAGAAACCAAAGATAAAGTAATCATAATCTTACTAACGTTGCCAGAAAGCCCAGAAGCAATTTTGCAGAGAATCCAGACGCGAAGGAGAATGAACTAAAGTTGTTCCCTACAATTTGCTTCAATCGGTGTTCCTCCTTAAATAGGCTAAGGGAGTGGCCAATTAGCCCAAGCCTTACTCTCAAGGAGACCTCCTCCTGAGGAGCTACTCCTGTCTTTTGGCAGCTCTGCGTCCCCGTGCATTGAGAAGAGGCTCTTCCTCTTCTTCCTCTTCACTTAAAGGAGCTTCTGGAGGTTCTGAAGGCCCTGGCTGAATCCCCACCTCTGGCACCACATCTTCTCCAGCCTCCTCATTGTCTGACTCGGGTGCCAGCTGCACAGGCTGCTCGCGCAGCACCACACCAGCCTCCTCACTGTCAGAATCAGCTACAATCCGTACAGACCGCTGATGGGCCACAACAGTGCTTTGCTGGTGCACGTGCCTTCCGCGCATGTGCCCGGCATCAAAAACGTGCCTAAATGGGATGGCATAGGGGCGGGTGGGCAGGCCCACCCACGGTTTCTGCTACTGGTTCGGGCGAACCAGTCCGAACCAGCTGAATACCACCTCTGCTTAAGACCATTTTTCGCAGTTAGGACCATCGCAGCCTCCCCAGGGTCCCACGATCCAAATTCAGATGCTTGGCAACTGACTCATATTTACGACGGATGCATTACCCCGGGGTCCCACGATCCCCTCTTGCAACCATCTGACAAGCAAAGTTCATGGGGAAGCCAGATACATTTACCGTGTTTCCCCGAAAATAAGGTCACACCCACCAAGTCGGCCAGGCCTAGCCAGCCCCCCCCCCCGAGGTCAACCACAGTCTTGATGTGGCCCTCGATGAAATAGAGTTTGACACCCCTGAACTAAGATTCGGCTGCAAAACTACAGGCAGCCACCAGATGGCAGCAGAGACCATTTTCTGTGTGTCTTGGCTCTCCTCTAGTGGTTGTGTGGATTTTGCAAGTACACTTACAACAGTTCATTTAGTGACCATTCAAAGTTACAACGGCACCAGAAAAAAAGTGACTTAGGACTATTTTTCACACTTACGACCATCGCCGCATCCCCACGGTCACATGATCAAAATTCAAATCCTCGGCAACGGATTCATATTTATGAATGTTGCAGTGTTTTGGGTAGTCCTTGAGTTACATCAGTTCGTTTAAGGACCGTTCAAAGTTACAACGGCACTTTAAAAAAATGATTTACGACTGGTTTGTTTCACACTTACAACCATTGCAATATCCCCACGATCACGTGATCAAAATTCAAACGCTTGGCAACTGGCTCATGCTTATGACGGTCGCAGCGTCCCGGGTTCATGTGATCCCCTTTTATGACCGTCCGACAAGCAAAGTCAATGAGGGAAACTGGATTCACTTAACAACCACGTTAATAACTTAACTGCAGTGATTCGGTTAAAACAATTGGGGCAAGAAAAATCGTAAAAGGGGGCAAAACTCCCTGAACGAATGTCTCATTTAACAACGTAGATGTTGGGCTCAGCTGCGATCGTAAGCCGAGGACTACCTGTACCAACGAATCAGACTTGTGGTCATTAAATGAGACTTTGGCTTCTCCGCTGACTCTTATTTCTCCCATTTTCCTGCAAGAGGAAGCACCCTCTTCCTCCGTGGTCCCTGTGTGGAGGAAATGGTGGATCAGGAACATAATAATAACAGTAACAGGAGTTGGAAGGGACCTTGGAGGTCATCTAGTCCAACCCCCTGCTCACGCAGGAGACCTGTACTAGGGATTCGAACCGCCAAACTGCAGACCTTTCTGATCAGTCTGCCTTGTCCTTTCAACCACTTCCATTGAGGCAGGGTGCGGGGAAGATTTCAAAAAGTGCCAATACTTTCGGTTTCTCCCTTGCATGGAACGGCTGTGCTTTCCCCCCACTTCATCGCAAATTGGGATTGTGGTTCTGCCCACGGCTGCACCCCCACCCCCACCCCACCCCCATTCAACTTGGGAAAGGTGCCCAGATGCTCCCTAAATAAACTTTCCGGAACAAGAGAACAATTGTTCAAATTGCACACTCCGGAAGAGTTGTGTTAGTTGATGGGAGCAGGAGTGGGATTCAGCCGGTTTGGAACACTTCGGGCGAACCGGATGTTAATTTCAATCTGGTTCGCCAAACCAGTTGTTCCAAGGACTGGCTGACCCTGCCCACCCACCCTGCCCCTCCCAGGAGTCTCCACACGGCCCGTTTTGGATGCCAGGTAAGTGCAGGGCACGCGTGGAGGCCCTGGGAGGACAAAAAAATGGGCCTACCGGAAGTCCAGAAATGGGCCCATTTCCAGAGCCCAGGGAAGGCTGTTTTTGCCCTCCTGGAGGCATGAGGAAAGCCTCCGGAGCCTGTGGAGGATGAAAAATGGGCCTACCGGAAGTCCGAAAATGTGCCCGTTTCCGGCCTCCAGAGGGCCTCCGGTCCCCGGGGGAGGTTGTTTTTGCCCTCCTGGAGGCATGAGGAAAGCCTCCGGAGCCTGTGGAGGATGAAAAATGGGCCTACCGGAAGTCCGAAAATGTGCCCGTTTCCGGCCTCCAGAGGGCCTCCGGTCCCCGGGGAAGGTTGTTTTTGCCCTCCTGGAGGCACGAGGAAAGCCACCGGAGCCTGTGGAGGTTCAAAAATGGGCCTACCGGAAGTCCAAAAACGTGCCCATTTCCGGCCTCCAGAGGGCCTCCGGTGCCCAGGGGAGGTTGTTTTTGCCCTCCTGGAGACACGAGGAAAGCCTCCGGAGCCTGGGGAGGGTGAATGCCCCCCACCCACCGTGGTGCAGGAATATTTCAATCCCACCCCTGGATGGGAGTCCCCAACCTGAAGCAGTTCACAAAAAACAACAACCCTCCCAGCAGGAGCCTGAGTGGCGTAGGAGGCTAATGCCTCCTACTAAGGCAACATTTAACATCCAGCTGCCTGCAATTACTACAAGTTCAATTCTCACCAGGCTCAAGGCCGACTCAGCCTTCCATCCTTTCTAAGGTGGGTAAAATGAGGACCCGGTTTGTGGGGGGCAATAAGCTGACTTTGTATAAATATACAAAAGAATGAAGGCTATTGCTTAACGCCTTGTAAGCCGCCCTGAGTCTCCGGAGAAGGGCGGCATATAAAAAGAAAGAAAAGAAAAGAAAGAAAAGAAAGAACTTGCCATTCAAGAGACTCCCTCCGATTTCAAAATGACACACCATGCTCCAAAGTTTGAAAGAGCTCCCTCGATGCAACCTTGCAGCCAGGGTGCGTGGGTGTGGGTGTGTGGGAGGGGGACAATTTACAGGGAATTAGAGCAAGCTGTATTTGATTGGCACCCTTAGATCAAATGCACGGCCTTCCCGGCTTTAAGCTGACCCCCCCCCTCGTTGTGATAAAAGACCAAATGTTTTCCGGGGCTGATCCGTGAGGCAGCCGGAGCACTTAAGAGAGCCAAGTTGTTGACATCAAGTCAACAATGTTGTAGGCACAATGGAAAAAAAGCCTTGGCCAACAGAGAGAGTTCTTTTACACTCGAGGAAAGTCAGAAACGTTCCCTTTAGCGAGAACAGATGGTGTCCTGCCACCGGGGTGAGGATTGGGGGGGGGTGTTTAAATGTTGGTTTCCAGTGACAATTTTTCAGGGTTTGCTCAATGCCTCAGATGGCTTGCGTTGGCCCACCATGCTGATGTTCTCCAGCTTTATGCCAGGTCAGTGCGATGGGAACTCATGCTTCATCTTGGGTCTTAAAAGGTAACAGTAAAAGGTTCTCCTCGCACATATGTGCTAGTCGTTCCCGACTCTAGGGGGCGGTGCTCATCTCCGTTTCAAACCCGAAGAGCCAGCGCTGTCCAAAGACGTCTCCGTGGCCATGTGGCCGGCATGACTCAACGCCAAAGGCGCTACGGAACGCTGTTCCCTTCCCACCAAAGGTGGTCCCCATTTTTCTACTTGCATTTTTTACATGCTTTCGAACTGCTAGGTTGGCAGAAACTGGGACAAGTAACAGGAGCTTACCCCCGTTACGCAGCACTAGAGATTCGAACCGCTGAACTGCCGACTGGTCGATCGACAAGCTCAGCGTCTTAGCCACTGAGCCATCGTGTCCCTTCTTGGGTCTTACTGCAAGAGAAAGTCAGCCCAGGCCGTCCTTCTCTTATGACCGGTCGCTGTTATTTAGCACTAAGTTTTGCCTGACTCCCCACAACCCCATGGTCCTGTCCAGTGATGGGAGTCACCCGGTTCACACTGGTTCGCACGAACCGGTTGTTAAATTACCTCCCCCCCCCCACTATCAAAGTGGATCCTGGATGCTGCGCTGCAATGGAGAAACAGAGAACGGAGCGGGTAACACAAGGAAAGGAGAAGGTGGCTTTCCCTCTGTCTTCTCCCTGTTCCTTCTCCTTCCCTCATGCCAGCCATTTCTCCATTGCAGCGCAGTGCCCAGGATCCACTTTGATAGTGTGTGTGTGGGGGGGTGTAATTATCAACCAGTTCATGGGTAGCCATCGCGGTAGGTTCGTCCCGCATGTGTGGTGGAGCTGGAGGACGGGGATGGCCCACGTCTCCCACGGCAGCCAACCTGATCCTGGGCGAACCGGTTGTTAAATTATTTGAATCCCACCACTGCCGTCCCCCTGTCCATTCGTCCAAACTCATGTTCATCGTATCAATGTACCAATGTAACCAACATTGCCCTCCCCTTCTCCTTTGACCTTCCCTCTTTCCCAGCATCAGGGTCTTCTCCAAGGAGTCCTCATTAAGTGGCCAAAGTCCAGGTAGCCCTCGACTTAACACCAGTGATGAATTCTAAAATTTGTTACTACCGGTTCTGTGGGCGTGGCTTGGTGGGGGGTGGGTAATGTGACTGGGTGGGCATGACCAATTTTTTTTTTTACTTTTAAAACCATTTTTTTCAAAAGGCTCTGATGATTCCAGCTGAGTTGCCTGATCGTTAGAGACTTTTTTTCTTTTAAATGCCTCTGAAGATCAGGCAACTCAGCTTGGATCATCAGAGGCTTTTAAAAGAAAAAAAGCCTCTGCTGATCAGCTTGGATCGTCAGGCATTGTCTTGGATCGTCAGCTTGGATTGTCAAACTCAGCTTGACGATCAGGCAATTCAGCTTGGATCATCAGAAGCTTTTAAAAGAAAAAAAGCCTCTGACGATCAGGCAACTCAGCTTGGATCATCAGAAGCTTTTAAAAGAAAAAAGCCTCTGATGATCAGGCAACTCAGCTTGGATCATCAGAAGCTTTTAAAAGAAAAAAAAAGCCTCTGCTGATCAGCTTGGATCGTCAGGCATTGTCTTGGATCGTCAGCTTGGATTGTCAAACTCAGTTTGACGATCAGGCAACTCAGCTTGGATCGTCAGAGGCTTTTAAAAGAAAAAAAGCCTCTGCTGATCAGCTTGGATCGTCAGGTATCGTCTTGGATCGTCAGCTTGGATTGTCAAACTCAGCTTGACGATCAGGCAACTCAGCTTGGATCGTCAGAGGCATTTAAAAGAAAAAAAGCCTGTGATGATCGCACAGCTCAGCTGGGCATGGGGTTCTCCGAACCATCCACCTCCATCGCTACCGGATCGGGTGATCCGGTCCGAACCGGGAGCATTTCACCCCTGCTTAACGCCCACAATTGAGCCCCAAACTTCTCTTGGCTAAGCGAGTCATTTGTTAAGTGAATTTTGCCCTATTTTAAGGCCTTCCTTGCCACAGTTGTTTAGTGAATCACTGCAGAAGTTAGGTTAGTGACCCGGTTGTTAAGTGAATCTGGCTTCCTCATGGACGATGCTTTGTCAGGAGGTCGCCAAAGGGGATCCCGCAATTCCAGGACATTGCAACCGTCCTAAATCAGAGTCAGTGGCCGGGGCCCTGAATGTTGCTGAGCATGGAGATGCTGCAGCAATCATGAATGTGAAAAGTAATCCTAAATTGCTTTTTTCAGTGCCGTTGTAACTGAACGATCACTAAATGCACTGTTGTAAGTCGAGGACTTCCTGTATTTGAGCTTCAGCTTCAGGATCTGTCCTTCCCAATAAACAGTAAAGGGTTGGTTTCCTTTAGGATCGACTGATGAGATCTCCTTGGGATCCAATGGCCTCACAAGAGTCTTCTCAAACACTTGTGACCTGTTCTCTTTCCCAAAATCTCAAAGCAGTGGCGGGTTCCTCCCGGTTCGGTCGGTTCGGCCGAGCCAGTAGCGGTGACGATATGACGTCACCGAACCAGTTCTCCTCCCCCTGCCCTCCCACCCCCCCACCCACGTTATTCTTACCTTTTATTTGGTCCCACCCCCAATCTATTGCTGCCTCCTGAGTCCCAGCTGATGACTAGAGGGAAAAAAACTGTTTAAACTCTTGCCGCGAGGCTTCAAAGGGCCGTCCTACAGCTGATCAGTGTTAAAAGCAAACAAATGAGTCGGGTCATAAGTGCGAGGACTGGTCATAAGTGCGAGGACCTTCCAGAAATGACTCTGACCAGCTAGCCACACCCACCTAGCCACATGACCTCCAAGCCACACCCACAAAATAAGCCACGCCCACAGAACTGGTAGTAAAAAAATTTAGAACCCACCCCTGTCTCAAAGCAAATTATTACAGAGAGAAGGCCTCCTTTTCCAACCAAATTAAGCACCAGAGAGGAGGCCAAGAGAAGAGGTCAACCCTGAAGCTGACCTGGTCAGAGCCATGTTGGAAGCTTCAGTGCCACACTGGAGCTGAAGGATAGGGAGGGGGGAATAGAAAAAACTGGGGTTTTGTAGCCGAAACAAAATACATTCTCCTGGGAACCAAGGACATTCCCACAGATGGCCGGAGGGAGGAGGAGTGACGTTACCAGGCAACCGGATGGCACCTTGATTGGACCATGTGACTGATTGTTTGGGAAGGGGAAAAACTTTTAGTTAAGGTGAAAACTGCGGGAACATTCAGAGTCGGTTTTCACCAGCCTGTGCCAATATGATATGTCCAGTAAAACTTTTCTTTGAGGAACCCACCTGCCTCGGAGTTCTGTTTGCTATGGGTGTATTACTTGGAACCCTGACAGACAGTGTGTTTGGAAAAGAACTCGCTAATACAGGGGGTCCCCAACCTGTGGGCTGTGTCCTATCGGCCACCGGGCCGCGTGAGTAGCTGGTAAGTGCGTGCAGAAATGTCGCAGGCGCTCACAACCTCACCAGCGCAGTTACTCGCAGCTCATTATGGACCTAATCCCACAAGTAATGGGTGCTCATGCGCATGCACCTACCCCTCCCACAAAACCATCCCCTATTCCCCTCCTCCCCCCACTCTGGACCGCCAACCTGGAAAGAGTTGGGGAACTCTGCTGTAATGCGTCTCATTTACTCAATGCAAGCTTACTTCAGTGAGGAGCAATCATCGGTCAAACCAAAGACCCAAAGATTTCCCAAATGCCAAGTGAGACTAGCTGTATCTTAGACTCCAGGTAGTCCTCGACTTACAACAGTTTGTTTAGGGACCGTTCAAAGTTACAACGGCACTGAAAAAAAGTGACGTATGACCGTTTTTCGCACGGACGACTGTTGCAGCATCCCCCTGTGATTTACGTTTGGATGCTTGACCCCAGTTTCATATTTATGACGGTCGCAGTGTCCCAGGTCATGCGAGCCCCTTTTGCAAAATTCTCACGAACCAAGTCATTGGGGAAGCCAGATTCACTTAACGTCCGTGTTACTAACTTAAAAACGGCAGTGATTGACTTAACAAATGTGGCTGGAAAAGTCGTAAAATGGGGCAAAACTCACATAATCAATGTTTCACTTAGCAATGGAACTTTAGGCTCAGTTGTGGTCATAAATCGAGGACTACCTGTATTTCTGTTGGCCTGGGTGACTTTGGGCTGATCACCAGGCGACAGTGAGTGATTTCTCGTTCCATCTTAGCCGTAAAAGCCAACCGGAGGAGTTTGGGCCGATCACCTGAAGACAAAGGAGATCTACTCCCATCTTATCCATGAAAGCCAGTTGAATGATCTTCAGTCAGTCACTCAGCCCAACTCACCTCACAGGTTGTTTGTTGCAGGGAAAATAAAAGGAGGAATGTGTCTTGGGTATTTTTGCCACCTTGGCTTATTTATAAAAAAAAAAAATAATAAAGGCGGGATAAAAGGTAAATGTAAAGGTTCCCCTCGCACATATGTGCTAGTCATTCCCGACTCTAGGGGGCGGTGCTCATCTCCGTTTCAAAGCTGAAGAGCCAGCGCTGTCCGAAGATGTCTCCGTGGTCATGTGACCAGCATGACTCAATGCCAAAGGTGCATGAAACGCTGTTATCTTCCCACCAAAGGTGGTCCCTATTTTTCTACCTGCATTTTTTACGTGCTTTCGAACTGCTAGGTTGGCAGAAGCTGGGACAAGTAACGGGAGCTCACCCCGTTACGCGGCACTAGGGATTCGAACCACTGAACTGCCAACCTTTCAATCGACAAGCTCAGCGTCTTAGCCACTAAACCACCGCGTCCCTTAGAGGTGGGAGATGAATAAATAAATAAAATTCCTAAGCTATAAAACATGATTCTTTAAGATCAGGCTGTAATTTTTAATCCACTAACTCGTTTGACAAAAATGCCTCTCAAACCCTGTCCCTGAAACCAGCTGCCCAACCTGGATGCCAACATTCATATATATATACCGTGTTTCCCCGAAAATAAGACCTTGTCTTATATTTTTGTGAACCCCAAAACAAGTGCTTGGCCTTATTTTCAGGGAGGTCTTATTATTTGGGGGCGCGTGGAGCAAGATGGGGCTTCTCTTGCCGTCTTGCCTGATTTCCAGCTCTGTCTCTCTAACTCTAACCAGAGGAAATGGCGGGGACAGGCTGTGCATGTGGTTAAATATTTTTGGGGAGGGCTTATTTTTTTGGGAGGGGCTTATTTTAGCACATGAGCTCAAAAGCCCGAAAGAGCAGCTGCCTGGCAGTCATGCCAGGGAGCGCCGGAAACCGGAAGCTCAGCTTCCCCGTGCGCACATGCATGCCAGGGAGCTGCTCTTTTGGTTTCCAGCCCTCTCGCACGCCGGCTGGCGTGCATCTACACACTGGAAACCGGAAGAGCAATGGGCAATGGCTGGCATGCCCGGAGAGATGGCTCTGTGTGCCACTTCCGGCACGCATGCCATAGGTTTGCCATCATGGATATATACCAACCTAACTTACCTCGTTTTTTTCATTTGGTTTCATGGAAATGGTTCCATAGATTTCTTCCCCTCTTCGGACAGTTAGATAATCCTCCAGGTAAAATACAGTTTGCTTCCAATGAGTGTAAGGCGCGTCTGGAGCTACAAAAAATATATATATTGGGTTCCTTTTAGAAACTTTCTTTGTTTACCTGCAGATTTTATCCGAGAAGGCAGTTCTGCGAAGCGGCACTCAGAGATAGGATTAAGTTCAGTGATTTTCCTTCCCCAGGAAAGGTACAAAGATTTTGCAACCGCAAGGTTTTTATAGCCAGTTGTTCTGATCACTGCGTGGGTTTTACCCATGCTCTGTTTATAATCCGCTGTCATCATATAATTTTTTTTTTTTAATTTGATTTATATGCCGCCCTTCTCCGGAGACTCAGGGCGGCTTACAATATGCTCAGCAATAGCCTTCATTCTTTTGTATATTTATACAAAGTCAGCTTATTGCCCCCACAAACTGGGTCCTCAATTTACCTACCTTAGAAAGGATGGAAGGCTGAGTCAACCTTGAGCCTTGGCGAGATTCGAACCTGCAGTAATTGCAGGCAGCTGGTCTTAATAACCAGCTTAATAACAGGGTGCCTTAGACCACTGTACTACCAAGGCTCTTTTTTTAAAAATGGTGAGTTCTGTGATAGCAAAGGTTTTGAAATCCTTGCTTTATTCATGTGGTACCTTGCTCAATAGTAGTAACTGTGAGAGGGATCTTGGAGTCCTAGTGGACAACATTTAAATATGAGCCAGCAGTGTGCAGCAGCTGCCAAAAAAGCCAACACAGTTCTAGGCTGCATAAACAGAGGGAATAGAATCAAGATCACGTGAAATGTTAATACCACTTTATTATGCCTTGGTAAGGCCACACTTCGAATACGGCATCCGGTTTTGGCCACCACAATGTAAAAAAGATGTGGAGACTCTAGAAAGAGTGCAGAGAAGAGCAACAAAGATGATGAGGGGATTGGAAGCTAAAACATATGAAGAACGGTTGCAGGAACTGGGTAAGTCTAGTTTAATGAAAGGAAGGATTTGCGGTTAGAGGAATGGAGGACTCTTCTTGTAAAATATCTCTGGACTCTCTCAATTGTATTTATGTCCGATATGCAGTGCGGGTTCCGGACAGATGAGCTGTATTCAAGAATTGGTCTAGTAAATGTTTTGTAAGCTGTAGTTAGTAGTACAATATTTACCAGAGAAGAAGCTATGCAAGAAGCTACCCTTGAAAAGTGTTCGGAGACTACAGTTGGTCCAGAATGCAGCCGCGCGAGTTATAGTGGGTGCACCTAGATACACTCACATTACACCAATTCTCCATGAGCTGCACTGGCTCCCTATCGGTTTCCGGGCGCAATTCAAGGTCTTGGTTATTACCGTTAAAGCCCTACTTGGCTCAGGATCAGGCTATCTTCAAAACCGCCTTCTACCGCATAGCTCCCAGCAACCGATAAGATCCCACAGAGTCGGTCTCCTCCGGGTCCCGTCAACTAAACAATGTCGGCTGGCGGGCCAATGGGGGAGGGCCTTCTCTGTGGCTGCCCCGGCTCTCTGGAACCAATTACCTCCTGAAGTCCGGACCATCCCCACCCTATTGACCTTCCAAAAAGCTGTGAAGACCTGGTTCTTCCGGCAGGCCTGGGGCCGTTGATCTCGGTATAGTGATCTTGCGAGACCTGGCCACAAATTGGAGTGTATGTGTTTTAACGTTTTAATATTTTAATGCTTTAATGTCTTCTTTTAACTTTTGTACGGGATATTGTTGCATTGTTTTATTCTCTGTTGTAAGCCGCCCAGAGTCCCTTGGGAGTTAGGCGGCATAGAAATGCGACTAAATAAATAAATAAATAAATAAATAAATAAATAAATAAATAAATAAATAAACAAACAAACAAACAAACAAACAAACAAACAAACAAATAAATATTAGGTTAAAAACACTTAATGCCTTTTTGGCAATGTTGTTACAATGGGCTATGGCACTTAGATTTTTTAGAAATGAGTACTCCAAGGTAATTGTAATTGTAGGAATTGGTTACGGCTAGTCTAGAGAAAAGAAGGACTAGGGGTGATATGATAGCGGTCTTCAAATATTTGAGAGGCTGCCACAAAGAAGAGGAGAGTCAACGTATTTTGCAATGCACCAGAAGGCAAAACAAGAGACAATGGATGGAAACTCATCAAAGAGAGAAGTAACCTGGAATTAAGGAGAAACTTCCTAACAGTGAGGACAATTCACCAGTGGAACAGGTTGCCTTCAGATGTTGTGGGTACTTCATCACTGGAGATTTTTAAAAAGAGACTAGACAGCCACTTGTCTGGAATAGTATAAGGCCGTGCAAGGGGGTGGGGTTTCTAAAAAATTTTTACTACCAGTTTTGTGGGTGTGGCTAATTTTGTGGGCGTGGCTTGGTGAGGGAATGTGACTGGGTGGGCATGGCCAGCTTTTTTATTTATTTATTTTTAAAAGTATTTTTTCTACAACCTTAAGAGGTTAAAGAAAAAAATGCTTCGAAAAACCTCTGCCGATCAGGCAACTCAGCTGGGATCATCAGAGGCTTTTCAAAGCATTTTTTTTAACCACCTCTTTGGCTGAAGAGGTTGTAGAAAAAATGCTTTGAAAAGCCTCTGACGTTCCCAGCTGAGCCACAGGATCATCAGAGGCTTTTTTTTTTTTTTTTTACTTTTAAAAGCATTTTTTGGCCGAAGAGATTGTAGAAAAAATGCTTTTAAAAGTTAAAAAAAAAAACGTCTGATGAGGTGGGTGGGGTAAGCGAGCGGTGACCGGGCCGGGGACTGGTTCAGGGGCATGGCCAGCCAATGTTATTACCAGTTCTCGGAACTACTACAAATTTTTACTACCGGTTCTTGCGAACCGGTGTGAACCGGCAGCAACCCACCACTGGGGCCGTAGTGGCATGCAGCGCCCTCTCTGTGGACATGTGAGCCGTTGCCCCAGTTCAGCTCCAACGCGCCTCCCACCGGCCAGCTGGATGTTGGGTCTCTGGCGCGTACGTGCAAGGGGGGACATGTGGGGGGCCGTGCATGCATGCCCGGGGTGCAAGGCGCGTGCCGGGATGCATGCTCATGCATGGGGGCGCATGCATGCACGGGGTTGGGAAGTGGGGGTCATACATGCACGGGGGCGGGCGCACGCGTGGGGGCCACACGCATTGCATTTTGGGGGGGGTCGGGTGCACGCACTCACGAAGGGAGGCTCAGCCAATCTCATTTTACACATGTTGTATTATGACAATAAAGGTTTGAATTTGAATTTGGGCACTCGGTCCGGAAAAGTTTAGCCATCGCTGGTATAGGGTCTCCTTCTTGGGCAGGGGGTTGGACTAGAAGACCTCCAAGGTCCCTTTCAACTCTTCTGTCCTTTTTTGGAGACCTTGGAGACCAAAAGGTGAGAAGAAACACCTTTAGGATTATCCTCTCCTGAGCTGCAGACCCAATGAAAGTCCAGGCAGTGGTGAAATCCAATTTTTTTTACTACCGGTTCTGTGGGCGTGGCTTGGTGGGCGTGGTGTGTTTTGGTGGGCGTGGCAGGGGAAGGATACTGCAAAATCCCCATTCCCCCCCCCACTCCTGGGAGAAGGATATTGCAAAATCCCCATTCCCTCTCCACTCTGGGGCCAGCCAGAGGTGGTATTGGCCGGTTCTCCGAATCGCTCATAATTTCCGCTACCAGTTCTCCAGAACCTGTCAGAACCTGATGAATTTCACCCCTGGGTCCAGGGCATCAGAAGCAGAGAAGAAGACACCCTTAGAATGGAAACAATAAAAATAAAGCTTCCTGCACCACTGCCTTCTGTGCTTGCTTTTGGGGCCGAATTGTTAGAATTACTTCGATGGGAACCCTCCCTCCCGCAGACAGCACTCAGGGCAGTAAAAGTGAAAAATGTGATGGTTTTAAAATAAAAATAACACCTGCAGCACGTTTTCCACATGAATAAAGCCATCGCTTTTAGGTTTCAATGGTAGAGCATTGGAGGGGGGGGGGTTTCCAGCATTGTGAGATGCCAGATCAGAGGCAGCACAGCAGCCCTATGTTGTTCCCAAAGCAACCGACAATGCCAGTTTATAGCGCCCCATGAAATCTGCAATAATTCAATGCCAACTGCAGGGCAAGGCTGAAGCGAAGGGACACCAGAACATATTTAATCACCGGAGAACTGAACATTTAGGTTACAAAAAAATGAATGAAAGTAAGGGGGGGGGGAAAACCGTCATGCCTACAAGGAAGGAAGGAAGGAAGGAAGGAAGGAAGGAAGGAAGGAAGGAAGGAAGGAAGGAAGGAGGGAGGGAGGGAGGGAGGGAGGGAGGGAGGGAGGGAGGGAGGGAAGGAAGGAAGGAAGGAAGGAAGGAAGGAAGGAAGGAAGGAAGGAAGGAAGGAAGACGGATGAAAGGAAGGAAGGAAGAGAAAGAAAGAAAGAAAGAAAGAAAGAAAGAAAGAAAGAAAGAAAGAAAGAAAGATGGAAGGAAGGAAGGAAAGAAGGAAGGAAAAGAAAGAAAAAGAAAGAAAGAAAGATGGAAGGAAGGGAAAGAAAGAAAGAAAAAGAAAGAAAGACAGAGAAAGATGGAAGGGAAAGAAAGACAGAGAAGGAAGGAAGGGAAGAAAGAAAGAAAAAGAAAAAGAAAAAGAAAGAAAGAAAGAAAGATGGAAGGAAGGAAGGGAAAGAAAGAAAAAAAGAAAGAAAGATGGAAGGAAGGAAGGGAAAGAAAGAAAAAGAAAGAAAGAAAGACAGAGAAAGACGGAAGGGAAAGAAAGACAGAGAGAAGGAAGGAAGGGAAAGAAAGAAAGAAAGAAAAAGAAAGAAAGAAAGAAAGAAAGAAAGAAAGAAAGAAAGAAAGAAAGATGGAAGGAAGGAAGGAAGGGAAAGAAAGAAAGAAAAAGAAAGGAAGATGGAAGGAAGGAAGGGAAAGAAAGAAAAAGAAAGACAGAGAAAGACGGAAGGGAAAGAAAGACAGAGAGAAGGAAGGAAGGGAAAGAAAGAAAGAAAAAGAAAGAAAGACAACTTACCTGTAGAAAACCCAATTTTCTTATGGCACTTTGTAAATTCTATATTAAAATAGGTGACCAAGGCGTGGATGTAATCATTGCGTTGGATCTGGAGGCAAAACGCAGAGGTGAAGGCCAGGTCTTCCGTCTTTACGATGTAAAGATCAACATCCTGCATTGACGGAGAGATGAAGAAGAGTTTAATTAAGTATTACAGATTTCTCAGTCTGCAGTATTTAAAACGGGCTTTAGAAGGACAGCACAACCCAATGCCTCAAAACATGTTTTAAGAATCAGGAGGTGGTGCAGTGGTTAGAGTGCAGTACTGCAGCTACTTCAGCTGACTGCTAGTTCAGCAGATCAGCGCATCAAATCTCACCGGCTCAAGGTTGACTCAGCCTTCCATCCTTCCGAGGTGGGTAAAATGAGGACCCAGATTGTTGGGGGCAATATGCTATTTAGTATACTGTCTTTGGTGTAAGCCACCCAGAGTCCTCGGAGAGTGGGCGGCATAGAAATATGACTAATAAAAAAATAAATAAATAAAATAAAGGACAGGAGCTACTAGATAGAGTGGTACCTTGGTACTCAACGATAATTGGTTCCAAGAGGCACGATGAATGCTAAAAATGATAATTACCAACAACTTTTTCAGAAAAGGAATGGAGTGGAATGAATGGAATGGGATGGAGTAGAGTGGGGTCGGGCGGAGCGGAACAGAACAGAACAGAACAGAATAATATTGGATTGTAATGGAATGAAATAGAATAGAAAATATGGAATGGAATGTAACGGAACGGAATGGAACAGAATAGAATAGAATAGGGAGATTGGAATGGAATGGAATAGGATGGGATGGAATGGAATAGAACAGAACAGAACAGAACAGAACAAAACAGAACAGAACAGAACGGAACAGAACGGAATGGAATGGAATGGAATGGAATGGAACGGAACGGAATAGAACAGAACAGAACAGAACAGAACAGAACAGAACGGAACGGAATGGAATGGAATGGAATGGAATGGAATGGAATGGAATGGAATGTAACGGAACGGAATGGACTGGAACAGAATAGAATAGAATAGAATAGAATAGAATAGAATAGAATAGAACAGGGAGATTGGAATGGAATGGAATAGGATGGGATGGGATGGGATGGAATAGAGAGTAGAGTAGAATGGAATGGAATGGAATGGAATAGAATAGAATAGAATAGAATAGAATAGAATAGAATAGAATGGAATGGAATGGAATGGAATGGAATGGAATGGAATGAAATGGAATGGAATGGAATAGAATGGAACGGAACGGAACGGAACGGAACGGAACGGAACGGAACGGAATGGAATGGAATGGAATGGAATGTAACGGAACGGAATGGACTGGAACAGAATAGAATAGAATAGAATAGAATAGAATAGAATAGAATAGAATAGAATAGAATAGAATAGAATAGAATAGAATAGAATAGAGAGATTGGAATGGAATGGAATAGGATGGGATGGGATGGGATGGAATAGAGAGTAGAGTAGAATGGAATGGAATGGAATGGAATGGAATGGAATAGAATAGAATAGAATAGAATAGAATAGAATAGAATAGAATAAGAATAAGAATAAGAATAAGAATAAGAATAAGAATAAGAATAAGAATAAGAATTTATAATCTTCCCAGCCAGGTTCTGACAAGCAAAGTCAATGGGGGAAGTCAGATTCACTTAACAACAGCCTGATTCACTTAACAATTGCTGGGATTTACCTAATAACTGTAGCAAAATAGGTCGTAAAATGAGGTAGTTAACAACTGCCTTGGTTAGCAAGAGAAATTAGGGGGATCAATTGAGATCGTAAGTCGAGGACTACCTATAGTAGAAATAGAAAGAGAAATAATATCTCTTAGGCTCAACCCCCTGCTTGCTTGGAGAGGTTTCTGAGACCCTCGAAGTCCTTCCTGCTCCAATTCTGTAACATAAATTGCTGAATTGTTGAAGCAAAAATAGCAAGCTAGTAGCACGTGGTAGAAGGGACACGGTGGCTCAGTGGCTAAGACCTGAGCTTGTCGATCAAAAGGTCGGCAGTTCAGCGGTTCGAATCCCTAGTGCCGCATAATGGGGTGAGCTCCCGTTACTTGTCCCAGCTTCTGCCAACCTAGCAGTTTGAAAGCAGGTAAAAAATGCAAGTAGAAAAATAGGGACCACCTTTGGTGGGAAGGTAACAGCGTTCCGTGCTCCTTTGGCGTTGAGTCATGCCGGCCACATGACCACGGAGACGTCTTCGGACAGCGCTGGCTCTTCGGCTTTGAAACGGAGATGAGCACCGCCCTCTAGAGTCGGAAAGACTAGCACATATGTGCGAGGGGAACTTTTACCTTTACCTTTACCAAGTGGTAAAGTCACCAATTTAAAAGCTTTGCTATTTTGCCTTTTGTTTTCATGGTGTATCTCTCTCTCTCTCTCTCTCTCTCTCTCTCTCTCTCTCTCTCTCTCTCTCTCTCTCTCTCTCTCTCTGTGTGTGTGTGTGTGTGTGTGTGTGTGTGTGTGTGTGTGAGAGAGAGAGAGAGAGAGAGAGAGACTGCATTTCTACCGTGAAATGCCCCAAACAAAGAAAAATGTGGAAAATTAAATTAAAAAGTTGTAACCTTTAGGCTTTCAAAGCATTGCATTTAAATAACAACATTTTAGTTACTCAACAGATTTTGCTGTGGTTCTGTCTCAACAGGCTACGGATATAAAAACAGAACATTCTACAGTGGATTGAAATTCGTACTTGAGCTTTACTATGGGAAATAAACCTAAATAATCTGACATGAAACCCTCATTCATTCAAAACTGATCTAATCTTTATTGGAATTCCTTTTTTCATGGTGTTTTTTTTTTTTTGCAACCCAGCATATAGTGTTTCCTTAGCGCTGCCAACACTCAGCTGCAGTTCTCACCTCTTTTTTTTTTTTCTTTCTTTCTTTCTTTCACTGCTTGCAAATTCCTGTTTCTTAAAAACAATTCATTAACTTGGCCTGGATTTCTTGGAAGTGGGACTAAATGGGAACACGGCAGCTCTTAAACAGCAGAAGTGCCACAGCCAGCTTTCATAATCAAAAAATATCTATGGGCTCAAGCAAAGCAAACAAATGAGAGGAAACAGTTGCGTTTTTCTTTTTCTGTTCATATTCAGACAGAAGTCCTTGTACACAAGAACTGCAGTACACATTTTGGCACAAGGACCCACAGCTTTCGAGAAGCTGCCAGCCAGAAGCCTTTAGCTCTATGATGTTTTGGGTTCCTCAAAGGCACTAGGGAGCATATGCCTTTGATTATAAGGCCTTGGTAAGGCCACACTTGGAATATTGCATCCAGTTTTGGTCGCCACAATATAAAAAAAGATATTGAGATTCTGGAAAGAGTGCAGAGAAGAGCAACAAAGATGATTAGGGGACTGGAGGCTAAAACATATGAAGAACGATTGCAGGAACTGGGTATGTCTAGTTTAATGAAAAGAAGGACTAGGGGAGACATGATAGCAGTGTTCTAATATCTCAGGGGCTGCCCCAAAGAAGAGGGAGTCAAGCTATTCTCCAAAGCCCCTGAAGGCAGGACAAGAAAGAATGGATGGAAACTAATCAAGGAGAGAAGCAACTTAGAACTAAGGAGGAATTTCCTGACCATGAGAACAATTAATCAGTGGAACAACTTGCCTCCAGAAGTTGTGTGGGGTCCCATCACTGGAAGTTTTTAAGAAGAGACTGGACAGCCACTTGTCTGAAACAGTATAGGGTCTCCTGTTTGATCAGGCAGGAGGCTGGACTAGAAGACCTCCAAGGTCCCTTCCAGGTCTGTTCTGATGAATAGAATAGAATAGAATAGAATAGAATAGAATAGAATAGAATAGAATAGAATAGAATAGAATAGAACAGAACAGAACAGAACAGAATAGAATAGAATAAGAAAATGGAATGGAATGGAATGGAATGGAATAGAATAGAATAGAATAGAATAGAATAGAATAGAATAGAATAGAATAGAATAGAATAGAATAGAATAGAATAGAATAGAATAGAATAGAATAGAGAGATTGGAATGGAATGGAATAGGATGGGATGGGATGGGATGGAATAGAGAGTAGAGTAGAATGGAATGGAATGGAATGGAATGGAATGGAATAGAATAGAATAGAATAGAATAGAATAGAATAGAATAGAATAAGAATAAGAATAAGAATAAGAATAAGAATAAGAATAAGAATAAGAATAAGAATTTATAATCTTCCCAGCCAGGTTCTGACAAGCAAAGTCAATGGGGGAAGTCAGATTCACTTAACAACAGCCTGATTCACTTAACAATTGCTGGGATTTACCTAATAACTGTAGCAAAATAGGTCGTAAAATGAGGTAGTTAACAACTGCCTTGGTTAGCAAGAGAAATTAGGGGGATCAATTGAGATCGTAAGTCGAGGACTACCTATAGTAGAAATAGAAAGAGAAATAATATCTCTTAGGCTCAACCCCCTGCTTGCTTGGAGAGGTTTCTGAGACCCTCGAAGTCCTTCCTGCTCCAATTCTGTAACATAAATTGCTGAATTGTTGAAGCAAAAATAGCAAGCTAGTAGCACGTGGTAGAAGGGACACGGTGGCTCAGTGGCTAAGACCTGAGCTTGTCGATCAAAAGGTCGGCAGTTCAGCGGTTCGAATCCCTAGTGCCGCATAATGGGGTGAGCTCCCGTTACTTGTCCCAGCTTCTGCCAACCTAGCAGTTTGAAAGCAGGTAAAAAATGCAAGTAGAAAAATAGGGACCACCTTTGGTGGGAAGGTAACAGCGTTCCGTGCTCCTTTGGCGTTGAGTCATGCCGGCCACATGACCACGGAGACGTCTTCGGACAGCGCTGGCTCTTCGGCTTTGAAACGGAGATGAGCACCGCCCTCTAGAGTCGGAAAGACTAGCACATATGTGCGAGGGGAACTTTTACCTTTACCTTTACCAAGTGGTAAAGTCACCAATTTAAAAGCTTTGCTATTTTGCCTTTTGTTTTCATGGTGTATCTCTCTCTCTCTCTCTCTCTCTCTCTCTCTCTCTCTCTCTCTCTCTCTCTCTCTCTCTCTCTCTCTCTCTCTGTGTGTGTGTGTGTGTGTGTGTGTGTGTGTGTGTGTGAGAGAGAGAGAGAGAGAGAGAGAGAGACTGCATTTCTACCGTGAAATGCCCCAAACAAAGAAAAATGTGGAAAATTAAATTAAAAAGTTGTAACCTTTAGGCTTTCAAAGCATTGCATTTAAATAACAACATTTTAGTTACTCAACAGATTTTGCTGTGGTTCTGTCTCAACAGGCTACGGATATAAAAACAGAACATTCTACAGTGGATTGAAATTCGTACTTGAGCTTTACTATGGGAAATAAACCTAAATAATCTGACATGAAACCCTCATTCATTCAAAACTGATCTAATCTTTATTGGAATTCCTTTTTTCATGGTGTTTTTTTTTTTTTGCAACCCAGCATATAGTGTTTCCTTAGCGCTGCCAACACTCAGCTGCAGTTCTCACCTCTTTTTTTTTTTTCTTTCTTTCTTTCTTTCACTGCTTGCAAATTCCTGTTTCTTAAAAACAATTCATTAACTTGGCCTGGATTTCTTGGAAGTGGGACTAAATGGGAACACGGCAGCTCTTAAACAGCAGAAGTGCCACAGCCAGCTTTCATAATCAAAAAATATCTATGGGCTCA